>NC_041382.1:339901519-339915482 GCF_002162155.2 Triticum dicoccoides
TGCTGCTGTTGCTGCTGCTGTTGCTGCTGCTGCTGCTGCTGTTGCTGTTGCTGTTGCTGTTGCTGTTGATGTTGCTGTTGCTGCTGCTGTTGCTGCTGCTGCTGCTGCTGTTGCTGCTGCTGTTGCTGTTGCTGTTGCATACTCTCGGAAAAAAACACCGCTTACGTTTTCATATTGGCTAAAATAGGAAGCAGCTCATGAAATAATTATTTTTGCTACCATTGCCAAATTTGTTAGTTTGTATTTTTGAAATGCAGTGAAAATACTGGCGGCCTTGGTAAAAATGCTATTAGAGGAAATCATTTCTACTACATTTATCAGTAATACTGCCATGTGTACTGCTATACAAGCTCGAGCCCCTAAATAAGCTGTCCTATATCAATCTACTTCCCAGATATGTGGTCTATATTATTCTTCAGCTCAGTGGAAAACCACGTCAAGTTCTGTTTTACCTTTATCTAGCTATACTCTATTTCTCAATGCATGCAATTGGTTTCATCTGGACTACATCATAGACCCACCAATAAAGGACACTGAAAAAATATATAGAGAAGCCTACAGTTCCTATCCTTGAGTAGCATGATTAGAGATGAGTAGATCTCCTAAAGGTGTCCTAAGCACCTGCTGTTACTCTTGGAAGTAATGCAAACATGTAAAAGTTATTACTGTTGACAATACTACTCAAATATCCAACTAATTAGTACACTAACTGCAGCCCAAATACTATCGGATATTTGGGCTGCAACACGATAAAATTGAAAAAACATGGTAATAGTAAGAAAAAAATCATTGTGTATCTAGCTTATGGTCTGGAAGTTTGCATTGTATACCCGAGACAAAGTAGCTCACCTATTATTCTAAACTTAGCAATTATAGATGGTTTTTCTTAGGCAAGGCCATGAGCTCCAGCACTCTTTATAAGTAGAAGAAAGTTGTTTGGTTATTTATAAATAAAGGGACAAAAACCATTTTAGATAACCATCGGGGGAAAATACATGCAAGAGGTTGTAGACAGAGTTAGTCTAGGCAAAAAGCAAAATCAAGGGGCATTATCCGTAAGCGCAATTACAATTTTACAAATAGCATCAGTAAAACAAATAAACTTAAATTATGAGGCGAGATAAAACTGCATAGGTATGAAAAGAAGTAGTCTGCACTGTCAAAATTCAGAGACTAATTACCGTTAGACACATCAGCTATTTCAGTGTCACTAGGTTCAGCAGCAATGTCATCTTTAATCACATCACTAGATTTAACAATAGCAGGTCCACTCCCTTGAGATTCTCTTTTCACTTGAGTACATGCAAATGACAGGGATTTGACAATTCTAGAAAACTTCTCAAAACAAACCTGAATTTGATGAACTCAATCTTGAAAATGACAGGGATTTGACAATTCTAGAAGACTTGTCTTCCTCTTGATACCTTGGAACTAAAAACTCACAAACATCTTTAAAGCCTGTATTTTTTTCTGAATGAACTCTTCCGTTGCAGCCTCCAACTTAAGCCAGACAGCCAGGTCAGTCTCATCTAGCTCCATTCCACACCGGTCATCAACTGATAGCATAACAAGATCTTCACTGATTTCAATATCTACGATCGTCACTTTAGAAGTGCCAAAATTACTAAAGAATGAATACTAATGGTTGTGTTGATATGGGTCAAATCTACAGCCTTGGTTGAAACTTAGATTACCTTTGATTCTACCATAGGCATACTGTGCAGCGGTACGGTGAGCAGAAGGTCGTGTCGCCGGTGTGGTCACCCTCCGTGCAACTGTATGCACACCTTCGCACTGGGAATCAGCTTGGAATGGCCTCGTCATGCAGATCGACCGCGCGGCAGCGCGACTATGCTCCGGTGCTCAGCTGGGTAGAAGACCGGGGCCGACGACGAGGGCGGCGTTTCTCTTCCTCGCCGCGCCGCAAAGCTGTGCCCGAGGTCGTCCCGCCCACATCCGGACTAGCCAGCTGCGTATCCGGCACGAATGGAGAGCGGCGAACCCTTATGCACCGACCGGCCGGATCTGGCTACAAAGGATGCCATACTGGTGGGCGCGTGGGCTCGCTACCGAGGTGGGGAGAGGAGGGGTCGGTCAACACCATGGCGGGAAGAGGAGGGGACGGACGACGTCGAGGGAAGGGGAGGCGACATGGAGAGGAGTGGCTGAGAGCCTGAGGGAGAGAGGAGCGGCTGTGAGGGGAGAAAACGAGAGTAGTAGCTGCGGTGGACATCCAGCAAGAGCAGTAGCTCAGTTGACTTGCCTTGTATAACATGCGCCTATACATCCAACGTCCATTCCATATCCAAGGGACAACAACGATTCAAGGCTAAAACTGCCGAGACTTAGGCCAACTCCACCGCACGACTACAAACGGAGGTCTGTTTTGTCCGGATTTTGTCCATTTGAGTTGCGAAAACAGACCGGTTAATAGCCTGGATGTGATTTCTGCATCCAACGTGGTCGGCGCATCTCCAAATTTGCGACCAAAAGAAAGTTAAAAACCAAAAAAATATTAAAATAGATAAACTTAATAATTTAAATGTCCCCAAAGTCCACTTACATTAATAATAACTTAAAATAAAAACAAAGAAAAGACGGCGGACGGTGGATCTAGGGTGCATCTAGGCGTTATCGTCCTCGTTGGTGAGGTCGACATACTCCGGCACCTGCGCCCATAGAAAGGCTTCCTGGTACTCATCCAGAGCCTCCACCTGCTGGGACGCCTGAGCCGTCGGTGTCTGTGCCGTCGCCACCCTCTAGGTTGCCTCCTCCTCGAGCTCGCGGTGCTCGGCCTCCGCGTCAAGCTCTAATTGGCCTCCACCTACATCATGCGCTCGCACTCCGCCTCCATTGCTCGTGACTCCCATTCCAGGAGGTGTTGGCGCAGCACCTCCTCCGGCACGCCCAGCCAAACAGGCGGAGTAGCCACATACACGGGCACACTAGACGTCATTCACATGTACGTTTGGCCCTCGGCCTGAGGAGGGGGTGGAGGCGGTGGCCTCCATGCTTGGCACGGGAGGCGTCGACAGTGCATTGGCCCCAACATCGGCAACGCTATCGGCCATCGCCTGCGCCATGTGAGGCCAGTATGACTCCTCCAAGCATTTGGACTCCTTGATCTGGCGTCGGCTGGCTTCCTCAAGGGTGGCCACTTGCGCGACTTCCTCCTTTTCCTCCTCCTTCACGACCACTGGCGGTGCCAGCGTAGACGGTGCAACAGGAGGACCCAAGCTTTATCGCTGCCAGGCCTTCTTTTATAATTTATATGTTTCACATTTGTGGAACGGAGATAAAACTAATGGATTTTGATCTAATGGATTCGAATGATGATTTGAAAATGTCGACTAAGATAGGTACTGACTGATGACATAGACTCACCTAAGATTCTTTGCACATTACCGTTTCTATCACAGTACAAGTAACAGGGATTTCAATCATTACCCGATTATTACTCTTTATTTTTATGCATACGAATTTTAACATGCATTATGTTTATATGTAACTTTAACAAGTTATTTTAAATGCCCGTGGCAACGCACGGGCATTCTACTAGTAGAAGTAGGAGCCCACCACATCTATGATGATACCGGGTTTTGTCACAATTATCGTCATAGAAGTCTCATATGTATGACAGAAAAAAAATTCGTTCGGCCCAAAATTTCATGGATGTGTCTTTTTTTTGTAGTGTAGTGCAATACCCTATGATTTATATAAAGAAACTATGCACGACATTGCACCCATTTAATTGGAAGGTATTGATGTTACTATCAAACTTGCCAATAGAGATACTATTTCACCAGTTGGGATTGTTAGAGATGTTGAAGTTTTGTGTGGGAAGGTTAAATACCCTACTGATTTTCTTGTTCTTAGATCCCCACAAGATGACTTTTGTCCCATTATTTTTGGTAGACTCTTCTTAAATACAGTTAATGCTAGGATTGATTGTGAAAAGGATATTGTCACTATTGGCTTAGATGGTATGTCTCATGAGTTTAATTTTGCTAAGTTTCGTAGACAACCTCGTGATAGGGGAATCACCTAGTAAGGATGAGATTATTGGTCTTGCTTCTATTGTCGTGCCTCCTACTGATCGGCTAGAACAATATTTGCTAGAAAATTAAAATGAAATGTTTATGAAGGAAAGAAGGGAAATAGATGAAGTGTTCCTTAAACAAGAACCTATGCTGAAACATAACCTTCCCGTTGAAATTCTTGGGGATCCCCCTCCACCCAAGGGTGATCCCATGTTTGAACTCAAACCATTACCTGATAATCTTAAGTATGCTTATCTTGATGAAAAGAATATATATCCTGTTATTATTAGTGCTAACCTTTCAGAGCAAGAAGAAGAATGATTATTGAAAACTCTGAAGAAGCACCGAGCTGCTATTGGATTCACTTTGGATGATCTTAAGGGCATTAGTCCCACCTTATGCCAACACAAAATTAAATTGGAGGAAGGTGCCAAACCAGTCAGAGATCCTCAATGACGATTGAACATTAAGATGAAAGAAGTGGTAAGAAAGGAGATACTAAAGCTCCTTGAAGCAGGTATAATTTATCCCGTTGCTGATAGTGAATGGGTAAAGTCATGCCCATTGTGTTCCTAAAAAGGGAGGTATTACTGTCGTTCCTAATGATAAAGATGAATTGATCCCGCAAAGAATTATTACAAGTTATAGGATGGTAATTGATTTCCATAAATTAAATAAAGCTACTAAGAAAGATCATTACCCTTTACCTTTTATTGATCAAATGCTAGAAAGACTATCCAAACACACACATTTCTGCTTTCTAGATGGTTATTTTGGCTTCTCTCAAATACCTGTGTCAGCGGGGGATCAATCTAAAACTACCTTTACTTGCCCTTTCGGTACTTTTGCTTATAGACATATGCCTTTTGGTTTATGTAATGCACCTGCTACCTTTCAAAGATGCATGATGGCTATATTCTCTGATTTTTATGAAAAGATTTGTGAGGTATTCATGGATGATTTCTTTGTTTATGGATCCTCTTTTGATGATTGTTTGAGCAACCTTGATCGAGTTTTGCAGAGATGCAAAGACACTAATCTCATCTTAAATTGGGAAAAGTGCCACTTTATGGTGAATGAAGGCATTGTTTTGGGGCACAAGATCTCGGAGAGAGGTATCGAAGTTGATAAAGCTAAAGTTGATGCTATTGAAAAGATGCCATGTCCCAAGGACATAAGGCATAAAAAGTTTCCTTGGTCATGTCGGTTTTTATAGGAGGTTCATTAAGGACTTTTCTAAAATCTCTAGGCCTCTGACTAATTTATTGCAAAAAGATATTCCTTTTGTCTTTGATGATGATTGTGTAGAAGCATTTGAAATACTTAAGAAAGCTTTGATCACTACATCTATTGTCCAGCCACCTAATTAGAATTACCTTTTGAAATTATGTGTGATGCTAGTGATTATGCTGTAGGTGTTGTTCTAGGGAAAAGAGTTGATAAGAAATTGAATGTTGTCCAGTATGCTAGTAAGACTCTTGATACTGCCCAGAGAAATTATTCTACTATTGAAAAAGAATTCTTAACAATTGTGTTTGCATGTGATAAGTTTAGACTTTATATTGTTGATTCCAAAGTTACTATTCACACTGATCATGCTGCTATTATATATCTTATGGAAAAGAAAGACGCTAAGCCTAGACTCATTAGATGGGTTCTCCTACTCCAAGAATTTGATTTGCATATTATTGATAGAAAGGGAGCTGAGAACCCCGTTGCAGACAACTTATCTAGGTTAGAGAATGTTCTTGATGGGCCACTACCTATTGATGATAGCTTTCCTGATGAACAATTAGCGGTCATTAATGCTTCTCCTACTGCTCCCTGGTATGCTGATTATGCTAATTACATTGTTGCTAAATTTATACCTCCTAGTTTCACATACTAGCAAAAGAAAAAGTTCTTTTATGATTTAAGACATTACTTCTGGGATGACCCACACCTTTATAAAGAAGGAGTAGATGGTGTTATTGGACGTTGTGTGCCTGAGCATGAATAGGAACAGATCTTATGCAAGTGTCACTCTGAATCCTATGGAAATAGAACTGTTCCACGCTGGAAATAGAAACAGATCCACGCTGGAAATAGGAACAGATCCACGCTAGATCCTATGGAAATAGAACTGTGCCTGAGCATGTGCTTGATCGTACGCAAGTGTCACTCTGAATCCTATGGAAATAGAACTGTGCCTGAGCATGAATAGGAACAGATCCACGCTGGAAATAGAACTGCACATAAGGTACTGCAATCTGGTTTTTATTGGCTTACTCTCTTCAAAGATGCTCGTAAGTTTGTCTTATCTTGTGATGAATGTCAAAGAATTGGTAATGTTAGTAGACGTCAAGAAATGCCTATGAATTATTCTCTTGTTATCGAACCATTTGATGTTTGGGGCTTTGATTATATGGGACCTTTTCCTGCCTCTAATGGTTACACACATATTTTAGTTGCTATTGATTATGTTACTAAGTGGGTAGAAGCTATTCCAACTAGTAGTGCTGATCATAACACCTCTATTAAAATGTTTAAAGAAGTTATTTTTCCGAGGTTTGGAGTCCCTAGATATCTTATGACTGATGGTGGTTCACATTTTATTCATGGTGCTTTCCGTAAGATGCTTGCTAAGTATGATGTTAATCATAGAATCGCATCTCCTTATCATCCGCAGTCTAGTGGTCAAGTAGAGTTGAGCAATAGAGAGCTCATATTAATTTTGCAAAAGACTGTGAATAGATCTAGAAAGAATTGGTCCAAAAAAACTTGACGATGCATTATGGGCCTATAGAACTCCATACAAAAATCCTATGGGTATGTCTCCTTATAAGATGGTTTATGGAAAAGCATGTCATTTACCTCTTGAACTTGAACATAAAGCATGTTGGGCTATTAAAGATCTCAACTATGACTTCAAATTTGCCAGTGAGAAGAGGTTGTTTGACATTAGCTCACTTGATGAATGGAGAACCCAAGCCTATGAGAATGCTAAGCTATTCAAAGAAAAAGTCAAACGCTGGCATGACAAAAGGATACAAAAGCGTGAGTTTAACGTAGGAGATTATGTGTTATTATTCAACTCTCATTTAAAAAATTTTGCAGGAAAACTTCTCTCTAAATGGGAAGGTCCCTACGTTATCGAGGAGGTCTATCGTTCTGGTGCTATAAAAATCAACAACTTCGAAGGCACAAGTCCGAGGGTGATGAACAGTCAAAGAATTAAACATTATATTTCAGGTAATCCTATCAATGTTTAAACTAATATTATTGAAACCGTAACCCCGGAGGAATAAATAAGGTACACTTTCCAGAATGTTCCAGACTCCAAAAAGGAATAGGTATGTGGTACGGTAAGTAAACCGACTCCAAAACAATTCTAATGGCAATTTTTATCAGTTTTGGAATATTTAAAAATTTTAGGAAGAAAGAAGTAGTCCGAGAGGGACACGAGGCCCCCACGAGAGTGGAGGGCGCGCCCACCCTTACTGGGCGCGCCCCCCTGTCTCGTGGACACCTCGTGTGCCTCTCGGACTCCATTTTCTTGCACGTTACGTATTTTGGTCGGTAGAAATTCATTATATATACTCCGGAAGGTTTTGACCACTGTATCACGCAAATATCCTCTGTTTTCGTTCCGAGCTGTTTCCGTTGCAGATCTAAAGCACTATGACGTCACCCTCCTACAACAACGAAGACAAGGATGCTTGGCTATTGAAGATAGAGCTGAAAAAAGAAGAACCAGAGGAGATCAACAAGGATGAAGGGATCAAGAAGAGATTGAAGCTTTCAAGATGGTTGAGTTAGCTCGCATACAGAACGAGTATCTCACGCAGGAGAATATTTTGTTGAAGGATCATATCGCCGGACTCAAGGGCATTATCCGCAAGTTGGAGGAGCTTTTACGCTCGATGTGCGATTATCCACCATCATCATCGCCACCTCCATCACCTCCGAGGACATAATAACATGGGTATGGGCACTCCCCTTGGCAACTGCCAAGCTTGGGGGAGGTGCCCCGGTATCGATCACCATCACACTCTTATCTTTACCGTTTTATTTAGTTCGATCCTTTTAGTAGTATCTTGATCTAGTAGATTGAAGTTTTAGTATCAATTAGTTTTGATTTTTGCATTGTGATCTCCTTATGTATTCGAGTCCGTGAGCTATCTATAATAAAGATTAGTGTTGAGTCAAGGGCTTTGCTATGTTGCTATGATCCTAAGAAAGTATAAAGAATAAAAGAGTTCATATTGATCTTATGGTTAGTGATGACTTCACACATAGAAAGTATGAGGCATAAAAGTTGTTGAGACTTGATAAACGTAGTTTTGGTCATCGTTGCAATTAATAGGAAGTGATAAGGAAAGAGAGGTTCACATACAAATATATTATCTTGGACATCTTTTATGATTGGGAGCACTCATTAAGTATGACATGCTAAAGAGTTGACGTTGGACAAGGAAGACAACGTAATGGCTTATGTTTTCTCACATCTCAGTTAAAGTATATTGTTATTGACCTTCCAAACATGTTGAGCTTGCCTTTCCTCCTCATGCTAGCCAAAATTCCTTGCACCAAGTAGAGATACTACTTGTGCTTCCAAATATTCTTAAACCCAGATTTGCCATGAGAGTCCACTATACCTACCTATGGATTGAGTAAGATCCTTCAAGTAAGTTGTCATGTTGCAGGCAATAAAAATTGCTATCTAAATATGTATGACTTATTAATGCAGAGAAAATAAGCTTTATATGATCTTGTTGTGGAAGCAATAAAAGCGACGAACTGCATATAAAGGTCCACCTACAAGGGGCAATATAAAGTGACGTTCTTTTGCATTAAGATTTTGTGCATCCAACCCTAAACACACATGACAACTTCTGCTTCCCTCTGTGAAGGGCCTATCTTTTACTTTATGTTTTTACTTTATGCTTGAGTCAAGGTGATCTTCACCTTTCCCTTTTTCATTTTATCCTTTGGCAAGCTCCTCGTGTTTAAAAGATCATGATATATAAATCCAACTGGATGTAAGTTAGCATAGGCTATTATTGTTCACATAACCTAAAGGTGAATACGTTGGGAGGCAACACAATAAGCCCCTATCTTTCTTAGTGTCCGACTGAAACTCCATAACCACAAGTACTGCGTGAGTATTAGCAATTGTAGAAGACTACAAGATAGTTGAGTATGTGGACTTGCTGAAAAGGCTCTATTGTTGACTCTTCCAGATGTTATGATAAATTGCAATTGCTTTAATGACTGGGATTATAGTTTGTTAGTTCTCAATGAAGTTTTTGAACCATACTTGACATTGTGAATTTATTGTTACTTGAGTATAAGAAATCATATGATAAAATCTATATATGTTGCTATTACAAGAATGATCATGATGCCCTCATGTCCGTATTTTATTTTTATCGACACCTCTATCTCTAAACATGTGGACATATTTTTCGATATCGGCTTCCGCTTGAGGACAAGCGAGGTCTAAGATTGGGGGAGTTGATACGTCCATTTTTCATCATGCTTTTATATCAATATTTATTGCATTATGGGCTGTTATTACACATTATATCTCAATACTTATGGCTATTCTCCCTTATTTTGCAAGGTTTACCATGAAGAGGGGGAATGCCGGTAGCTGGAATTCTGGCTGGAAAAGGAGCAAACATTGGAAACCTATTCTGCACTGCTCCAAAAGTCCTGAAACTCCACGAAACATGTTTTTGGAATTAATAAGAATTATTGAGCGGGAGAAATACATCAGGGGGCCCACACCCTGGCCAGGAGGGTGGGGGGCCCGCCCACCCCTACTGGGCGCGCCCCTATCTCCTAGGCCCCCTGGTGGCCCCCCGATGTCCATCTTCTGCTATATGAGGGCTTTTACCCTGGAAAAAATCATGGGCAAGCTTACGGGACGAAACTCCGCCGCCACGAGGCGGAATCAATCTAGGGCTCCGGCGGAGCTGTTCTGCCGGGGACACTTCCCTCCGGGAGGGGGAAATCATCACCATTGTCATCATCAACGATCCTCTCATCGGGAGGGGTCAATTTCCATCAACATCTTCACCAACACCATCTTCTCTCAAAACCCTAGTTCATCTCTTGTATCCAATCTTGTATCAAAACCACAAATTGGTACCTATGGGTTACTAGTAGTGTTGATTACTCCTTGTAGTTGATGCTAATTGGTTTACTTGGTGGAAGATCATATGTTCAGATCCTTAATGCATATTATTACTCCTCTGATTGTGAACATGAATATGCTTTGTGAGTAGTTACTTTTGTTCCTGAGGACATGGGTGAAGTCTTGCTATTAGTAGTCATGTGAATTTGGTATTCGTTCGATATTTTGATGAGATGTATGTTGTCTTTTCCTCTAGTGATGTTATGTGAACGTCGACTACATGACACTTCACCATTATTTGGGCCTAGAGGAAGGCATTGGGAAGTAATAAGTAGATGATGGGTTGCTAGAGTGACAGAAGCTTAAACCCTAGTTTATGCGTTGCTTCATTAGGGGCCGATTTGGATCCATATGTTTAATGTTGTGGTTAGGTTTACCTTAATACTTCTTTTGTAGTTGCGGACGCTTGCAATAGGGGTTAATCATAAGTGGGATGCTGGTCCAAGTAAGGGCAGTACCCAAGCACCAGTCCACCCACATATCAAATTATCAAAGTATCGAACGTGAATCATATGAAGGTGATGAAAACTAGCTTGACGATAATTCCCATGTGTCCTCGGGAGCTCCTTCCTAATTATAAGAAATTTTCTAGGATTATCCTTTGCTACATAAAGGATTGGGCCACCTTGCTGCACTTTATTTACTTTCATTGCTTGTTACTCATTACAATTTATCTTATCACAAAACTATCTATTACCTACAATTTCAGTGCTTGCAGAGAAAACCTTACTGAAAACCGCTTATCATTTCCTTCTACTCCTCGTTGGGTTTGACACTCTTACTTATCGAAAGGACTACAATAGATCACCTACACTTGTGGGTCATCAAGTCGCCAATGAGCAAGACTTCAACAAGTACGGCGACCCGAAGATGGAAGATGACGACGATGATGAAGTACCATACACCACAAGAAGAAGCAGGACCACCCTACCTAAAGGACGTCCGTTCAAGAGAAGAACTCAAGGGGTTCCGGGGCTAAATTATTCAACCGCGAGAAAGAAGGGCAAGAAGATTGTGAAAAGATAGCTAAGATCGAATCATGACGTGTCGGCCGCGTGTGTGTGTCAGTGGCAAGCTCAATTATTACATGCAACTAAATTATTACATGTATCACTTGATTTCAACCATGTCATCTAATTCGAAATCTTTGCACAATGGTTTTATCACTCCGTTTGCATTTTTTTCTATTATCCCAAATCTTAAATTATTACATGCAACTAAAAATCCAAAAAAATATAAAAAAGTTCGGAATGGTGCACTAGGAGAAGGTGCGCCATTGCTATCACGGTGTTTACGGCGCACCCCTAAATGGTGCGCCATTGATATACCAATTTTTATGGCGCACCCCTAAAAGGTGCGCCATTGCTAACCTTCCCCCCACTAAAATATCCAAGACGACCCAGTCGGTCATCCTTCTCCCCAATCTGCATCTCGCCCCTCGCCTCTCGCCACCGCCGCCGATCCCCTTCCACCACCGCCACCACCGGCGCCGGCACGACATCCGCCTCCGCCCCCTCCTCCTCCACGGCCACGGCCTCCACCTTCTCGGGACCCTGCCACACCACCCCTTCAACAATAACAATGAAAAACACCACGTCGGCCTCCTCCACATCCTCGAGGTCCAGCCGCTCCAGCCTCGCCGCGACGTGCGCCTCCCTCCCAGACCAGCCCGTCCTCTACTCCTTCCAGGAGCTCACCTCCGCCAACAACAACTTCCTCGCCAAGCGGGGCTCCTCCGACACCTTCTGGCGCTGCTCCCTCCGCTCCCTCCCCGCTGCGCTCTTCCAGCTCCGACCGCTCCCGCTCCTCACGCCCGCGGCCGCCTCCGCCGCGCTCACCCGCGTCGCGTGCTACCACCACACCAGCCCCGCGTGCCTCCTTCCCGCCGGATCCGCTACGGCCGCAAGTGTAAGCCCCCCCTCCCCCTCGCCCCTCCAGATCTCCAGATCTATTACCATCATGCGCAACATTCGTGATGATGCCCCTCCTTTGCTCCCCTTGGCCTGCTTGCTTGCTTGCGAGCCATGGTAAACTCTAAATTTGGCTGCTTGCTTTCTTTCTTCAGTAGGCCAAGAAACAGGGAGTGAATCAAGTAATTGAATCCATCAATGTGAATCAAGCTGTGACAGTTATCTTTGCATGCTTAATTTACTGAACTTTGTTTGCAGTAGATGCACTGAAATTTACTGAATTTTGTTTGCGGTAGGAGTAGTTGAAGTTCTGAACTGCTATGAGTACATGGAGTTGTAGTACTCTTCTCGCTGGAGTATTTTAGTTAAATTACTCTAGGAGTACAATGAGAAGGAGTATTACAATGAGAAGGTTAATTTCAGTTAATGCTATGAGTACTCTTCTCACTGGAGTTTCAGTAGTTGTAATTTCAGTAAAATTTGCTTGTTATGTGCTTGCATGCTCGATATTTAGAAATATAGAAAAATTAGTAACATTGACAGAAATTCAATTTAACAAACCATTATCAGTTGTAGGATTTGTAAATTTTACTGATTTTTTTGTTAAATGGAGTACATCTTGTAAAGTAACTGAATATTACTCCTACTCTGTTAAATGGAGCACATCTTGTAACAAAATGGAGTAGTCATGAGTATTGTAAGTTACTCCTTGTCCTTGTACTCTTAACTAAATTTTTGATTGGATATTTGCATGTACAGCAAGTCAATTTGCAACTCCTCGTCCTACACCAGGCTACTCCTATAACAAGCTACAATAAGTACATCTTCAGCAAGCTCTGGAGTAACTGGATGTAAGTACTCCTAATTCTTTGTTGTAAGAACTCATATGAGGAGCCTGAAGTTTCTTCTAATGTTGCTTGTACTGTTGGAAATGTGCCCTAGAGGCAATAATAAAAGTATTATTATATTTCATTGTTCATGATGATTGTCTTTTATTCATGCTATAACTGTATTATCCGGAAATCGTAATACACGTGTGAATACTTAGACCACACTATGTCCCTGGTAAGCCTCTAGTTGACCAGCTCGTTGTGATCAACAGATAGTCATGGTTTCCTGACTATGGACATTGGATGTCGTTGATAAGGGGATCACATCATTAGGAGAATGATGTGATGGACAAGACCCAATCCTAAGCATAGCATAAAAGATCGTGTAGTTCGTTTTGCTAGAGCTTTGCAAGTGTCAAGTATCTCTTCCTTCGACCATGAGATCGTGTAACTCCCGGATACCGTAAGAGTGCCTTGGGTGTATCAAACGTCACAACGTAACTGGGTGACCATAAAGGTGCATTACAGGTATCTCCGAAAGTAGCTGTTGGGTTGACACGGATCGAGACTGGGATTTGTCACTCCGTATGACGGAGGGGTATCTCTGGGCCCACTCGGTAATGCATCATCATATTGAGCTCAATGTGACCAAGGTGTTGGACACGGGATCATGCATTACGGTACGAGTAAAGTGACTTGCCGGTAACGAGACTGAACAAGGTATTGGGATACCGACGATCGAGTCTCGGGCAAGTAACGTACCGATTGACAAAGGGAATTGCATACAGGGTTTGATCAAATCCTCGACATAGTGGTTCATCCGATGACAACATCGAGGAGCATGTGGGAGCCATCATGGGTATCCAGATCCCGCTGATGGTTATTGACTGAGAGCGTCTCGGTCATGTCTGCATGTCTCCCGAACCCGTAGGGTCTACACACTTAAGGTTCGGTGACGCTAGGGTTATGAAGATATGGATATGCAGAAACCCGAATGTTGTT
>NC_041382.1:339915492-339939494 GCF_002162155.2 Triticum dicoccoides
TTGCTGTTGCTGTTGGTGTTGCTGTTGTTGTTGCTGCTGTTGCTGTTGTTGCTGCTGCTGTTGCTGCTGCTGTTGCTGCTGCTGTTGCTGCTGCTGTTGTTGTTGATAGGTGCAGCCGGCGGTGGTGGTGGAAGACGCGGGAGCAATTCATTAAACTTGTTATCGAGCTTTGTTTCGAACGTCTTCTCAATGCCATCTATCTTCTCCATGGCCTCTTCAAATCTGTTTAACACATCTTGCACTTGTCCACTCATCATTTTCTGAAATTTATTATGTAGCTGTTTGTTGGTCATGTTCTCCCAATCAGTCTCATTGGGTTGTGATCCTGCCATGGTTAGCAGTAATAGAAACACACAAGAATATGATCCTACAGACTACTAGGAAGTGGTGGTGGTGGTGTGTCACAAATTTGTCAAGCGAATCTCAAATTCTTAACAGTTCTTACCCAACAACAGGTGGTCATCGGCAACCGTTGTAGTCAAAACTCTCAAAGCTTGGACATAGAGATTGCTAGGTGGTGTCAAACACACGACGTAGATGTATGTGGAGCTGGGAAGGCTGATGATATGGTAGCAAAAATGTCAGCAATAATCAATTAAGAGATGCAAAGTTGAATAAACGCTCAACGACTGTACTATGCTGGTCCTAGGCTAGACCGTGCTAGAGACGTGAGCCTAGAACACTAACAAAATCACGACGCTGCACATAAACAAGGGAGGACCACACTTTGAATTTTTTTCTCTTTTCTTCACTTTTTAATTTCACCTTTTTCCTGTTTTTTTGCTTCGCAACAAATTTTTTCCGAAAAAGTTTGCAAATGGTCTAAAAACTGCCTAGCCAGAATTTTTCAGACTTAGTTTTTTTTAAACTGGAACTATTTTTCTACTGCGGGTAGCATGAAAGTTGGGGAGTCCGACTTGGTCACGACTCAGAGTATGGCGTGGTCTGGAAATTGAAAACAAAAGAACAAAATACCGGACTCAGACTAGGACTTGTGGCGGAGATGAATCTGGTGGAAACTCGGACTGGCGGCGGATATATGTAGGGCGGTGGAATACGGACTGGTGGCGAATCTGTGATGGAGGTGGACTCAGATTATCGTGATGGCGATGGATATGTGGTATATGGCAGCGGTGATGACGATGATGTGGCGGCGGCGTGACAACTTGTGAACAAAACTCGAAACTCTAAAGGACTAGACACTAAGACCAGCAACTAGACACGATGATGCAACCGCAAATTCAACAATGCAAAACCCTAAAAGATTATGCAAAGGCTCAGATTGGTTTGGATATGATGAACTAACCCTAATTTTTTTGGCTTTTTCGTGGACTGAAGGTATGAAGAACAGACTCAATCTAAACTACGAAAAACTGTAAAATCTCACCGAGCAACCTGGAAATCTGATACCACTTGATAGAGATGAGGGGCCTGATCTTTCGATGAGATGGTGGCTATCATTTTTGGTGGAGTAGACTTTGACGATCTGACTACGAACGTGCGAGGACGTCGCACCTTAGCAATAGCTAAACCAACTCCGAGGGGTTATTGACCACGCCGGAGCACGATCAATCTGACCACAAAGGTCTATTTCTTGCAAGCAAACGAAGATCAAGCAAGAAACTGAAATTGCAATCTGGATATTGCAAATATAAGAGGAAAGCTTTATTAATGAAAGTGGGGTTCTGTGACGTCTTGGTCTTGTCGTTGAACACAAACGAAGTACACGAAGTTGCAGCTATGGTGAACTTTTAATCTAAACAAAACCCAAAGTCTAAACGATGCCCTAAGGGCTGTATATATGGAGGAAGAGGGGGCAATTTCGGTGGCCCTTGGAGGAGGGGTTCGAAACCAACCCTGACTCTTGTTTCCCCACACATACGAACTCTAAAAACAACATATACTTAAGTATTTCAAAATTGCATGGGCCTGGCCCAATAATAAGGTGACACAAGACCTAGAATAGCCTCTGGACGAAATTTATGAAGTAGCATTTTGTATATTTCGCCCAAGGCTTCATGCACTCCTTATGGTGGCTTCAATGTCCTGACATCATCACTTGTAACTCTGTTCCTGTTCCCCTTGCGCATGCCATCATCTTCATGCTTGGTCTTGCTCCAGTGTTCATCCCACTTATCCATGCCATGCCCTTCATTTGTAAGCAAAACAAATGTATCCAATTTAGGCAGCATCATATTCTCATGAACATTAGAATCATTACCAAGAAATGAAAGTACCTGATAATTTATTTGGCATGCGCGAGCTCTAGTAATTGGTCCAGTATATGTAGTAGTAGGGGCTGTGGGTGTAACAATGGTATTGATGTCCTTATCAGTAGGTCTGTCATCACTATCCTCAACACCATCTCTCAGCTTCTCCACAATAGGTAACAGGAGACAAAGGGGGACATGATGTTTACCCAGGTTCGGGCTCTCTTAATGGAGGTAAAACCCTACATCATGCTTGATTGTATTTGATGAATATAGGGGTTACAAGAGTTGATCTACCTTGAGATCGTAATGGCTAAACCCTAGGTGTCTAGCCTATATGAATTCTGATAGCCTCTACGGACTAAACCCTCCAGTTTATATAGACACCGGAGGGGCCTAGGGTTGTATAGAGTCGGTTTACATAGAAAGGAAACCACACATCCAGACGTTAAGCTTGCCATCCATGCAAAGGAGAGTCCCATCCAGACACGGGGGAAGGCCTTCTATCTTGTATCTTCATGGCCCATCAGTCCGACCCATGCTACACAGCCCGGACACCTGAGGACCCCATAATCCAGGACTCCCTCGGTAGCCCCCGAACTTGCCTTCAATGACGATGTAATATTCGACCCATGTCTTCGGCTTTGCAAGGCGGGTTCTTCATTATAATCCAGACCAATGACAATCCGGTGATAACCTTGATGTCTTTTACGATTCCCCCTGTAGATGCTTTAATTTTCGCACGCCGGGCGAATACGAACGTTCCATGCTTTTTCACAAATAAGCCCTTCACCATGCTCGGATTGCATCTATATAAGGAGATATGGATCTCCAAATGCCATATCACATCGCGCAGAAGGAAAACGGCCAAGTCTAGCCACAAACAAAGCCTTCCATCATGGCCGGCACCCCAGGCTCCTCTTCATGCCCCCATGGCCCTCAAGAGGGTGACTGGCAGAGTTGCTCCGTGCCTCATCTTCAACTAAGCTGGATCCATACGCAGGGCTACCTCCCCCTCGCAGATCTAGTTCCCATTCGAGCGGGATTATATTCAATAGGCAATGACGCGATGGCTGAGAAATTCCCCAACCCAAATAAGGAGGAGAGGGTGTGCTTCGTCCCATTTCTGTTATGGGGCATGGGATTTCCAATCCATCCCTTCCTCCGGGGGTTATTGGAATTTTATGGCATCCAACTGCACAACCTCACCCCAGGTTCGATTCTGCACATCTCAGGCTTTGTTGCCCTCTGCAAGCTATTCCTAGGCATCGAGGCCCATTTTGGATTATGGAGGAAATTCTTCTGCCTTGTTCCCCGCCACCAAGGGGGTTCCATATTTGAAGTGGGCAGTGCCGAAGTATGGCGTATTGCCGGATCCGGATACCTTGTAGGAACACCTAAAGAGGCATACCCACAATGGTCTTTGGAATGGTTATATATGGACGATGTTCTGCTGCCGGATCCAGTTAGGCGCGACCTCCCTGAATTTTCCAGCGCTCCTCTAAAGAAGCGCCTCAACTGGCGTCCCCGAAGTCCCAAGGAAGAGGATAGTGTGGAGATAAAGAGGTTGGTTAGCAAGGTCAGGCTGCTCGCCCACTCTGAACTTTCGATAGTTGAGGTCATGGCGATTACAATAAAGAGGTGCGTGCAACCTCTCCAATCCAGAGTAACTCCCTTATGGTGTTACAACATAGAAGACGACACATCCCATTATAGACGGCAGGGTCCGGATACCCCAACCGAACTGGCTTCAATTTTGGCTGATCTGTACAAGGGCGAAAAAGAAGATTTTCTCTGGTTGAACTGTCGGGAGGCTTATTCCATGCACACCCCTATTGAATGGGTAAGATCTCGATCATCTGTGCTTATTTTATTGCATTACAGGCACTAACCGAATTTGCTCGTTGTTGCCACCAACAGTCGTGGAGGAGGATGACCGAGGACATCCACTGTCCCGCTCCCCAGCCAGAGGATCATAATCGTGATGAAGATCCTGGCTTTTGCGAGGACCCGGACATATATATAGAATTCTACGATGGGGTATTCTATCAAGCGAGCCCTGACGGTTCGAAAGTGGCTATCACTGCCGACTACCCTCGCCTTTACCCATTCTGCATCGTGAGTATCCAGAGGCTTCCTAAGAGGAGATCCTCATCTGCATCCTTACCCGTTGTGATGATCCGGATTTTAACAGGATCGATGCTCTAGGGACCGTATCTCCCCGAGGGCGACCCCTACACAAGGCCGCCGTTCTAAACGAAAGGGGACCGGGAGTACATCGAAGACCTCATAGTCCTCCAAGAGGTATCTGTGCTTTAATGCATGCCTAGGCACGAGTCTGGGTTGTTAAGAGTCTCTCTTTTTATCCTTGACTTCAGGAGGAGTACGCGGCAGATGGTGGGAAAACGCTAGATTAGCCATATGTCCACTAATTCGGTGCCGGACTCGTCAACTAGGACACGAGCCAATGCCACGCCCGTTCCGCCTCCTCAAGAGGATTCAGATGATGTATCGGTCACGAATTCCGAAGTGGAGAGCGTGATAAATCACCGTCGATTAAAGGAGGCTATGCGTGCTTCGGCCTTGTCCGAACAAGAATTATCCGCACTGTGTTCGACAGATGCATATATCCAAGCCGCTCGAGATGGTCTTGCCGCAGTCATTCAGCTATTCTCAAAGAATATATAGATAAAATTTGATGCAATTTGCATGGCCATATGCCAGTAGCCCCCGAGACTTGAAACGGTGAAGCAAACTGATTTAAGGATCGATAATTTTTGCAGGTTCTGCAAAAAAAGAACACTATGCTAGCTCAGGAGCTGAACACAAACCATACACAACTGAGTGCTATCACCGCCGAACTAGTGGAATTGAAAGAGACTACGACGGGTGTGTCTAGGGAGAAAAAACTTGAGGAGGAAAAGGACAAACATTCCAAAGAGATAGAGAGCTTGAAGGCTCAGCTATCAGCCGCTCAGAAGGAAAATGAGAAGCTAAAGGGCGGCATGTTTGGTATGTTTTCCCCTCTTATGCAGGACCACCATAGGTACTCATGTTTAGTCCATAATGCAGAATATCATGAATTAGTTGTGGCAGGTCTGTTAACTGGTTGGCCAGAGGAGGAAGTGTCCAGGTTTCAAGGCGACGTGCTAAAGGAGTTGTCCACCGTGCATGCTCGGGCCCGGAAAGCCATGAGGAGTATGGTGAAGGCGTTATGGCCATCTGATACCCCTCCAGAAAGTATGGAGGGCCTGACAAACCTGTTCAAAGGTGCCCGACGCCGGTTCGAGCTATGAAAGACGTCTACCTGCCGTGAAGGTGCATGAGAAGCTTGTCCCATGGTGAAGACATGCTTCTCAAAACTGGACCCGAATCATATGGCCCGAGTAGGACCACAGGGACCAGATGGGAAGGAAAACCCTTTAAATTTGGTCTATGATCAAGTAATGATCGCTACAAAATATTCGTAGGAACACTGTAGATTAGACAGCCTTATAGACGGAATAGAGAAGGAATAGGTTTTTGACTTAATATATCAATGTACATTTATGATCGACCTTTGGTTTGTTCCGAACATGTGAAATGATTTTGTCATCGCAGGCTTTCGGCTTTAACCTCCGGACCAAAATGGTGGAGTGTTTCCAGATACTTAGGACAAAAGGAAGTATCTTTCCGAAAACCAGGCAACCCAGTTAATGTGCCCAAACAGACAAAAAATTCGAGTTCAGGATGTATGTTATATTACGTATGTACGAAACATCTTCCAAGGAAAATAGTTCAATTAAAGGTTCCTTTCCTTGGGTCGGCATATTATGATTACATGTGCCGGGGCATGTGGTCCATAGTACGGAAAAACCGTCTCGAAGTGCTTAAATATGGTTGCAATGCGACAACAATCTGTCGTTTTAGTGCCGACCAATTATTCCCTTAAGAACACTAGCTTTCGGCTTCACCCGTCTGTGGTACATGTCCGGATGACCCGGTTGTAACAATCATAGAGGTGCTCCCTTTATGCCCTAGCCGAACAATCAGGAATGTAGGGCATAAGCACAGGAGCGAGGCAACCCAGCTTGGCAAAAACTTAAGTCATAGAGGTGCATATAATGGCAAAAAGGATGTATATCCTCAAACGACACATATATTGTGAGATCTAGGCTTGGTATAATAATAAGCTTCTACTTACAGAAGCCCCCAGTCGTGGCGGAGTGTGTACATTTAAGGATGTGTACCCCTCAAGTGTTCGGCTTATCCAAACACACCATGGGAAACATATAAAAACGAAAAAAGGAAAAATTTGAAAAGGAGACAAAAGAACGAATAAGAAGCATGGCCGTACTTATGCGTAGAATCTTTAGAGCCGGTAGCGTTCCAAGGGTTCGGCTCTAAGCGATTATCAGATGCATTGCGAAGGCGGTAGGCTCCTCCAGTGAGAACTTCATCTATAATGAATGGACCTTCCCATTTTGGTTTGAGTTTGTCCTTTTTCTTCTCTTGGAGGCATAAAACGAGTTCACCGACGTTATAAGTCTTTGCCTGCACTTCTCTGCTTTGGTATCTTCGAGCTTGTTGTTGATAGAATGCGGAATGGGCTTTTGTGACATCGTGCTCCTCCTCCAGGCCGTCTAAGTCATCCTGCCAATCGAGCTCGGCCTCTCTCTCTCTCTTCATACATGCGCACTCGAGGTGAATCATGAATAATGTCACAGGGCAAGACAACCTCTGCGCCGTACACCATGAAGAATGGTGTGTATCTGGTCGTGCGGTTGGGCGTGGTCCGCAGCCCTAAGAGTACGAAATCGAGTTCCTCGACCCAGTGTTTAGCCGACTCCTTTAGGGATCGCACTAGTCTGGGTTTGATGCCGCTCATTATCATGCCATTAGCTTGCTCGACTCGACCGTTTGTTTGAGGGTGATATACAGAGGAGTAATCGAGCTTGATGCCCAGGTTAGCACACCAATTTTTTTACGTCATCGGCTGTGAAGTTAGAGCCGTTGCTAGTAATAATGTTGTGCGGGACACCATAACGGTGTACGACACCAGATATAAAATCTATCACCGGTCCGGCTTCAGCTGATTTTACTGGTTTGGCCTCTATCCACTTAGTGAATTTATGCACCATGACCAGTAAATATTTCTTCTTATGGATTCCCCCTTTAAGGGGTCCGACCATGTCTAGCCCCCAGACTGAGAAAGGCCAGGTAATGGGGATAGTTCTTAGGGAAGTACGCGACATATGGCTTTGATTGGCAAAGAGCTGGCATCCGACATAGCGCTGTACAAGGGCCTGTGCATCTGCTCGGGCCGTGGGCCAAAAGAAGCCTGTACGGAAGGCCTTGCTTACAAGGGCCCGAGCCGTGGTGTGATGGCCGCCGAGGCCAACATGTATTTCGGCCAAGAGCCGCCGCCCCTCCTCTTCAGAGATACATCTTTGAAGAACTCTAGTAGTGCTTTTCTTATAGAGTTATCCTTCGTGAACTTTGTAGGCTTTAGAGCGTCGAACTATGTGACAGGCCTCGTTCTGATCATCAGGGAGCTCCTGCCTATTAAGGTAGGCCAAGAAGGGTTCGATCCATGGAGCAATAACCGCCTTGATTACATGAGTGGAAGGCGTTGGTTCAATGCCCGAGCCCCCGATGATATCCGAATCGTGTTTGGCGTCCGGGGGTGTGATCACCGCCGGACTGGTATTTTCGCTCTCGTCCTGCCAAACCATAGATGGCTTAAAAAGCCTTTCCAAAAAGGTGTTAGGCGGGACGGGGTCGCATTTAGCACCCATTCGAGCAAGGATGTCTGCTGCTTGATTATTGTCTCGAGCCACATGATGAAACTCGATCCCCTCAAACCGAGCTGATATTCTAAGTACGGCATTGCGGTAGGCCGCCATCTTTGGATCTTTTGCACTGAATTCTCCATTTATTTGAGATATCGTGAGGTTCGAATCCCCACGCACCTCAAGGCGTTGTATGCCCATAGAAACGACCATCCGGAGTCCGTGCAATAGCACTTCATATTTGGCTGCGTTATTGGAGTCCGTATACATGATTTGTAATACATAATGGACAGTGTCCCCTGTAGGGGATGTTAGGATGACACCAGCCCCCAATCCGGCTATCATTTTGGAGCCGTCGAAGTACATCACCCAGTTGGAGTATGTGGTGTATTCTTTAGGGAGTTCGGCTTCTGTCCATTTGGCGACAAAGTCGGCCAACACCTGAGATTTAATAGCTCGGCGTGGCTTGTATGTTATTTCAATTGGTAATAGCTCGATAGCCCACTTGGCAATGCGGCCGGTGGCGTATCGATTGTTTAAGATGTCGTTGAGTGGCACTTCGGAAGCCACCGTGATCGAGCACTCTTGAAAGTAGTGCCGCTGCTTTCAAGATGCCATGAAGACCGCATATGCTATCTTTTGATAGTGTGGGTATCGTGATTTACATGGTGTAAGGACTGCCGATACATAGTACACTGGTTTTTGGAGTGGGAATTTCTGTCCCTCTTCCTTTCATTCGACGATGAGCACATCACTCACTACCTGGTGAGTTGCTGATATGTACAGTAGCATAGGTTCACCGACGTTTGGTGCGGCAAGGATTGGGTTGTTTGCTAAAAGAGTTTTTATTTCTTCCAACCCGGCTATTGCCGCATCCGTCCACTCAAAGTGGTCGGTACGTTGGAGCAGGCGATAAAGTGACAGTGCGTTTTCTCCCAATCTGGAGATAAAGCGGCTCAAGGCTGCCACGCACCCAGCTAGTTTTTGGACCTGCTTTAGGTCAGTTGACGTTGCCAATTGTGACAAGGCTCAGATTTTGGCTGGATTTGCTTCGATTCCTCTATTGGAAACAATGAACCCGAGCAGCTTTCCGGCTGGGACGCCGAAAACACATTTTTCTGGATTGAGCCGTATGTCATATGTTCGGAGGTTGTCGAATGTAAGGTGCAAGTCGTCCACCAATAATTCGACATGTTTAGTTTTGATGACTACATCATCTACATATGCCTCCACCGTCTTGCCCATTTGTTTTTCCAGGCATGTTTGAATCATGCGTTGGTAGGTGGCGCCGGCGTTTTTGAGTCTGAAAGGCATAGTGTTGAAGAAGAAAGGCCTATATGGAGTAATGAATGCCGTTGCCGCATGATCAGATTCCTCCATCTTAATTTGATAGTATCCGGAGTATGCATCGAGGAAGCACAGTGAATCGTGTCCTGCGGTTGCATCAATGATTTGGTCAATGTGGGACAGTGGGAAGGGGTCCTTAGGGCAAGCCTTGTTGGGGTCTTTGAAATCGACAAAAAGGCGCCAGGATTTGTCCTTCAAGTAGTTTGGCTAGCTCCTCCCCCATAGCTTGTCGCTTGGGTTTGGAAAATCGCCGCAGAGTTTTCTTGACTGGTTTAAACCCTTTTATTATATTGAGGCTGTGTTTGGCTAGTCTACGTGGGATTCCTGGCATATCCGAAGGATGCCAGGCAAAGATGTCCCAATTTTCGCGCAGAAACGCTCTTAAAGCGACATTGATCATTGGATCCAGCTGTGCTCCAATGGCTGCTATTTTATTAGGATCCGTTGGGTGTACTTGAAATTTGACTAGTTCATCTGCTGGCTTAAAGGAAGTGGATTTGGGCCTCTTGTCAAGGATTACATCGTCCTTGTCCACTGTAGAGCGCAGAGTGGTTAATTCCTCGACTGCAAGGGCCTCAGATAGCGCCTCGAGGGCTAGGGATGTAGTTTTGTTTTCGGTGCGGAGTTCTATATCCAGATCACTAGTGATAGTGATAACTCCGTTGGGCCTGGCATTTTGAGCTTCATGTACCCGTAATGGGGTATGGCTTGAAAGCGTATGAATGCTTCTCGCCCTAACAGGGCGTGATATCCGCTGTGGAAAGGTCCCATGTGGAAAAGCAACTCTTCGGACCTATAGTTCTCCGTCGTGCCGAATACAATGTCGAGTTTGATCTTCCCTGAGCTTCGTGCTTCTCGACTAGGGATGATGCCTCAAAAGTGGTGCCGCTTTGCTCAATGCGACTTTTGTCCATCTGCATTTTCTGGAGC
Source organism: Triticum dicoccoides (assembly GCF_002162155.2). Classification (NCBI taxonomy): domain Eukaryota; kingdom Viridiplantae; phylum Streptophyta; class Magnoliopsida; order Poales; family Poaceae; genus Triticum; species Triticum dicoccoides. Next base: position 339,925,751 of record NC_041382.1, read on the forward strand.
GTATTTTTGTATTCAATCCGTTGCCGCCGTCCATGAGCACTTTGGTGAGCCGAAAGCCATCTACTATTGGGTTTAAGACCAAACTGGCTGGTGCTCGGACTGATCTGGCCTTTGGCTCATCATCGGCGGTGAAGGTTATCACCATGTTGTTCCAATGATTTATTGCGGCTACCTGGTTGACTTCGACAAGGTCACGTAATGCCCTTTTCCCCCGGTTTTTGGAAGAAAAGGTCTTGAAGATCGTAAAAACATTGAGATCGGCATCCTCCGAAGAGTGCCTCTCTAGAGTAATGCTGGTGAGGATGGACTCACTGCTCTTAGCCACCTGTCGGAGTACCCAACATGCCCGAAGGCTATGTGTTGGTTCGGTATTCAGCGTCGTATGTATCCGACAGGGTTTATCGAGCAGGTCATCAAGGACAGTTCTGTGTCCCGTAAAGGGCTTAATTTTTTTGTCCATGAGATGATGATCGGGTACCCGTAAGGGTGCATCATTTTTGTCGGACCGGTGGGCTGCTTGAAGGCAAGAGGTTCCCATTGAGCTGTTTGGGCCTTCCAGGTGCTTTTCATTGCGATGTACTTCTGTACGATGTGTGCCAAATCTGCAAAGTGCAGTATGCGGCGGCTGTTGAGGGCGTTAAGGATTCCCTCGTCCGTATAGTTGTGGCAAAATACTGAAACCACGTCATCGTCGCAGCAATCCTTGATCTTGGTTTTGACAAGGAGGAATCTGGCCCAAAAGTGGTGGACCATTTTCTTAGGTTGCTGCCTTACATACATTAGGTCGCATATGTCTGGAGGACCTGAATTTCTTGGGGAATATTGCTTGTGGTGGGTGGGTGGGCTAAAATCTGAACCCTGACCCATTATTGCATCCGGAGTTTAAAGAATTTGCGAGGTCACCGATCCAGGGTCCGGAGTGTCCTGGCGGTCTTTGGGCTCAACGCCCGATTCTATGTTCGGAGGACATGGGCCTCTTCCCAAAGATGGGTATCCAGCTCGTAGGACTCGGAAATCTGAACATAATTTGTTCTTAACTTACGGGGAGAAGTATTCCTGGCTTGTTCCTCTACGACCGCTACCAGATGGGTGATCGGCGGGGACCTGATTTCCCTCTGATCGGGTTTAAGCCCAATCCGATCGTAGTCTGGTGCAACTCCCAGGGCGGCGATGCGATCAAGTAGCTCGTTTAAGGACGAGACATCTGCTGGATCCATCTTTTCGATGTGTTCAAGGCCAACGTGAAGACGATGTTTAGCGATCTCGAGGGCTTCCTTTCGCTTAAAGGCCGCACATGCGCCTATGGTGAAACCGCCAAGCTGGAGGAGTTGTCCTGGAGCTAGGGTCTCTCCAGAGGTAATGTTGTCGTTAATGACAAGGCAAGCCATCGATCCCACCGTCGAGGACACAGTGGAACTCTCAATGAAAGCACCAATGTCAGTGTCAAAACCGACCAATCTCGGGTAGGGGGTCCTGAACTGTGCGTCTGAGGATCGAAGGTAATAGGAGACAAAGGGGGACACTATGTTTACCTAGGTTCAGGCCCTCTTAATGGAGGTAAAACCCTACGTCCTGCTTGATTGTATTTGATGAATACAGGGGTTACAAGAGTTGATCTACCTCGAGATCGTAATGGCTAAACCCTAGATTTCTAGCCATGAATTCTGACAGCCTCTACTGACTAAACCCTCTGGTTTATATAGACACCGGAGGGGCCTATGGTTGTACAAAGTCGGTTTACAGAGAAAAGAAACTACACATCCAGACGTTAAGCTTGCCATCCATGCAAAGGAGAGTCCCATCCGGACAGGGGGGAAGGCCTTCTATCTTGTATCTTCATGGCCCATCAGTCCGACCCATGCTACACAGCCCGGACACCTGAGGATCCCATAATCCAGGACTCCCTCAAAGGGTGCACTTGCAGATTTCATGGCATCTGCCATTAGCTTCTGAGACTTGGCAGGGGGTGCAGCTGGTTCCTCTTCCTCCTCATCTTCATCATCCACCATCATGGATGGTCTGCCAATCACTCTAGCAATTGGCTTCTTCACTCTCTCTTTCCTCTTCTTCTTCCCATCAGCAACTTCTTCTTCTTCTTCTTCTTCTTCTTCTTCTTCTTCTTCTTCTTCTTCTTCTTCTTCTTCTTCTTCTTCTTCTTCTCTTGGATCAAGAGTAAATTCCATAGTCTCTTATGGAACTGTTGATCTCCTGGCCTTAGACATAGGAACTCTCTTTGCAGGGGATTTCTTCTGGAGATCTGGCTTAGTAGCAACAGCAGTGGCAACTCCTTCTTGAGCACTTTCTTCATTGTTGAAGTGACCTCTTCTTCAACAACAAAATCCTCATCGTCACTTTCTGAGGTTCTCTTCTTCCTTTTTCTAGTGGCAGCTTTGGGCAGATTGCTTGGAGTGCTTCTGTTGGCCTCATCATAGCTTCCACTAGGGCTTGTGCCCTCACTGAGATTGACCTCTTCCTCTGACTTGTTCTGGCTGTCACTTGCATCAGACATCTTGCAGACAGACCCTGTGAATAGATGGGTATGGGTAGAGTGGATGAGAATCACAAAAAGCAACTTGTTTTGCAAAAAGTTTGAATCAAAACTTTAGTTTTAGTTTTCTGCAGAAAGCATTTCGGAGCTACCAATATGAAAATCTCGGTGACACCGAAGCATTAACAGAGTCTAAACACAAAACATCGGTTAGTCCGAGTTGTGGTTCGGTGATTCCTGGATGTTAGGGTTTCACTGAGGTTTTTCTTTCAGTCTCACCAATCAGTACACTTTGGTGGTACCGAGTTATACTTAGTGCAATGGCCACGGCCAGTCGGTGGGACTGAAAGATTCATTTCAGTCAGTCCGAGATGAGCTCGGCGGAAACCTACACCTAAAATTTTTCATCGAATCTAATCTAAAGAAGTTTTTTCTATGGATAGAAAGTTCTCATTCATGGCAAGAAGCTAGGCAATATCTCTGTGCATTAAATCGGAAAGGGGAATGGCACAAAGAGGTCGAACCATACCCTAACTTGGTGATGATTCGCTACAGCGACAACGGCGGTGAGGATTTCTGTTGATGGCGACGGAGACCTGCGGCAGAGGCGCACAGGCGGAGACGGCGATGATCCGGAGACCAATGGGGCGACAACAATGGGGCACGAGCTCGAGTGGTTTGAAGAAATTTTCAACTAGATGGTTCCGCGGGATATATACCCATGTGCTATTGGTGGCACCGAATGGAATGCTTCGGTGGCGCCGAGATGCAAAACTGCGTACAGTTAGTACAACTCGGTTGGACCAAGTCATTCTAATCGGTATCACCAAGATGAAAACCTAGATCAGTCTGGTGATTTCGGTGGGACCGAATAGGAGTGAGTTGGTCTGACGGAAATACACAAGAAGGTTTTGGAAAGCAGCCCTTGACGGATCAATGACTTCAAGTGCTCCTCACCCGGAGGGTCCGAAAAAGACTTGTTTAATTTTTGTGATGTAGCATGAATAGATTTTGAGATGAGAAAAGCATAGATAGCTAGAGAAGGTTCTTAGGCATTCTTGTCCATCCATTTGGCCAATAAAAGCCAAGACAATCACAAACAACAAATGGATGTCCTCGAATGAAGAAATTATGCAACCAACATGCTCACACAATAAGATAGCAAGTGAAATATGTGAGAAAGCATGCACAAACAATTCTAGCATATATGAACCAATTGGCGATGGCTAGGTCATCTATATACGAGCATATCACTACAAAAAAAGACACATCCGTGACATTTTGGGTCGAACGAATTTTTTCTGTCATGCTTATGACACTTCTATGATGATAATTGTGACAAAACCCGATATCATCATATATGTGGTGGGCTCCTACTTCTATGACAAAAAACCATGACAGAAAATGAGCTTTTCGTCCTGGGCAGGCCGGAGATGCAGCTGCATGACATTCTTTGGGCCATCCATGACGGAAAAAACCGTGGTAGAAGCGAGGGCGGGGAAAATATCGGGGAGTTCCCAGTTACGGTGGGTGGTCGGGGCCGAGTGATGCATGGAGGTTTAAGCGTTTCTCTCGTACACGTACGCGTGTGTGTGCGAGGCGTTGCGCTCTAACTGAACTCGAGCGAGGCATTCGTGTAGGATCGAAAGTATGTCTAGAGGGGGGGGGTGATTAGACTACTTGACCAAATAAAAATCTAGCCTTTTTCCAATTTTAAGTATTGGCATATTTTAACAACTTAGCACAAGTCAAGCAATCAACCTACACATGCAAGTCTAAGATTATAGCAGCGGAATGTAAAACATTGCACATGAAGGTAAAGGGAGGAGTTTGGAGGGAGCAAACGCAATGTAGACACAGAGATTTTTGGCGTGGTTCCGATAGGTGGTGCTATCGTACATCCACGTTGGTGGAGACTTCAACCCACGAAGGGTAACGGTTGCGCGAGTCCAGGGAGGGCTCCACCCACGAAGAAGCAACCTTGTCTATCCCACCATGGCCATCGCCCATGAAGGACTTGCCTCACTAGGGTAGATCTTCACGAAGTAGGCGATCTCCTTGCCCGTACAAACTCCTTGGTTCAACTCCACAATCTTGACGGAGGCTCCCAAGTGACACCTAACTAATCTAGGAGACACCACTCTCCAAAAGGTAATAAATGGTGTGTTGATGATGAACTCCTTGCTCTTGTGCTTCAAATGATAGTCTCCCCAATACTAAACTCTCTCTCGCTGATTTGGATTTGGTGGAATGATGATTTGAGTGGAAATCAACTTGGGGTTGGCTAGAGATCAAGATTCATATGGTTGGAATGGAGTATCTTGGTCTCAACACATGAGTAGGTGGTTCTCTCTTAGAAAATGAATGTTAGAAGTGTTGGCATGTTCTGATGGCTCTCTCCACAAGTGAAGAGTGGGTGGAGGGGTATTTATATCCTCCACACAAAATCTAACCGTTACACACAATTCACCAAACTCGGTAGGACCGAATCAGAAAACTCAGTGGTACCGATTCAGTTCAAAAATGTGAACGTTAGGTTTTTTGGTGGGACCGACATGTCAACTCGGTGGGACCAGTTTGATTAGGGTTAGGGCATAACGTAATCTTGGTGAGACCGATTACACAAACTCGGTGGGACCAATTTTGGTAATAAGCTAACCAGAGAGTTGGTCAGGCAAACTCGGTGGGACCGAATCGCTCATTTCAGTGAGACCGAAACGTTACGAAAGGGAAATAAAGAGTTTGCATTGCGAACTCGGTGGGACCGATCACTCATCTGGTTGGACCAAAACGTTACAAAGGTAAACAGAGAGTTTGCAATCCCATCTCGGTGAGACCGAGATCCCTATCGGTACGACCGATATGACTAGGGTTTCTGGCAGTGGATATGTCAAGTGAACTCGGTGGTACCGGATAGAACATTTTGGTGGGGCCGAGTTTGACTTTTTGGTTTGGAACATATGTGGATATGAGAAAGTGGTTGAGGGTTTTTGGAGCATAACACTAAGCATTTTGAGCAAGTAATCCATTAAGCAACACCTCATCCCCTTTTAATAGTATTGGCTTTTCCTATGGACTCAATGTGATCTTGGATCACTAAAATGAAAAAGGTAGAGTCTTGAGCTTGAGCCAATATGTGTCCTTAGCATTTTGAGGGGTCCACATTCTTAATCCATGCCATGCCAATCATTGAACTTTCTGAAATGATCATCTTGAAATAGTATTAGTTCAATGAGCTATATGTTGTTAATAATTACCAAAACCACCTAGGGATAGTTGCACTTCCAATCTCCCCCTTTTTGGTAATTGATCACAACATATCACTGGTGCGCGTCGGTCCTAAACAAACGTTTTTGACCCCTTTCCGCCACGACATCTGGAACCGTCGCCAAGTGAGTGTGGGCGATAGGGGGTCCTTCCCACATGACCCAAAAACCGTCGTGGATATGCCCTCCTGGCACACACGTTCGGCAAAATGAGGTCGTGTGTGACCGACGAGCGCTAAAATACGGACATACGTACAATAGAGCTAAAAAATACAATTATACGGCGAATTTTTTTCCAGTCACAAGTATATCCCACACAGTCAGTCCCTGCTAAACGTTTCCTTTCGTATGTACATCCCACATAGTCGCTCGAAGGAAAATGTTTCCGTTCACAGGTACATCACACACAATTTTTCCTGTTAAATCGTTTGTGATAGCGTTGCCATTGCACACGATATTAATAATTTTATCGTTTGCGTTATTGAATGCATCACACACGGTGCGTAGAAAGAAACTGTGTGGAAAAGGCTGTCCATCACACACACTTTTTATGTGATAAACATTTGCACAAGGTGACCTAATGCAAACAGTTTTCAAGAGAAACTCGTGTGTTTAGTGGAGATTGATCGCACACGTAGTGGGTCCTAGAAACGTTTCTGATCTCCACGTATATCCCAGACGTCTCGCTTTCGCAAACCGTGTGCAGTGTAATCCCTATTTAATCCATAATTAATTCAATTAATCCCTAATTTAAAAATCACATGTTATGAATTTGAAAGTAGGCAATCACTTATTTCATATCCAACCATGTTTATTACAAATGTAGGTTCAACCACGAATCCATAATTCAATGAACATGTACATATACTAAAGAACTACAGAAGCACCAAGTAAAGAATGATGAACCACAGTTGTACTAAAGACTATAAATAGAGAGAGGCAAAGACACTCTGGTTGCTCAAGAAGGTGAAGCGGAATGCCCATATTATACCCTCCTCCATGCGTAAGGCGCGCACGACTCTAGGCCAACCCCTTGTGATGGCTGCCCGTCCATCCTTCACTGTCTTCATTAGGACTTCTCGATGCTCATTGTAGTCTGGATGAAATACTTTAACCTTCATTGTGTGTCCACCAATCATGTACTTTGTGAGGTAATCTTGAGTGAACTTCTTCGGGAACCACTGGGAACGAAAAAGATTCAGACATTGTTGTCTAACAACTCATTATGGGCAGTAAAAAGAGAAGGCTGCGGAGTTTGTAGTTACCATCCTACAACTCACTGTTGTGTTGGATAGAGCATAAACAAATAATTTGCTTGCCACTATTCGTATATTTTTGCTAATAATCCTTATCAGTTTCCTCACTTGATGCTTGTTCATCAATATCTCATTGCCCCATATGCAAAAAGGGTCGATGCGTGGATCCTTGCCAAGGGCATATGTACCTACAAGCAACAAATCAATATTAGAAGCTAACTAGTGTCCAGGCCTGGATCTATATGCACTACATTATGGAACGACGAGGGGAGTACAAGCCGAGGGATGAAGCTAACCTCGGCGGAAAATGGTGGCCACTCCCGTTGTTGTCCTACATAAGTAGTGGAAAGGCATGATAAGTACATCAATCTTAACATCAAACAAATACAGCAAAGGTAAACAACATCATCTCCAAATGATAGCTTGAATGTGTTGGTTTTAGCATGCTATTAAAGCAGATATAAAATGGAAGGCAATGTTACCGACAGCAGGCTTAACATTCATCAAATATTGCAATTCAAACTGGTATTGTTGAAAATGAATAGAATGTAGGTAATGCTTAAACATCACACTAGATAAATGTGTAAAACTGAAATAAAGGGCATGTGTTAACTACACCAGGAATAACTGGAACCAAATATAGCCGTTCAAACTGGTATTAATGTAGTCGGGCGACACAGTTCCGACTTGCACATAATGAACCATACATTGTGAATGACTGAAATGAACAAGGCATAAATGACCAGTATAACAACCAAATATAGCCATTGAAATCTGGACAGAGTCTCACTGCAACCAACCTAACAAGAAAATACAGATAAACATGTCATATGCTTAAAAACTGGACAAATGCTCATTGCAACCAACCTAACAAGCAGATAAAGATAAACAAGGCATCTGCTTGATAACTGGAGAAATGCTAAAAAACAACCTAACAACCAAATGCAGATAAATAAGGCATATGCTTGATAACTGGACAAATGCTAAAAAAGCAACCTAACAACCAAATACAGATAAACAAGGCATCTGCTTGATAACTGGACAAATACTCACTGCAACCAAACTAAGAAGCAAATACAGATAAACAAGGCATCTGCTTGATAACTGAAAAAATGCTCACTCCAACCAACCTAACAACCAAATATAGATAAACAAGGCATCTACCCACTATAAACAACCAAATATAGCCACTCGTGAAAGTAAAGTGGACAATTCATACTTAGACATCACATAGACCTATTGAACAATAAATTTTTGCATAACTGAAATAATTAAACACGACACAGTTAAAGCACCGCACGACAAATGCTACTACAACAAAGGGTACGGGTTGGCAAGCTAGAAAAGGTAATATTTGCTGATAGAATGTTGCCTCACATTTCATGGACGGGATCCTTCCAGTTGGAAGAGCACAAACCCATGGTGCGCTCTCTGATGTCACAGATGGGCTGTTTCACCTTGGAAGAACCTTCGTGGATGCCCTCCTCATGGTCGTGGTCGATGAGATCTGACTTGGCAATTGAGGATCCCAAGCCGCCGCCATAGAACGTGTCCTTCAAAAGTGATAAAATGGGCTCGATGGCGTATAAAGCTTGCAAATCCTTGACCGCTTGGTGGAGGAGATCAGCGGCAGGGCCGTCGAAGAGATCGACGGCGGTTGAACCAGAGGGGTTTGGGATGGACCACTTAACCTGTGACATGGCCCACATGAAGCCATCGATGTGGACGAGCTTGATGTCGTAGCCAGCTTTCCCGAGATACAGTAATACGCTAGCCCACTGACATGAAGCCTTCGGCATGGCAACATAGTCAACGTCTTCGCCGGCTTCCATGCTGACGTGTTGCTCCGGGATCGACAGGTCGGGGCGAACGGCGCCACCTCGCCAATGTCCGCCGGAGAGGCCATGATAAACCTCTTCTTGGTCGAACGCTCGTCGGGCTCCCCGGGATACGTGGCCGAGCTTAGGCTGCGACATTCTGGAGTAGGGGATGTGGATCTGGCGGGGAGGGACACCGCAGGCCTCATCTAAAAACTCAGGGGAGTGGGGCGACGGTATGGGAATCGCTGGTTAACCTGAACTTTATTATCTAAGCTAGGAGGAACGGGCAGACCGGCACGGTTGGCGGCAGCGAGCTAGGGTTCAAAGGGGGGGAGGGGGCGGGTGGGGGACTGTGGAGGGGGGTGGTGGTGTTTGAGGATACACCGCGGCTACTGAAAATTTTAGTAATGGTGGGTGGAGATGGTGGTGGACGAGGGAGGGCGACGGTTCAAATGCCTCAGCTGCTAAAATTTTACTATAAGGTCGGTGCTGGAGGAGTGTGGCCGATGGTTGAAGTACGACGGCTACTAAAATTTGGGTAAAGGAATTGATGCGGGGCGGGAGTGCCCAATATCGCACACGGTCCAATAACAATATGCGTGTATGATAATAAGGAAAAGTGGCGCGGATCCGTCGATTTTTGCAACGCTCAAGGCGGGTAGTTTGTTTTTTATATTTCTAGCTAGCTGGTCTATCACACACGGTTCGTCCTAATTTCCAAATAAACTTACCCGCCTTTAGCTTCCACAGGTGGTGGTTTTACAGCGCACTTGCATCGCACATGGTTAAGCTAGTACCTCCACCCTTTGCTCGCGCTTGTGCGGTCCTGGTGATTTCAGCGCACTTGCATCGCACACGGTTGAGCCAGTACCTCCACCCTTTGCTCGCGCTTGTGCGATCGTGGTGATTTCAGCGCACTTGCATCGCACACGGTTGAGCCAGTACCTCCACCCTTTGCTCGCGGTTGTGCGGTCGTGGTGATTTCAGCGCACTTGCATCGCACACGGTTGAGCCAGTACCTCCACCTTAATTTGCTCGCGCTTGTGCGGTCATGGTGATTCACATTACACTTGTATTGAACACGGTTTAGATATTATACCCCGTGTCTGTTGAGGATCATTAGAGTCTTTGCAGCAAAAAAATAACGTTAGGGAGGGTCAAAAGACAGCCACACCAGCATGTGGCCCAAATATATATGAGTGAAAAGGGTGGTATGTGATGTTCAAAATTCCAATGCACAACTTTGACCCCCGCGGGCCCACGGTTGGGCGCGTCATTGAAGATCGAGAAGAGGGGCCAGAAGTCAAGAACCACCTGGAAGTGGCCAAATATATGTACGCATATTGGGGATGTTTAAAACTTTAAATACACAATGCATAACTTTGGTGGCACCTGCCTCGCAAACCCGAAAGCACCCTAACAACCACCTAGCTAGGATATATATAATGACATAATGTCGTACCTAGCTAGGATGCTTGGCCCACCACCTCTCACTTCGTGTCAGCGGGGTGGATGCACGTAATGATTGATACTTTGGTCATACATGCATGTCGCCATGACCTACCATAAGACGGACCAATGAATCTTTCGTTTGGTCAAATGATAGTTGTTGTTGTCGCTAAATCGCTTGGGCCAATAGATTGAACCATCATAAACATCGCACGAGAGGGACCACAAAACCAGCACCTCTTGCATGCGGCCCAAAATGATGTACGTTGGGAAGGGGTGATGTGTGTTTTCAATATAGAATAATGTACAATTTAGATGTGGTGCCTACCTCTCGATACAGACAACAACCATGAAGGCAAGGTAGTTAAGGATGAGATACGCACGCAGGGTTTGATGTAGGTCGAACCCAGCAATCCGAGCATCTGGGAGGGAATCCTGACAACGCATGAGCTCGAGCTTTGGTTGACCGACATTTGACGGTGACCGACCCTAACATGAACTAGGAGGAATCCATTCATGGCCAACACATACCCCTCATTATCGGTCAAAGGTATGATATATATACACTCGGGGAGCCCACATGAAAGATCGTGGATGTCGCCTAGAGGGGGGGTGAATAGGCGTTTTAAAATAATTACGGTTTAGGCTTGAACAAATGCGGAATAAACCTAGCGGTTAATTTGTCAAGCACAAAACCTAAAACAACTAGGCTCACCTATGTGCACCAACAACTTAAGCTAAGAAAGATAAGCAACTATGTGATAGCAAGATATATGACAAGAAACAATATGGCTATCACAAAGTAAAGTGCATAAGTAAAGGGGCTCGGGTAAGAGATAACCGAGGCACGCAGAGACGACAATGTATCCCGAAGTTCACACCCTTGCAGATGCTAATCTCCATTTGGAGCGGTGTAGAGGCACAATGCTAATCTCCGTTTGGAGCGGTGTGGAGGCACAATGCTCCCCTAATCTCCATAATCTCCTCACGCCCCCGAACCCGTACAAATGGCAACCCTTGGGGGCGGTCACCGAACCCATACACTTTGGCAACCCTTGGGGGCGGTCACCGGTACCCGTCAAATTGCTCAGGGCGATCTCCACAACCTAATTGGAGACCCCGACGCTTGCCTGGAGCTTTACACTACAATGATTGAGCTCGGAACACCACAAAGGTTGGGGTTAACTCCCCAACGAGACCACAAAGCTTCACCACAATGGAATATGGCTCCGAGGTGACCTCAACCGTCTAGGGCGCCCAAGCACCCAAGAAGAACAAGCTCAAGGGTACCAAGCAACCAATAGTAATAAGCTTCTCAACTTGTAACTTCCACCTATCACCGTGGAGAACTCAAACCGATGCACCAAATGCAATGGCAAGGGCACACGAAGTGCCCAGGTCCTTCTCTCTCAAATCCCACTGAAGCAACTAATGCTAGGGAGGAAAATGATAGGAAGAACAAGAAAGAGAACACCAAGAACTCCAAGATCTAGATCCAAGGGGTTCCCCTCACATAGAGGAGAAAGTGATTGGTAGAAATGTGTATCTAGATCTCATCTCTCTTTTCCCTCAAAAACTAGCAAGAATCCATGGAGGGATTGGGAGTTAGCAAACTCGAAGAAGGTCAACAATGGGGAAAGAACACGAGCTCAAAGGATAAGGTTCATTGGGGAAGAAGACCCCCTTTTATAGGAGGGGGAAAATCCAACCGTTATGTGCTCAGCCCGCACACGAGCGGTACTACCGCTCGGGCGGAAGAAACAGGGAAAAGGAGCAACAAAACATGAACCTTGGAGCGGTACTACCGCTCACCCCAGCGGTACTACCGCTGGAGGAGCAGAACACGGGACCAAAAGAGGCAGGGAAGAGCAGAGTACGACGACAGTAATGCAGTAGTGGTACTACCGCCCGACCGGAGCGGTACTACCGCTTAGGCGGAACTACGGTGCCTTACTGCCATGCAACTACTGCTAAACCCAACACGAAAAGAGCAGGACCCAAAATCGAGGTGGTAGTAGAGCGGTACTGGAGCGGTACTACTGCTTGACATTGTAAGCGGTACTACCGCTGCCGACCATGGTACTACCGCAGGGAGAAAACCAGAACTGCCATAACTTCTTCATACGAGCTCCGAATTGAGCAAACTCAAGCTTGTTGGATACAAGATGACAAGTAGCATCAAGACAACGACTGGTTATAGTAACAAGAGGCAGGGGAGGTATGCCAACAAATAGAGGAGTGAAACCTCAACCGAGAAGAACCGGCAAAACCTCCATCAACAAAAACATCATAGAAGATGCATGTGAACTCCGTTTTCGATGAACTCGAGCTTGTCATCAAGATGACCATAAGCTCCAAAACTCATAAAGAGAAGAACCAAACAAGAACCAATAAATATGATGAAAGGATGCAATGGCTTGAGCTCTTTACGAACGATACGATCAAGCTACTCATCGAGAGCCCACCTTGATAGTACGACAATCGATCCTATAACCCAGTCTCCCAACTACCACTATGAGACCGGTAAAATAGAAAACCTATCAAGGGCAAACCTTTGTCTTGCACATAGTCCACTTGAGCTAGATGATGACGATCTTGACTTCCTCAAGTTGGACCACCTTTCTTGATTGCGTTGGCTTGGTGAAGACTAGTAGATTGCTCCCCCATACTCCACTATGGGTGAGAAACTCTTCCGCACATCTTCACAAGTCCATTGTCACCACAATGGACGGAAAGCTTCAAGCACTTGATCTCTTCGTGATGTATCACTTGAACTTGCACACGGCAACCTAACCCCACACAGAACTCTCACGAAGACCATGGGTTAGTACACAAAGCGTAATTGACAATGCTTACCATACCATGGGATCACTTGATCCCTCTCGGTACATCTTCTGCGCTTTGTGAGTTGATCAACTTGATTCACTCTTGACTTAGTCTTGATCAACCTTGAACCTTTCCAATTCTCTTCATTTGGATGATGTCTTGAAGGTAGACATGAATGATCACACAATCTTCTTCTTCAAGACATGCTTGCAATAAGCTCAACACTCACATGACCGATCTTTGGATATTTCCTTGAATAGCACCTTGGTCGACACAAACTCTCCTTGAAACCAACACATGAACTCCAAGAAAAGCCTATGGACAAAACCTTCAAATATAACTCAAGGCAACCATTAGTCCATAGAGATTGTCATCAATTACCAAAACCAAACATGGGGGCACCGCATGTTCTTTCACCACAGATATCCGTGACATCACAAAAACCGCACAAGGGAGACGTGGTCGATCAGAAGACCCCGTATACACTGCATGCGGCCCGAAAATATGTATGGGTACAATGGTGTATGATGTGTTTAAATCCCAAATGCACAACTTCGATGGGCCACGCCAAGTACATTACAAACCGAACAACGTACCCGACTCCAAGCCTGGTTCAATAACTATGATGTCAGTTTTCCA
>NC_041382.1:339939708-339940373 GCF_002162155.2 Triticum dicoccoides
ATATATATATATATATATCTATACATCTATACACATATATAGTGTGCGAATAACTATGAAAGTTGCTCGTTGGATGAAGCCAATCCGACAGTACATAGTTGGCAAATCCGAGCACTACTGGCCGTTGGATATCATCTACATTCTACCAGATTCTGCCACATGTACAACCTAGAAGACTCCATGGTTGAACTTAAGCACAATGCTCAAACCTCTAAACACAAGCACTTCTCCTTTGTTCTCTAGAATCTTCCATATCTTAATTGCCCAAACCTTTTTTTCTAAACGAATTGTCAATTTTTGTTTTTACCTTTACAATGCACAATTCCATGAATCTTAAAATAGTTTTTACAAAACTAATTGATTTTGGATGAGATGAACTATAAGAATTAAACGAACATCTACATCATTCATATCTGGGAGAAGATGCGGGAAACCGATGAGAGGAGTGGCGAGAAACGGTAGCCTGTTTTGAATGAAAACCTAGTCGAGAAGGAAGCGTGAGCTACACAACACATGAGCACAGTGCTTACACATGTACTGCATGTGCTGTCGAAAGGTCTCAGGGTTGCCGTTCGATATGGGAGCATCCAACGGTGCACACGTACGATCCATGGGATTTGGGTTCTGGCCAATCAGAACGCAAGACTCAGATCATGCGCGCAGCG
>NC_041382.1:339940617-340007100 GCF_002162155.2 Triticum dicoccoides
ATCATACGAAAACCAACATTCGGTGGAAACTGGTGAAAACCACGAGAAAAAGATGTTTTGAAGTTTAAAAAAAATTCAAAAAAAATGCGGGATGTTAAGACGATGATGTTTTATTGGCACACAAAATTTCAAGTTGAAACACATTAAGAGATGTGAGCTATGAAAAAGACAAAATCAGTGTTGAATAGTTCCTAATAGTAATGTCACTATTTAGGGCAGAATTTGTGTTTTTCATAGCTCACATCTCGTAATGTTTTTCAACTTGAAATTTTGTGTCGTAATAAAACATCACCTTCTTAATATCCCATATTTTTTTTTTCAGATTTTTATGAAACTTTAAAATATGGTTTCCATCAAGTTTTCATTGAATACCGGCTTTCGTGAGTGAACAGTGTGCTATTTGAAAACATTTTGTGAGAAGAATCTCGGTTTTTAAATCCCCGTAAATCCAAAACTAAGCTAAAAATCGGGAAACCTGCCATGGTGTCACGACATCGCACTTATATGTTGAGGAATTTTTTTCGTCCATTGTGGTGCAAGTTTTATTACAAGCCTCTTACAAACCGAAGCTTCTCTCAAAGAAGCCTCGTGGTTCCGATAGGGAAACGTGTCCCCCTTGTGGGCGAAACGTAATCACTGCCTCTTTTCACCTTGTATTTTCTTCTACGGGCAACATGGAACGACAGGATATCCGTGCCGAAATTAAACTTATTCAGGGTTCATTTGACCTTTTTATACACTAATTGAGTTTCCTAGGCATTTAATGTCCATAATTCAAATCTGAACTACAAATACATGCTCCAGTTCACAAAAATGGCTAGAAAAATTATACATGTGTCCTTGGGTGCATGTTTAGGTCCCATGCAAGGAATGGGAACGAATTACAACCTTACTGGTGTCATGGCTCGTACTCAAACATTTTGAATCTCGTTTTTAAAGTCCCCATAAATCCTAAACTCACCAGAAAGTCATCAAAGGTGGCATGGTGTCATGTCATGGCACATATATGTCGTGGTAAAAACACTGTCCAATTTGGGCCAAGCTTTATTACAAACCTCTTACAAAAACTGGAGCTTCTCTCAAAGAAGCCTCGTGGTTCTGATAGGGAAATGTGTTCCCCTTGTGGGCGAAACATAATCACTGCCTCTTTTCGCCTTGTATTTTCTTCCACGGGCAACATGGAACCACAGGATATCCGTGCTAAAATTTAAACTTATTCAGGGTTCGTTTGGCCTTTTTATACACTAATTGAGTTTCCTAGGCATTTAATGTCCATAATTCAAATCTGAATTGCAAATACATGCTCCATTTCACCAAAATGGCTATTAAAATTATACATGTGTCCTTGGGTGCATATTTAGGTCTCATGCTAGGAATGAGAACGAATCAAAACCGTACTAGTGTCCTGGCTCTTCCTCAAACATTTCGAATCTCGGTTTTTAAGTCCCCATAAATCCTAAACTCACCAGAAAGTCATCAAAGGTGGCAAGGTGTCATGTCATGGTAAAAACATTGCCAATTTGGGCCAAGCTTTATTACAAACCTCTTACAAACCGGAGCTTGTAGCAAGAACCCTCGTGGTTTCGATAGGGAAATGTGTCCCCTTGTGGGCCAAACGATAATCACTCCCTCTTCTAGCCTCGTACTTTCTTCTACATGCAACATGGAACAACTGGAGATTCGCGCTGGACTTTGAAATTATTCAGGGTTCGTTTGACCTTTTTATTCATTAATTGAGTTTTCTAGGCATTTAATGTCCATCATTCAAATCCGAACTACAAATACATGCTCCAGTGCACCAAAATGGCTAGAAAAAACGTACATGTTTCCTTGGGGTGCATGCTTAGGTCCCATGGAACGAATGGAAGCGAATTCAACCGTCTCGCCGTCCTGGCCTAGCCACAAACATTGCGAATCTCGGTTTTAAATGTCTGTAAATCCAAAACTCACCAGGAAATCACGAAACTTGGCATGGTGTCACTACATGGTATATATAATTGTACAATTTGGGCAAAGCTATATTACAAGCCTTTTACAAACCGGAGCCTGTCGCAACCCTTGTGGTTTCGGTAGGGAAACATGCCCCTCTTGTGGGCGAAATGATAATCGTTGCCTCTTCTCGCCTTGAACTTTATTTTCTACAGGCAACATAGAATAACAGGAGTGTCGGGATGAAATTTGAAACTATTCAGGGTTCGTTTGGCCAGTGTCTAGATTAGGTTTATTTTCTTACCTATTGTCCAAGAAAAAGCCACAAAAAAGTTAGATCTATTCATCCTTTGTCCAAGCTAGTCTGAGCCTTTGCAATTTTCTTTCATTGCTTGCATAGTTGAATTATCAGTTGCATCGTTGTGTCGAGTTGCTGGACTTAGTGTCTAGTTCGTTTAGAGTTTCGGGTTCTGTTCACATTAGTCACGCCGCCGCTGCATCGTTATCCCTTCCGCTGCCCACCACCCATCCATCAATTTCCACCACGTGCTACCCATCGTTCATTGTCACAATCATAGTTGAGGTCATTCACATCTTCGCTAGATCCAATCTGCATCTTATCTAGTTTGTCTTGGAAAGAGGGAGACAGAAAAAAGGCAGAGAAAAAAAGTTAAAAAAAGTCAGAGAAAAAAAGAAGAGAAAGAAAAAAAGTGTGAGGAAAAAAAGAGAGAAGAAAAAAAACAAAATTCGGATGTATCTAGACTCAATCTCGTAGTTGATTTCGGATTGGAATCTGTTTTGTGCACTGTTCAGTAAAACAACCATAACTTCCTCATACGAAGTCCGTTTTGCCTCCGCAAGTACTCAAATAAAAGCTAGCGACGAGCCGCATCTAAATAGTTGCAGAGACATGTTCAATATTTGGCACCTCAAAATCGGCTTGTAAATAGGTCTTTTTGCCCTCCGAAGTTCGCAACACAGCTTGTTCTAGTTTTTCATGCCAGTTTTAGAATTTTTTGACTCCTCATATCAACTTGGAACTGAGTGATTCTTTTTGCATTTAAAAGCTTGAGTCAGTGCCATTCTTGAGAAAAATTATCAGAAAATTGGCACAAACTTTTCCAGAGAAAAGTTTGAGAGAAAGTTGTTGTATATCCTCTTGGCAGTTGTTTTTCATCACTATCTTTACTGCCGTTGTGATCTTCATTTATATCTTGCTGTCTAGAGCTACTTAGTATCCTTCATTGATGCTAGTTGTGCTACACCGTGATCTCATTAGTGTTCTAGGCTCACGTCTCTGGTCCGGTCTAGCCTAGGACCAGCACAGTACCGTCGTTGAGCATTTATTCAACATTGCATCTCTGAATTGATTATTGCTGATCTTTTGCTACCATATATAACCAACCCAGCTCCACATATTTCTATACCGTGTATACGTGTGTTCCCCTGGCAATCGCTTTACACAATCTTCAGAGTTATTTGACACCCCTGGTTGCCTGTCACCACCTGCCGCATGGTAAGAACTTGTAAGATATTGGTATTTGCTTTACTGTGAGCACTTTACAATCACATCCTAGTAGTTCATAGGAACATTATTCTCGAATTTTGTTTCTTGTTTCTACTAATTATGACAGGTTCCGGAGATAGAAGTTCTTGGACGACGGACACATCTTCACCATCACGAGAGTTGGGACAACACACACAAGCACATGGTCAGGTTATCTTTTTACCATCATTTGACGGTAGATTTAATCCTGCTATTTATCTAGCTTGGGAGCTTGAAGTAGAACAAGTTTTTAGTCACCATGACTTTTCTGAACTTGAGTGAGTATGAGCTGCCACTAGAGCATTTACTGGTCTTGCTTATGTTTGGTGGAGTGTGCATTGTAAGAAAAACATTGATAACCAACCCACAACTTGGAAAGATTTGAAATATCTAAGATAACAATTTTTCCCTCCTTACTATCATCATGAATTGCTTCGCAAATTTGAACAATTTAAACAAGGCAACAACACTGTTCATGCTTACTACCAAGAGTTCAAATCTTATATGCATCATTGTGACATAGAAGAATCTGAGGATGATACAATGAATAGATTTTTTTTTGGTGGTTTGAACCATGATATTCACGCAAGATTTCAGTATATTCCTCGTTGCATTACTGGTATGTATGTTCGTGCTTGTACCTTTGAGAGACAAATACAAGAGGATGCATTGGGTGACTACAAAAACTACTATTCCAGTTCATGCTCACCACCGCCGGTTGGTTCCTCCATCGTTGCACCTACTAGAGCAGCCCCACCTCAGATTGTGAGTGCCACATCATCTCAAGAGTATGGTACATTGTCAATGTCCGTACCTACATCACCTACGTCTTTGCGACAAGGTAACAGTAAAGGTATTGATGATATAACTTCACATGAGAATGATGCATGCCTAGTTAACTTGAATGCATCATGTGTTGAGTTACCTCTTGATTTGAGCACACCACCTATTTTAGAGAATCTTGTTACTGTCATTAATGCTTCATGTGATCAAACAACTAAGATACCAACAATTTTGAGTGCACCCATTGAATTAACTGTTGATGCAAAAGAACTAATGTTTAATCATTTTGATATGACCTTTAATCTTGGTGATGATTCTGTGTCAAATGACTTATTACATGTTTGCTTATTTAAGCATGTTGTAGCATGTAAATTTGATGCAAATAAAGTTTATTCACCAATGTTGGGATGGCTTAATGATGAACATTGTCAATCCTTTGATATGAATAAGAGCTTCACTTATATGTGCAAACTGAGTTGCAATATTTTCATGCCTTATACTTCTTGTGATAATATTTCGGCTACAGATTTTATGAACTATGAAATTACTCATGTATACGTGTGCCATTTGTGCAAAAACCAAGGGAAGTAAAAATGGATGACATATACATATACATAATGTACACTTTGTCTCGTTTGTAAGCCACATTTCAGATTAAGCAACACCGAGGACGGCTTTGTTTTCAATAAGGGGAGGATGATGAGGACATGACTACCTTGGATACAACCAAAAATATTGCATACATGTATATTTGTGAGGTGATTTGTAATGCAAACTATAGGATCGAAAGTATGTCTAGAGGGGGGGGGTGATTAGACTACTTGACCAAATAAAAATCTAGCCTTTTCCCAATTTTAAGTCTTGGCAGATTTTAGCAAATTAGCACAAACAAGTAATCAACCTACACATGCAATTCTAAGAGTATAGAAGCGGAATGTAAAACAATTGCATATGGAGGTAAAGGGAGGAGTTTGGAGGGAGAAAACACAATGTAGACACAGAGATTTTTGGCGTGGTTCCGATAGGTGGTGCTATCGTACATCCACGTTGATGGAGACTTCAACCCACGAAGGGTAATGATTGCTCGAGTCCACGGAGGGCTCCACCCACGAAGGGTCCACGAAGAAGCAACCTTGTCTATCCCACCATGGCCATCGCCCACGAAGGACTTGCCTCACTAGGGTAGATCTTCACGAAGTAGGCGATCTCCTTACCCGTACAAACTCCTTGGTTCAACTTCACAATCTTGATGGAGGCTCCCAAGTGACACCTAACCAATCTAGGAGACACCACTCTCCAAAAGGTAATAGACGGTGTGTTGATGATGAAATCCTTGCTCTTGTGCTTCAAATGGTAGTCTCCCCAACACTCAACTCTCTCTCATAGGATTGGATTTGGTAGAAAGATGATTTGAGTGGAAAGCAACTTGAGGAAGGCTAGAGATAAAGATTTATGTGGTTGGAATGGAATATCTTGACCTCAACACAAGTGTAGGTGGTTCTCTCTCAGAAAATATATGTTGGAAGTGTAGGCATATTCTGATAGCTCTCTCTTCTAATGAAGAGTGGGTGGAGGGGTATATATAGCCTCCACACAAAATATAACCGTTACACACAAATCACCAAACTCGGTGGGACCGAATCATAAGACTCAGTCAAACCGATTTGGTTCATAATGTGATCGTTAGGCATTTCGGTGGGACCGACATGTCAACTCGGTGGGACCGATTCCATTAGGGTTAGGGCATAATGTAATCTCGGTTAGACCGATTACACAAACTCGCTGGGACCGATTTTGGTAATAGACAAACAGAGAGTTGGTCAGGCAAACTCGGTGGGACCGATTCGCTCATCTTGGTTAGACTGAAACGTTACGAAAGGGAAACAGAGAGTTTGCAATGCAATCTCGGTGGGACCGATCGCTCATCTAGGTTAGACCAAAACGTTACGAAGGGAAATGGAGAGTTTGCAATCCCATCTCGGTGAGACCGAGATCCCTATCGGTGAGACCGAAGTGACTAGGGTTTTGCGACAGTGGCTATGTCAAGAGAACTCGGTGGCGCCGGATAGAAGATTTCGGTGGGGCCGAGTTTGACTTTTGGTTTGGGACATATGTGGATATGAGAAAGTAGTTGAGGGTTTTTGGAGCATATCACTAAGCATTTTGAGATTTTCTTGCGAAGATCGTCATTGATTGCTTTTAAGAACTCATGCTCTT
The DNA here is from genome assembly GCF_002162155.2 of Triticum dicoccoides. Classification (NCBI taxonomy): domain Eukaryota; kingdom Viridiplantae; phylum Streptophyta; class Magnoliopsida; order Poales; family Poaceae; genus Triticum; species Triticum dicoccoides. The sequence continues at coordinate 339,947,093 of NC_041382.1, forward strand.
GCTCAAGGTTGAGCTTTTCAAAACGTAGCTTCTCACGAGTCTTTAAAAGTTCTCGATGATCTTCCAAGGTAGTTTCATGAGCTAACTTCAGAGTGTTTAGTTCTTTAGTTAGACGCTCAATCTCCTTCTTATCATTGTCATTAGTTTTATCTTGATTAGCATGATTAATAGCAAGTTCATCATAGTTTTCATAACTAGAGTTGTCAACAAGTAAATCATCATCATCTAGCAAATCATCTTCATCACTTTTGAAATCAACATACTCGGGGTGTGATACCTTTGGGCCTTTAGCCATGAAGCATCTTCCAATTCCTTGATTTGGTGACTCAAATATGTCGTAGGAGTTGGTTGACACAAGTGCTAGACCGACAACACCTTCATCTTGAATATATTCGGAGTCGGAGTGATAACTTCTCTCGAAGTGATCGTCAGAGTCGGAGCCGGATACCCATTCACCAACATGAGCTTGATGTCTTCATCTTGTGTAGCTCTTTGATGACTTGTCCTTCCTTCCCGAATCCTTGCTTCTCCTTGGTGTTCTTCGTTCATACCGTTCATCTCTACCCCTTCTCTCTCTTGGTGGTGATTATTCTCTTCTACTTCTTCTTTTAGGAGAATCTTCTCTTCTTTTGTGGGGAGCCATACACTCATTGAAATAGTGTCTGGGTCTTCCACAATTGTAGCAATAGCGCTCACGACTGGAAGATCTTTTGTCATTGTAGGACCTTGACTTGGAACTTCTTTCCTTGCTTCTACTCTTGTAAAACTTGTTGAAGTTCTTCACCATTAGGCTCAATTCTTCGTTGAAGGTTTGTTTCTCACTTGATGATGTGGGAGTATCACATGAGGCTTTGTAAGCACCACTTGACTTATTATGAAGCTCTTTCTTATCCTTGAGTGACATCTCATGAGCAACAATTCTTCCAATGACTTCCGTTGGCTTGAGATCTTTGTAATTGGGCATCATTTGGATCAATGTGCACATGGTATCATATTTTCCATCCAAGGCACTTAGGATCTTCTTGATGATGAATCTATTAGTCATCTCTTCACTTCATAAGCCGACAATCTCATTTGTGATTACAGTAAGCCTAGAGTACATTTCAGCGACACCTTCACCATCCTTCATTTTGAACTTGTCAAGTTGACTTTGAAGCACATCCAATTTGGATTCCTTGATGGAGTCGGTAGCTTCATGCATATCAATCAAAGCATCCCAAATTTCCTTTGCATTCTCAAGACGGCTGATTTTGTTGAATTCTTCGGGGCACAATCCATTGAAAAGAATATCACAAGCTTGAGCATTGTATTGCAGCATCTTCAACTCTTCCGCGGTAGGTTCATGGTTCGGTTCTCTCCCATCAAAGAATTCACCTTGCAAGCCAATACACACAATAGCCCAAACGACGGGGTTATGTCCAAGAATATGCATTTTCATCTTATGCTTCCAACTAGCAAAATTAGTACCATCAAAGTAATGACCTCTACGGTGGTAATTTCCCTCACTAGACACCATACTCTCCTACGTTGTTAAACCAAGGCTATGAGCACCAAAAGCTATGGAAATCAAAGCAAATGGAGACCAAAGCTCTGATACCACTTGTAGGATCGAAAGTATGTCTAGAAGGGGGGGGGGTGATTAGACTACTTGACCAAATAAAAATCTAGCCTTTTCCCAATTTTAAGTCTTGGAGATTTTAGCAACTTAGCAGAAAGAAGTAATCAACCTACACATGCAATTCTAAGAATATGGCAGCGGAATGTAAAACAATTGCATATGAAGGTAAAGGGAGGAGTTTGGAGGGAGAAAACGCAATGTAGACACGGAGATTTTTGGCGTGGTTCCGATAGGCAGTGCTATCGTACATCCACGTTGATGGAGACTTCAACCCATGAAGGGTAACGGTTGCGCGAGTCCACGGAGGGCTCTGCCCATGAAGGGTCCACGAAGAAGCAACCTTGTATATCCCACCATGGCCATCGCCCACGAAGGACTTGCCTCACTAGGGTAGATCTTCACGAATTAGGCGATCTCCTTGCCCGTACAAACTCCTTGGTTCGACTCCACAATCTTGATGGACGCTCCCAAGTGACACCTAACCAATCTAGGTGACACCACTCTCCAAAAGGTAATAGACGGTGTGTTGATGATGAACTCCTTGCTCTTGTGCTTCAAATGATAGTCTCCCCAACACTCAACTCTCTCTCATAGGATTAGATTTGGTGGAAAGATGATTTGAGTGGAAAGCAACTTGAGGAAGGCTAGAGATAAAGATTTATGTGGTTGGAATGGAATATCTTGACCTCAACACAAGTGTAGGTGGTTCTCTCTCAGAAAATGTATGTTGGAAGTGTTGGCATATTCTGATGGCTCTCTCTTCTAATGAAGAGTGGATGGAGTGGCATATATAGCCTCCACACAAAATCTAACCGTTACACACAAATCACCAAACTTGGTGGGACCGAATCATAAGACTCGGTCAAACCGATTTGGTTCATAATGTGACCGTTAGGCATTTCGGTGGGACCGACATGTCAACTCAGTGGGACTGATTCCATTAGGGTTAGGGCATAATGTAATCTCGGTTAGACCGATTACTCAAACTCGGTGGGACCGATTTTGGTAATAGACAAACAGAGAGTTGGCCAGGCAAACTCGGTGGGACCGATTCTCTCATCTCGGTTAGACTAAAACATTACGAAAGGGAAACAGAGAGTTTGCATTGCAATCTCGGTGGGACCGATTGCTCATCTCGGTTAGACCGAAACGTTACGAAGGGAAACAGAGAGTTTGCAATCCCATCTCAGTGAGACCGAGATTCCTATCGGTGAGACCGAAGTGACCAGGGTTTTGCAGCAGTGGCTATGTCAAGAGAACTCGATGGCGCCGGATAGAAGATTTCGGTGGGGCCGAGTTTGACTTTCGGTTTGGGACATATGTGGATAGGGGAAAGTAGTTGAGGCTTTTTGGAGCATATCACTAAGCATTTTGAGCAAGTAACTCATTAAGCAACACCTCATCCCCTTTTAATAGTATTGGCTTTTCTATGGACTCAATGTGATCTTGGATCACTAAAAGTAAAATGTAGAGTCTTGTGCTTTGAGCTTGAGCCAATTTTTTGTCCTTAGCATTTTGAGGGGTCCACTTTCTAATCCATTCCATGCCAATCATTGAGCTTTCCTGAAATATTTACTTTCAAATAGCATTAGCTCAATGAGCTATACGTTGTTAGGAATTACCAAAACCACCTAGGGATAGTTGCACTTTCAATCTCCCCCTTTTTGGTAATTGATGATAACATATAGATCAAAGCTTCGACAAATGATAATAAGATTGAAATACATTGTCGCTTTGAGAAGTATGTGATAAGCAAGAGATCCCCCTAAATTTATGAATTATTTGAGATTTGCTTTTGAATGCAAATGCACAATCGATTAGGATCATGGGTTAATCTTTCATGTCACATACATCTTGGTGGAGCGCTCAAAATGATAGAAATTAAAAGCATGCACTCATCACCAAGCAAGTGAATGATCATATATGAGATATAAAAGATAGCATCATTCAAGCAAGCATTAAAGTAGCATATGATCAACCACATGATTACATAAGTATCTCACAAGGACATAAGGGCATAAAGTATCTCACACAAGCACTCAATAAACAAGTTCATCCAAAAGCAAGAGAGATAAAAAGCAAGACACACTCTCTCGAAGCCTATGATCTATACATATTTCTCTCCCTTTGGCAACAAGTTACCAAAAAGTTCGAAAATGCATAGTGCTATATGTCTCTCAGGCTTGGTCTTCGGGAGGTGGTGTAGAGAGAACTCCAAGGACGAAGGCTTCCGATGATGTAGTTGGAGCTGAGGGAGTGGGTGCTGGAGGTGGCACTAGAGTTGTAGCTGCTGGTGCTGACATTGAAGCTCTAGCATCTAAAACTGGCACTACAGCAGACCTTGGACCTCATGGCACACGCTGAAAAGCATCAATAGTTGCATTTCCTTTCCTCTCCTATGCTTCCTCCTGAAGCTGCTCAACTGCAGTCTGAATCTCAGTCACCTTCAGATCAAGATCATAGAATTTTGTCTCCACAATCCTCTCCAGACTCTCTTGATTCTGAGTCAAGGTGGCCAAGCCCTTCTCAGTCCTTAGTGACTGGATGAGCATCATTGTGGTCAGGAATTTTGGGCTTCAACTTCCTCAAAACAAGAGAATCATCTTCCTCTTCTTCAGCTTCAGGCACTGGGGCCTTGTTCTTCTCCTCAGCAGGTATACTCCTGGTGTTCCTCTTGGGCTTTGGGGATTTCTGACCAGCAGCCTTGGGAGCAGATTTGGGCTTAGATGGAGTAGCCCCTAACTTAATTGCATCTCCCATAAGCTTCTGAGACTTGGGAGCTGGTGCAACATCCTCTTCCTCCTCCTCTTCTTCTGGATCTCTCATGATGGATGATCTACCAAGCACTCTGGCAATGGTCTTCTTGACCGTTTCCTTCCTTTTCTTTCCTTCTCCAACAACCTCTTCAGTTGGCTTGGAGGTTTCAGCAGTTGAGGCTCTCACCTTTAAAGTTGGCACCCTCTTGGCAGGGGCCTTCTTATGCAAGCCAGGCTTAGTTGATGCAACTGTGACATACTCCTTCTTTAGCACTTTCTTCTTGGAGCTGACTTCCTCCTCAATAGCCACATAATCCTCATCGTCAGAATCTGAGGTTTTCTTCTTCGTTGACTTGGTGGCTACTTTGGGCAAGTTGCTTGGTGTGCTCCTGCTACCATCATCAGAAGTGCTAGAGGGACTAGTGCCCTTACTCAATTGCACCTATTCCTCTGACTTGTTCTGGCTGTCTCTCTGGTCAGACATCTCTACAAACTTACTGATAGCAGACCCTGTGAACATATATAGACGAGGTAGAGTGGATGAGCATCACAAAGTTCAGAGTTTTTGCAAAAAGAATGACTCAAAAACTTAGTTTTAGTTCTTCACAGAAAGCATTTCGGAGCTATCGATTTGTAAATTCGGTGGCATCGAAGTAGCTTTTGGAACCTAAACTAGTGAACTCGGTCAGACCAAGTCACAGTTTGGTGGCACCGAGACTGCTAGGGTTTCACAAAGAATCAAACTCGGTCACACCGATTTGCAGCTTTTGGTCAGACCGAAAGTGCAACTGCAATGGCCTAAGCCAAATCAGTGAGACCGATTTCTACAATTCGGTCGGTCCGAGATGAGTTCGGTAGAGACCTAACCCTAAATTATCAAATCCAATCTAATCTAGAGGATGTTTTCAGTGGATAGATTGATTGCATATGTGTTCATTAACATGGCAAAGTAATGTGCTATGAATCGGAGTTAAAGGAATAGCACAAAAGATCAAACTCATACCCTAATTCGGCGGAGTTCGCTATGGAGGCAACGGAGGGGCAGAAATCCATTGACAGTGATGGAAACCAACGGCGGGAGGTCACTGGCGGTGAGAGGACGATCTGGAGACCCGAGGCAACAGAGCAGGACACGCGCGGGCTGAGAGGTTTTGAAGAAATTTCCAAAATCTCACCGTGGGTTTATATATCCCGCCCCTGTCGGTGTGACCGAGTGGAACAACTCGGTGGCACCGAGATGCAGAATCGCAAGCGGTTGCTGCAACTCGGTGTGACCGAACAGTTCGAATTGGTTGCACCGAGATTGAAAACCTAGATCAACTTAGTGATCTCGGTGTGACCGAAAAGGATGACTCGGTCATACCGAAATTCACAAAGAGGTTTTGGAAGTTTAAGTCTATGACGAATCGGGGACTCCGAGTGCTCCTCACACAGAGTGGTTCGAATCTGACTTGATCAAACTTTGTGATGTAGCATGAATAGAGTTTGAGACAAGAAAAGCATAGATAGCTAGAGGAGGTCCTTAGGCATTCTTGTCCATCCATTTGGCAAAAGAGAAAAAAGCCAAACAATCAAAGCAAGAAATGGATGTCGTCGAATGAGTAGAATATGCATCCAACATCCTCACACAATAAAATGACAAATGAAATATGTGACAAAGCATGCACAATAACTCTAGCATCTATCAAGCAATTTGGCGATGAGTAGGTAATCTATATATGAGTATATTGACTTAGGAGTCAAATGAGAACATTTGATCATAGGTCATACTCATCGTTTAAGCACAAGTGGGGTTGCCACTTTCACATAAAGCATTGTTGTGCTCACATCATTAGAGTTGCTTTAGCTCAATTGATTAGAGTAAAGCTCCCCCTAGATATGATATCCCCCCTATGAGGGATGAGCTAACCTTTGGTTTTGTCAATGATGACTTCATGTAGGTGTTGAAGATGTAGATGCTCAATGTTGATGTAGATCATTCGGAGCAATCTTTTGGAGTGAGTTGCACTTTCAATACCTACACGGGTTAGTCCCACAAGGAACAAACAAGGATATCCATAGACATAGAGTGATGTTCACATAGGATGATGTCCATGAAAGCATTAGGTTACCTTGTCCCTTGTCTTACCAACAAGAGGGTTTGTGACTCCTTGAACTAGTGCAAGATATGGAAGTTGTTTGCACTTGTCCTTGCCAAGATGATAAGAGTGAAGTATGCTGGCGGAGTCACCCTCAAGAACTCTCTAGTTCTTCTTAGGGATCCACACCCTATTGATGGGAATTCTTGGAGTTGTAGTTGTACTTGATGAAGTGGAACTTGATGTAGTCTTGGGAACCCACTTGACCAAGGCCTTAGGTGCTTCTTCAAATGCATCAATCTCCCCTTGAAGCTTGTCCTTGCCTTTTAGCTTGTGGTCTTGTGGTGGAAGATCATCTTGAGCTTGAGTTCCTTGGAAAGAAGTAGGATCATACTTCTCTTGTTGAGGAACAAACTTTGTCTAGGGGTATTGATCTTATTCCCACTCAACTCCATTAGCATTAAACTTTCGTTCAAAACCAACAGCTTGATTCTTCCGGTGTCTTCCTTGCTTGCGTACAATTTCCTCAAATTGCTTACTTCAGACAAGGCTCTTGTAAACACCTTTCTCTATAATTCCCTTCAATAAGCTATTTTCTTGCTCAAGTGTAACTTGGCTAAGAGAATCATTAGTGGAATCAAGAGAACTACTAGAAGCAACAACATTGGATTTAGCATGATTGTTGTTACTACTAGAAGAAGAATCTTTCTTGTTCTTGTTGCTAGATTTAACTTCTGGCATGTAAGTAGACAAGAGTAAATGCTTGGCAATGTAAGAAGAACTTTTCTTGTGAAGATCATCATTGATTTCTTTTAAGAACTCATGCTCTTTCTCAAGGTTGAGCTTTTCAAAACGTAGCTTCTCATGAGTCTTTAAAAGTACTCGATGATCTTCTAAGGTAGTTTCATGAGCTAACTTAAGAGTGTTTAGTTCTTTAGTTAGACACTCAATCTCCTTCTTATCATTGTCATTGTTTTATCTTGATTAGCATGATTAATAGCAAGTTCATCATAGTTTTCATAACTAGAGTTGTCAACAAGTAAATCATCATCACCTAGCAAATCATCTTCATCACTTTTGAAATCAACATACTCGGGGCGTGATACCTTTGGGACTTTAGCCATGAAGCATCTTCCAATTCCTTCATTTGGTGACTCAAATATATCGTAGGAGTTGGTTGACACAAGTGCTAGACCGGCAACACCTTCATCTTGGGTATATTCGGAGTCGGAGTGATAACTTCTCTCGGAGTGATCGTCAGAGTTGGAGCCGGATACCCATTCACCAACATGAGCTTGATGCCTTCGTCTTGTGTAGCTCTTTGATGACTTGTCCTTCCTTCCCGAATCCTTGCTTCTCCGTGGTGTTCTTTGTTCATACCGTTCACCTCTACCCCTTCTCTCTCGTGGTGATTCTTCTCTTCTACTTCTTCTTTTAGGAGAATCTTCTCTTCTTTTGTGGGGAGCCGTACACTCATTGGTATAGTGTCCGGGTCTTCCACAATTGTAGCAATTGCGCTCACGACTAGAAGATCTTTTGTCATTGTAGGACCTTGACTTGGAAGTTCTTTCCTTACTTCTACTCTTGTAAAACTTGATGAAGTTCTTCACCATTAGGCTCAATTCTTCGTTGAAGGTTTGTTTCTCACTTGATGATGTGGGAGTATCACATGAGGCTTTGTAAGACCACTTGACTTATTGTGAAGCTCTTTCTTATCCTTGAGTGACATATCATGAGCAACAATTCTTCCAATGACTTCCGTTGGCTTGAGATCTTTGTAATTGGGCATCATTTGGATCAATGTGCACACGGTATCATATTTTCCATCCAAGGCTCTTAGGATCTTCTTGATGATGAATCTATCGGTCATCTCTTCACTTCCTAAGCCGGCAATCTCATTTGTGATGAGAGAAAGCCTAGAGTACATTTCAGCGACACCTTCACCATCCTTCATTTTGAACTTGTCAAGTTGACTTTGAAGTACATCCAATTTGGATTCCTTGACGCAGTTGGTACCTTCGTGCATATCAATCAAAGTATCCCAAATTTCCTTTGCATTCTCAAGATGGCTGATTTTGTTGAATTCTTCGGGGCACAATCCGTTGAAGAGAATATCAGAAGATTGAGCATTGTATTGCAGCATCTTCAACTCTTCCGCGGTAGGTTCACATTTCGGTTCTCTCCCATCAAAGAATTCACCTTGCAAGCCAATGCACACAATAGCCCAAATGGCGGGGTTATGTCCAAGAATATGCATTTTCATCTTATGCTTCCAACTAGCAAAATTAGTACCATCAAAGTAATGACCTCTACGGTGGTAATTTCCCTCACTAGACGCCATACTCTCCTAGGTTGTTAAACCAAGGCTATGAGCACCAAAAGCTATGGAAATCAAAGCAAATGGAGACCAAAGCTCTGATACCACTTGTAGGATCGAAAGTATGTCTAGAAGGGGGGGGGGTGATTAGACTACTTGAGCAAATAAAAATCTAGCCTTTTCCCAATTTTAAGTCTTGGAGATTTTAGCAACTTAGCAGAAAGAAGTAATCAACCTACACATGCAATTCTAAGAATATGGCAGCGGAATGTAAAACAATTGCATATGAAGGTAAAGGGAGGAGTTTGGAGGGAGAAAACGCAATGTAGACATGGAGATTTTTGGCGTGGTTCCGATAGGCGGTGCCATCGTACATCCACGTTGATGGAGACTTCAACCCATGAAGGGTAACGGTTGCGCGAGTCCACGGAGGGCTCCGCCCATGAAGGGTCCATGAAGAAGCAACCTTGTATATCCCACCATGGCCATCGCCCATGAAGGACTTGCCTCACTAGGGTAGATCTTCACGAATTAGGCGATCTCCTTGCCCGTACAAACTCCTTGGTTCGACTCCACAATCTTGATGGACGCTCCCAAGTGACACCTAACCAATCTAGGTGACACCACTCTCCAAAAGGTAATAGACGGTGTGTTGATGATGAACTCCTTGCTCTTGTGCTTCAAATGATAGTCTCCCCAACACTCAACTCTCTCTCATAGGATTAGATTTGGTGGAAAGATGATTTGAGTGGAAAGCAACTTGAGGAAGGCTAGAGATAAAGATTTATGTGGTTGGAATGGAATATCTTGACCTCAACACAAGTGTAGGTGGTTCTCTCTCAGAAAATGTATGTTGGAAGTGTAGGCATATTCTGATGGCTCTCTCTTCTAATGAAGAGTGGATGGAGTGGCATATATAGCCTCCACACAAAATCTAACCGTTACACACAAATCACCAAACTTGGTGGGATCGAATCATAAGACTCGGTCAAACCGATTTGGTTCATAATGTGACCGTTAGGCATTTCGGTGGGACCGACATGTCAACTCAGTGGGACTGATTCCATTAGGGTTAGGGCATAATGTAATCTCGGTTAGACCGATTACTCAAACTCGGTGGGACCGATTTTGGTAATAGACAAACAGAGAGTTGGCCAGGCAAACTCGGTGGGACCGATTCTCTCATCTCGGTTAGACTGAAACATTACGAAAGGGAAACAGAGAGTTTGCATTGCAATCTCGGTGGGACCGATCGCTCATCTCGGTTAGACCGAAACGTTACGAAGGGAAACAGAGAGTTTGCAATCCCATCTCAGTGAGACCGAGATTCCTATCGGTGAGGCCGAAGTGACCAGGGTTTTGCAGCAGTGGCTATGTCAAGAGAACTCAATGGCGCCGGATAGAAGATTTCGGTGGGGCCGAGTTTGACTTTCGATTTGGGACATATGTGGATATGGGAAAGTAGTTAAGGGTTTTTGGAGCATATCACTAAGCATTTTGAGCAAGTAACTCATTAAGCAACACCTCATCCCCTTTTAATAGTATTGGCTTTTCTATGGACTCAATGTGATCTTGGATCACTAAAAGTAAAATGTATAGTCTTGTGCTTTGAGCTTGAGCCAATTTTTTGTCCTTAGCATTTTGAGGGGTCCACTTTCTAATCCATGCCATGCCAATCATTGAGCTTTCCTAATATTTACTTTCAAATAGCATTAGCTCAATGAGCTATATATTGTTAGGAATTACCAAAACCACCTAGGGATAGTTGTAACTATGAAATAATTTATTTATGTCATCCAAGACAAAAATACCTCACAAACTTTTGTGCCATGTCTAATTGCAGGTGTATGGGACATTTGTACAACCCACATATGAATATAAGGGAAAAAGAGAAGTTTAGGCGCTGTTCAAAAAGTCCTCTCACGTCAGTTTTGGGCCAAGAGAAGATAGAGTCCAAGTCTCCCACATTCTGGATTCAGATTCGGACTGCACAGACATACCTGACTCAAAACGCCAATAACTTTTTCATACGGACTCCGAATTGGGTGATTCTTTTTTTGTTTGAAAGTAGATTTCGTGCTATTTCCAACACAATTGGATTCACCTTCAAATCCGTCCGGAGCGTTGAGTTATGGACGAAATAATCTGATGTTGCAGCAGAATCCGAGTCAAACTAGAAGCCCAAAGGTGTTGCATCACCTCCACTTGGGCTCATGAGCCTTGTACGACCTAGGGTTAGTTTATGCTGCCTTGGGACGTCCTACCACCTCCTTGGCCGCCACCCCTTGCTCCTATATAAGTAGATCCATCTAGTAGCTTTTTCCTGGGGATTTGTTTAGTTAAAAGTTAGCCATTGCAACTTCGTGTACTTTGTTTGTGTCTAACGACCAGACCAAGACCGCTTCCGGATCCCCACATTGACCAATATTTCATATATATTCGCAATATTCAAATTGCTTTATCATATTTTTACTTGTTCTTCAATTGCTTGCAGGAATAGAACTTCATGGTCAGGCTGATCGTGCTGCCAGTAACGTTAGTAACCTCATGAGATTGGTTTAGCGATTGCTAAGGCACTCTGTCTTGCACGTTTGTAGTCGGATCGTCAAAGTCGACTCCACCAAATCGATAGTTATCATCTCATCGTAAGATCGGGACCCTCACCACTATCAAAATGCCACATGCAGCAAAGCCCAGAAGACACGGGGGCAAGAGAAGAAGGAAATTGCATACATCGATCTGGGTCGCTACTGTCTCTACTCGTCGATGGATCACCGGGCGGCAAAATCCTCCAGCTCCTTATTAAATTCCTCATGACTTTGCTTGAAAGCAGCCACATATTCCTCCATCTCCTGCTCACGCTCGATCCGGAGCTTCCTCAAGCCACCCATCAGTTCCTCGATGACCGCTTTTAGCGTCATCTCCGAGGCACTGCTCTGCTCATGCAGCATCTTCCAGCCGGTGGCCTCCTCCTCCTTCTCGGCGACCAACTTGAGGAGCTTCACATTGTCATCCATGTGTTGCTCGACGAGGCCGGTCGCCTTGTCAACCGAGGCACCGCTGATCTTGAGCAGCTTCATCAAGCCATCGACCAGCTCCTGCTGCGTAGTGATGCCAGCGAGAATGTCGTCGTCGCCGGCGAAGGACTTCAGGAACGCCGGCTCGTCGCGATGGCCGATGTCGCAAATGTGCTTGTGAGAGCCCTCGCGTGCCCGTAAGAGCTCGTTCGAGGGCTCCGCGGCACGCCCGGACATCTCTACTATGGTTGCGGCTTCGCGGCGGGACCTCTCTAGTGCTTCCGCGGCCTTGGTCTTTGCTGCCTGGTTATATGTCCACCCTAAACTCCTCCTACCGGTCATGGCAGAATGACTTGACAGAGAAAACCAGTTTTGTGGGTGATGAGGAGAGGAACTATGAAGTAATTTTCGAGTGGGTAGTTTTTATAGCCCGGTGCTAAGTGTGAACACATATTAGTTTGATAGGTATGAACAAATTTGCAATTACTTATTGCGTTGTAATCAACAATGTGAGGAGAAACAAGGTCAAAATTTATTGATGGCAGAAGGTTGACCACATGGTTGCTCGCCGTTGAGGCGGCCGCGGCGCGCTCCGCTCTGGCGTCCCTGCGCGCGCTCTGCTCGTCGTTGAGGCAAAGTTACAATGGCAACTATTAATAATTCTTAATAATTGTCTTACATATTTAGGATAATTTAAAATGCCAAATGCGGCAAGGCCCAGAACACTCATGACCTACATATGCATACAATTATAATAAAATATAAGCTAAAAGGCTGAGCTGGCGGCCTTCCGACGATGGTCTTCTCGGACTCCATGATCAGCATAGCACCCTTCCGGTCGTTCACTCCGAGTGTCCCGACCCACCTCGGCCTATGGAGCTGCTGACGCTGGGAGGCTCTTGGGGCTGCTGGGCCTCTTTTAGAAGAGCTTGACAGCATGCAATCACACGCATGGCAACTCCGCGGAACAACTCCATTTCCATGTCTCTGGCCTGGTAGCAAATTCCGTCGATTACCCGCATCGTCAAGATATCATGTTGACGATGTTCTACTTCGTCGGGGACGTCAACTCCGCCAAGGATGCGCTCGAGCTTGGCCACCACATCATCGGGATCGAGGTTGACACGGCTGCCGCGGGTAATGATGAAGCCGTAGGCTGCCTTTATCTTGACTGAATCGCAGAGGTCCTCTGCCCATTCCTTGCGAGGCATCAGGCTCTTGATGAGCACTGCTGACGGTGGCTCTTCGGGTGGTCTTCGATCATGCCGCCGAGTAGCTCTGGATCTTTTGCACGGTGGATGGCAAACTGCGCACCACACCTCCTTTGTAATATGTTGATTGTGCTCCCAAGGACCGTGATGCCGATATCGCTGCCGATGGGCCATGGTGCCTGCACCGACTGATGAAGCTCTTTCTCCCTGACCTGCTCCGGCTCGTTCTCCTCGCCGAAGATGTAACGCAGGTAGGCATCGACGTCGAAGCTTTGGTCGTTGCCTGACATGCTTGGAATAACTAATGGTAGATGGGTGAGCACTAGATCTTTGTAGAGTGTCGCGGCGGTGCGTTGCCGCCTGGGTTATATGCAGCAAGCCGTTAGCTGGTGGCGGGAAACCGGTGAGGGAATAGGCATGGATTTTACAATTCATCCATGTGGAGCGTGGGAAGCATTCGCTGGAGCGCGGGAAGACTAAGTGGAGCACACACACAACCCGAATACCGTATCCGATGCCACGTGTTATTTATCACACAAGTGTTAACATAAGGAAATGTATGTGTAACTTACTAATCATCGCACATGAGTACTCGCAGACGCATCGTGTGCGATACTCCTAGCCACCGCAAGCAACTTGTTTGCATTTTTCAAAGTTTTTTGTACACACAGAATCGCACACGAACTAACTGTATTAACCATCTGTGTTGTAATTTCTCATTGCAAATAGTTCATCCGAGTCGGCTGTTTGCCACGTATCACACACGTCTTGTTAAGTTGAACCGTTTCTGTTGCGTTCGCTAATCGAAAACAGTTCGTCCGAGTGAACCATATGCCCTATATCACACACACCTTGATCTAGCTAACTATTTATGTTGCACTCCCTAATAGCAAATGGTTCATCGGAGCGAACTGTATGCCGTATATCGCACACACGTTGATATGGCTGCCCATTTCTGTTGTTCTGCCTCATCGCAAACAGTTCGAACGGGTTAATCGTGTGGCCTGAATCGCACAACAACTAAAATCTGAACCGTGTTTGATGCATCCTCAATCGCAGAAGTTTTGCACCTTTTTTGACGGTTTTCATACACCACCATTTGCGATTATTGCATCGCACACAGTTTCTCGAAGGGTCTCTGATCATAGTGTCACGTTAGCAGCATCCTGCAGTAGTGTATAGATCAAAGCTTCGACAAATGATAATAAGATTGAAATACATCGTCGCTTTGAGAACTATGTGATAAGCAAGAGCCCCCCCCCCCCTAAATTTGTGCACTATTTAAAATTTGGTTTTGAATGCAAATGCACAATCGATTAGAATCATGGGTCACTCTTCCATGTCACATACATCTTGGTGGAGCGCTCAAAATGATATGAATTAAAACATGCACTCCTCACCAAGCAAAGTGAATGATCATATAAGGATATAAAGACAATGTCATCCAAGCAAGCATTAAGGTAGCATATGATCAAACACATGATCATACAAGTATCTCACACAAGGACATAGAGTATCAAGCAAGCACACAATGAAGTTCAACCAAAAACAAGAGAAACAAAGAAGCAAAACACTCTCTCTTGAAGCCTATGATCTATACATTTATCCCCCTTTGGCAACAAGTTACCAAAAATACAAACATGCATAGTTCTATGCGTCTCTCAAGCTTGGTCTTCGGGAGGTTGTGTAGAGAGAACTCCAAGGACGGAGGCATTAGTGGATGATGTTGGAGCTGGTGGAGCAAGTGCTGGAGGTGGTACTGAAGCTGTTGCTAGTGCAGATGAAGTAGCTCTTGTATCTGATACTGGCACTGCAGCTGACCTCTGACTCCTTGGCACATGCTAAAAAGCATTCGTAGTTGCCCTTCCTCTCCTCTCCTCAGCTTCCTCCTGGAGCTGCTCAACTATAGTCTGTATCTCAGTCACCTTGAGGTCAAGATCATAGAACTTGGTCTCTACGATCCTCTCCAAGCTCTCCTAATTCTGATTTAGGGTGGCCAAGACCTTCTCAATCCTCAATGTAGCTTGAATTAGATAGCCCAATTGATCTTGTTTGCTCTCCAGGAACACCTCAGATGCTTCCTCAGCAATTGGCATCCTTGCATCTTTTTTTGCCTTTGCCTTGGCTCTCTTCTCCTGTGCTTGTGTTGATGAAGGTTCATTATCATTCATTACAACTCATTATCTTCAAAATCTGGGTATAAGGCTAAATGCTCCTTATCCAACAAGTAAGTACCTGTGCCCATCTTTGAGTTGATGAGCACCTGAATGTGTGGAGCATACCCACAAGATATTTTCTAGTCAGCAACTGTCCTCTTGACAGTATCCACAATCAGACTCATGACCTTCAATTTTTGTGGTACATCAAAGATTTGCAGGAAGTTGATGGAATGTCCCCTTATCATCTTGTGATCTCCAGATTTGGGTAACAGAGTATGCCTTAATATGGTGTTGATAGTGGCCAGACCAGACAACAAATAGTGCACAGATCCAAGCTTGTGTGTCTCCAAAGCTTTATCGGGGATCTCCTTCTACATATTTGCCATTGAGTTGTGGTCCTTCTTCTTCTTGGCATACACATCCAAATCACCTTCTTGCTCTTTTGGGGCATTGATCAACTTGGCCATTCATCTACAGTTGATTGGTACCTTGTACCTTCAGACATCCACACTATCCTCCCATCTGGATAGAAATGAGCAGTGGAGTAAAATTGCATGATTAGCTCATCATTCCATTTTGTGAGCTTTTGTTCAACAAACTTGTCAACTCCACAAGCTTTGAAGCTTTCATGTATGCCTGGGAAGTGATCCTCAGTCTCATCAATAAATCCCCAATCGACCCATCTCATATCACTGACAATTGGCTTCTTGTCAAGCAGAATGGTCTCATAGAAGTCTTGTTGTTCTTTGGTGTGGAACCTATAGTCCACTGCAGTTCTCCTCCTTATAGCATATGGATCAGACTGCCTCCAAAGTCTCAATCCTGCATCCTTTCTGATGTGCATGTCCTCAACCATTGGATGAGCATCATTGTGATCTGGAATCTTGGGTTTCAGTTTTCTCAGCACTTGGGCTTCATCATCTTTTTCTTCGACTTCAGGCACTGGGGCCTTGTTCTTCTCTTCAGCAGGAATGTTTCTGGTGCTTCTCTTGGGCTTAGAAGGCTTCTGAGCTTGAGCTATTGCTTTGGGGGCAGTTTTGGGCTTCGATGCGGCAGCCCCTGACTTGATAGCATCTCCCATGAGCTTCTGAGACTTGGGAGCTAGAGCAGCATCATCTTCCTCTTCATCTTCTTCTGTCTATTTCATGATGGAGGATCTACCAAGCACTCTGACAGTGGTCTTCTTGACCCTCTCCTTCCTCTTCTTGCCATCTCCAGCCTCTTTGGGTTCAAGAGTGAACTCCATAGTTTCTTGAGTGGAGGCTCTGGCCTTAGACATAGGAATCCTTTTTGCAGGTGCCTTCTTATGTAACCCTGGCTTAGTTGTTGCAGTAGTACCATACTCTTTCTTTAGCACCTTCTTCCTAGAGCTGACTTCCTCTTCAGTGGCCACATAGTCCTCATCTTCAGAATCTGAGGTTTTCTTCTTCCTTGACCTATTGGCTGCCTTTGGCAAATTACTGGGAGTGCTCCTGCTGCCATCATGTGAGGTGCTTCAGGGACTAGTGCCCTCACTCAATTGCACTTGCCCTTCTGACCTGTTCTGACTATCACTTTGGTCTGACATTCTGGCAAGCAAACTGACAACAAACCATGTGAATAGATATAGATGAGGTAGAATAGATGAGCATCACAAAGTGCAGAGTTTTTGCAAAACAAATGAGTCAAAACTTAGTTTTAGTTCTCCACAAAAATCATTTCGGAGCTACCGATTTGTTAAACTCGGTGATACCGAAGCAACTTTTGGAACCTAAACTAGTGAACTCGGTCAGACCGAGTCATAGTTTGGTGGCACCGAAATTGCTAGGGTTTCACAGAGAGTCGAACTCGGTCGCACCGATTTGCAATTTTCGGTCAGACCGAAAACACATGTGCAATGGCCTAAGCCAAATCAGTGAGACCGATTTCTACAACTCAGAGATGAGTTCAGCGGAAACCTAACCCTAAATTTTCGAATCAAACCTAACCTAAAGGATGTTTTCTATGGATAGATCATTTTCATACATGGTAATGATCATGGCAAAGCAATGTGCTAGGAATCAGAGTAAGGAAATAGCACAAAGTATCGAACCCATACCCTAGTTCGGCGGGAGTTCGCTATGGCGACAATGGCGGAGCAGAATTCGGTTGACGGCGATGGAAACCAGTGGCGGGAGGTCGCTGGCGGCGACGAGACGATCCGGAGACCCGAGGAGGCAGAGCAGGATATGCGCGGGCTGAGGAGGTTTGAATAAATTTCCAAATTCTCACCCGTGGGTATATATATCCCGACCCTATCGGTGTGACCGAGTGGAACAACTCAGTGGCACTGAGTTGCAGAATCGCAAGCGGTTACTGCAACTCGGTGTGCCCGAAAAGTTCAAATCGGTTGCACCGAGATGGAAAACCTAGATCAACTTGGTGAACTCGGTGTGATCGAAGTGGATGACTCGGTCATACCGAAATGCACAAAGAGGTTTTAGAAGTTTAAGCCTATGACGAATCGGGGACTCCGAGTGCTCCTCATACAGAGTGGTTCGAATCTGACTTGATCAAACTTTGTGATGTAGCATGAGTAGAGTTTGAGACGAGAAAATCATAGATATCTAGAGGAGGTTCTTAGGCATTCTTGTCCATCCACTTGGCAAAAGAGAAAACGTCAAACAATCAAAACAACAAGTGGATGTCCTCGAATGAGTAAATATGCAATCAACATGCTCACATAATAAAATGGCAAATGAAATATCTAGCATCTATCAAGCAATTGGCGATGACTAGGTCATCTATATATGAGTATATTGACTGAGGAGTCAAATGAGAACATTTGATCGTAGGTCATACTCATTGTTTAAGCACAAGTGGGGTTACCACTTTTACATAAAGCGTTGTTGTGCTCACACCTTTAGAGTTGCTTTAGCTCAATTGATTAGAGTAAAGCTCCCCCTAGATGTGATATCCCCCCTAAGAGGGATGAACTAACCTTGGGTTTTGTCGATGATGACTTCATGTAGGTGTTGAAGATGTGGATGCTCGATGTTGATGTAGATCATTTGGAGCAATTCATTGGAGTGAGTTGCACTTTCAATACCTATATGGGTTAGTCCCACAAGGAACAAACAAGGATATCCATAGACATAGAGTGATGTACACACAAGATGATGTCTATGAAAGCATTAGGTTACCTTGTCCCTTGTCTTATAGACAAGAGGGTTTGTGACTCCTTGAACTAGTGCAAGATGTGGAGGTTGTTTGCACTTGTCTTTGCCAAAGAGATATGAGTGAAGTATGTTGGCGGAGTCACCCTCAGGAACTCTCTAGTTCTTCTTCTTCGGGATCCACATCATCTTGGTGGGAATCCTTGGAGTTGTAGTCGTACTTGATGAAGTAGAACTTGATGTAGTCTTGGGAACCCACTTGACCAAGTCCTTAGGAGCTTCTTCAAATGCATCAATCTCCTCTTGAAGCGTGTCCTTCTCCTTTTGCTTTTGGTCTTGTGGTGGAAGATCATCTTGAGCTTGTGTCCCTTGGAAACAAGTAGGATCATACTTCTCTTGTTGAGGAACAAACTTCGTCTTGGGGTATTGATATTCTTCCCACTCAACTCCATTAGCATTGAACTTTCATTCAAAACCAATACCTTGATTCTTCTAGTGCCTTCCTTGCTTGCATACAATTTCCTCAAATTGCTTAGTTCCGGCAAGACTCTTGTAGACACCTTTCTCTATAATTCCCTTCAATAAGCTATTTTCTTGCTCAAGTGTAACTTGGCTAAGAGAATCATTAGTGGAATCAAGAGAACTACTAGGAGCAACAATATTGGATTTAACATGGTTGTTGTTACTACTAGAAGAAGAATCTTTCTTACTCTTATTGCTATATTTAACTTGTGGCATGTAAGTAGACAAGAGTAAACGCTTGGCAATGTAAGAAGAACTTTTATTGAGAAGATCATCATTGATTGCCTTTAAGAACCCATGCTCTTGCTAAAGGTTGAGCTTTTCAAAGCGTAACTTCTCATGAGTATTTAAAAGTTCTCGATGATCTTCCAAGGTAGTTTCATGAGCTAACTTAAGAGTGTTTAGTTCCTTAGTTAGACGCTCAATCTCCTTCTTATCATCGTCATTCGTTTTATCTTGATTATCATGATTAGTAGAAAGTTCATCATAGTTTTCATCACTAGAGTTGTCAATAAGTAAATCATCATCGCGCAGCAAATCATCTTCATCACTATTGAAATCAACATACTCGGGGTGTGATACCTTTGGACCTTTAGCCGTGACGCATCTTCCAATTCCTTCATTTGGTGAGTCAAATATGTCATTGGAGTTGGTTGACACAAGTGCTAGACCGGCAACACCTTAATCTTGAGTATATTCGGAGTCTGAGTGACAACTTCTCTCGGAGTGATTGCCGGAGTCGGAGCCGGATAACATTCACCAATAAGAGCTTGATGTCTTCGTTTTGTGTAGCTCCTTGATGATTTGTCCTTCCTTTCCAAATCCTTGCTTCTCCGTGATGTTCTTCGTTCATAACAGTCATCTCTAGTTCTTCTCTCTCTTGGTGGTGATTCTTCTCTTCTACTTTTCCTTTTGGGTGAATCTTCTCTTCTTTTTAGGGAGCCTTACACTCATTGGAGTAGTGTCCGGGTCATACACAATTGTAGCAATTACGTTCACGACTCGAAGATCTTTTGTCATTGTAGGACCTTGACTTGGAACTTCTTTCCTTGCTTCTACTCTTTTAGAACTTGTTGAAGTTCTTCACCATTAGGCTCAATTCTTCATTGAAGGCTTGTTTCTCATTTGATGATGTAGGAGCATCACATGAGGCTTTGTAAGCACCACTTGACTTGTTGTGAAGCTCTTCCTTATCCTTGAGTGACATCTCATGAGCAACAATTCTCCCAATGACTTCCGTTGGCTTGAGATCTTTGTAATTGGGCATCATTTGAATCAATGTACACATGGTATCATATTTTCCATCCAAGGCTCTTAGGATCTTCTTGATGATGAATCTATCGGTCATATCTTCACTTCCTAAGCCGGCAATCTCATTTGTGATGAGAGCAAACCTAGAGTACATTTCAACGACACCTTCACCATCCTTCATTTTGAACTTGTCAAGTTGACTTTGAAGCACATCCAATTTGAATTCCTTGACGGAGTCAGTACCTTCGTGCTTATCAATCAAAGTATCCCAAATTTCCTTTGCATTCTCAAGACGGCTGATTTTGTTGAACTCTTCGGGGCACAATCCGTCGAAGAGGATATCACAAGCTTGATCACTGTATTGCAGCATCTTCAACTCTTCCACATTAGCTTCACGGGTTGGTTCTCTCCCATCAAAGAATTCACCTTGCAATCCAATACACACAATAGCCCAAACGGTGGGGTTATGTCCAAGAATACGCATTTTCATCTTTTGCTTCCAACTAGCAAAATTAGTACCATCAAAGTAAGGATCTCTACGGTGGTAATTTCCCTCGCTAGACACCATACTCTCCTAGGTTGTGAAACCAAGGCTATGATCACCAAACACTATGGAAATCAAGGCAAATGGAGACCAAAGCTCTGATACCACTTGTAGGATCAAAAGTATGTCTAGAGGGGGGGTGATTAGACTACTTGACCAAATAAAAATATAGCCTTTTCCCAATTTTAAGTCTTGGCAGATTTTAGCAACTTAGCACAAAGAAGTAATCAACCTACACATGCAATTCTAAGAGTATGGCAGTGGAATGTAAAACAATTGCATATGAAGGTAAAGGGAGGAGTTTGGAGGGAGCAAATGCAATGTAGACACGTAGATTTTTGGCGTGGTTCCGATAGGTGGTGCTATCGTGCATCCATGTTGATGGAGACTTCAACCCACGAAGGGTAACAGTTGCGCAAGTCTACGGAGGGCTCCACCCACGAAGGGTCCATGAAGAAGCAACCTTGTCTATCCCACCATGTCCATCGGACTTGCCTCACTAGGGTAGATCTTCACGAAGTAGGCGATCTCCTTGCCCGTACAAACTCCTTGGTTCAACTCCACAATCTTGACGGAGGTTCCCAAGTGACACCTAACCAATCTAGGAGACACCACTCTCCAAAAGGTAATAAATGGTGTGTTAATGATGAACTCCTTTCTCTTGTGCTTCAAATGATAGTCTCCCCAACACTCAACTCTCTCTCGCTGATTTGGATTTGGTGGAAAGATTATTTGAGTGGAAAGCAACTTGGGGATGGCTAGAGATCAAGATTCATATGGTTGGAATGGAGTATCTTGGACTCAACACATGAGTAGGTGGTTCTCTCTCAGAAAATGAATGTTGGAAGTGTAGGCATGTTCTGATGGCTCTCTCCACGAGTGAAGAGTGGGTGGAGGGGTATTTATAGCCTCCACACAAAATCTAACCGTTACACACAATTCACCAAACTCGGTAGGACCGAATCAGAAAACTCGGTGGGACCGATTCAGTTCAAAATGTGAACGCTAGGTTTTTCGGTGGGACCGACATGTCAACTCGGTGGGACCGATTTGATTAGGGTTAGGGAATAACGTAATCTCGGTGGGACCAATTACACAAACTCGGTGGGACCGATTTTGGTAATAAGTTAACCAAAGAGTTGGTTAGGAAAACTCGATGGGACCGAATCGCTCATTTTGGCGAGACCGAAACATTACGAAAGGGAAACAGAGAGTTTGCATTGCGAATTCGGTGGGACCGATCACTCATCTCGGTTGGACCGAAACTTTACGAAGGGAAATAGAGAGTTTGCAATCCCATCTCGGTGAGACCGAGATCCCTATCGGTACGACTGATATGACTAGGGTTTCTGGCAGTGGCTATGTCAAGTGAACTCGGTGGCGCCGGATAGAACATTTTGGTGGGGCCGAGTTTGACTTTTTGGTTTGGGACGTATGTGGATATGAGAAAGTGGTTGAGGGTGTTTGGAGCATATCACTAAGCATTTTGAGCAAGTAAGCCATTAAGCAACACCTTATCCCCTTTTAATAGTATGGGCTTTTCCTATGGACTCAATGTGATCTTGGATCACTAAAATGAAAAAGGTAGTCTTGAGCTTGAGCCAATATGTGTCCTTAGCATTTTGAGGGGTCCACATTCTTAATCCATGCCATGCCAATCATTGAACTTTCTGAAATGATCATCTTGAAATAGTATTAGTTCAATGAGCTATATGTTGTTAATAATTACCAAAACCACCGAGGGATAGTTGCACTTTCAATTCACCTACTGAACCCGAGCGATTGCACTGCAGGCTACACGTTACTGAACCTGAGCAATCAATCCCTGGCTGTTAACTGAACCCGATCAAGCGATTCCTTCGCTACTACTGCTAACTGAAGCCGATCGAACCTGCTGCCTCTTGATGAACAGTGAGAATTGTTGGGGGGTTGGATGAACAGTTCTCGGTGGGGGTTGGATGAACAGGACCCCGTGGTAGTAGAGGCCGTTGTCGCTGAATGAACAGGACCCCGATCGATCGAGCCAGTTGGGGGTGGATGAACAGGACCCCATGGAGGGCTGGATGAGCAGGACCCCGTGGAGAGGGCTGGTTGAATAGTAGCCGGTGGAGGAGCGGTGGAGACCGGATGAACATGAGCCCGTGGATGAACAATCACAGGTGGAGGCTGGAGAAGGTCGACGATGGATGAACAGTAGCCCGTGGAGGCAGTCGACGGTGGAGAAGAATAGTAGCCCATGGAGTCCTGTTTTGCAGTAAGCCACACCCCTCCCAATGAACATGACCCCCATTTCGATCGTAGCGCTCCAACACAAGTCTGTTTCCTCCATTTTGCAGTACGCTACACCCCTCTCTATCAACATGACCCCGTTTCGACCATAGGAAGTTGAAGAGAAGTCCATTTCCTCCGTTTTGCGGTACGCCACACCCCTCCCGGTGAACAGGATCCTGCTTCGACCGTAGGCAGTCGAACACAAGGCCGTTTCCTCCGTTCTGCGGTATGACATGCCTCGTTATTATCGGCTGTTCCATCCAAGCCGACTGGCTCCCGATAAACACAACACATTCTGTTGCCTCCCGATGAACACGACGACGCAGTTTCTCCATCCCGACCCAGCCGGTTGGCTGCCAATGAGCAGGACGCCGTCGCTGCCTCTCCATGTACACGAGCCCTGGTCGTACGTATGTGCCAGTAGGCATTCGAGAGCCCGCCCGTATGTACGTACATGGCCATATTTACTTTCTTGCACCCTGGATGTACGTACGTGTACACGATATTAACGGGACTACATGACATGCTACGTGCGCGCCTCTATTACGACACTTGCCCTTCCTTACTCGGCCATGGTTCATGGCTGCAGTCTGCAGACTGACCAATCATATGTGCGTACACGTTCGCGACCAGAATGACAACACTACGTACTTATAACGCCCTCGATGCGGCTATATCTCCCATGTGTGAAGCACGACTTAGAGGCATAACCGCATTGAAAGAAATGTCGCAAGTGAGGTAATCTTCACACAACCCATGTACTACATAAGGGAAAGAGATACATAGTTGGCTTACAATCGCCACTTCACACAATACATAAATAGAGCATTACATCATCCAGATACAATCAAGGTCCGACTACGGAACCAAAATAAAAGAAGACTACCCCAAATGCTACACAGATCCCCGAGCGACCCCAACTGGGCTCCAGTACTGATCAACTAGAACGAAACAACACGACGAACAAGGTCTTCGTAGAGCTCCTCCTTGAGCTTAGTTTCGTCACCTGCTCGGTAACATCGGCACCTGCAAACTGGTTTTGGAAGTATCTGTGAGCCACGGGGACTCAACAATCTCGGACCCTCGGGATCAAGACTATTTAAGCTTATAGGTAGGGTAAAAGGTATGAGGTGGAGCTGCAGCAAGCGACTAGCATATTTGGTGGCTAACATACACAAATGAGAGCGAGAAGAGAAGGCAAAAGCACGGTCGAACAACTATGATCAATAAGTGATCCTAGAACAACCTACGTCAAGCATAACTCCAACACCGTGTTCACTTCCCGGACTCCGCCGAGAAGAGACCATCGCGGTTACACACGCGGTTGATGTATTTTAATTAAGATCAACTTCAGGTTTTCTACAACCGGACATTAACAAATTCCCATCTGCCCATAACTACGGGCATGGCTTTCGAAAGTTCAAATCCCTGCAGGGGTGTCCCAACTTAGCCCATCACAAGCTCTCACGGTCAACGAAGGATATTCCTTCTAGCAGGTAGACCCGACCAGACTCGGAATCCCGGTTACAAGACGTCCCCGACAATGGTAAAACAAGACCAGCAAGACCGCCCGATGCGTCGACATCCTAAAAGGAGCTGCACATATCTCGTTCTCAGGGCAACACCGAATGAGACATCCTACGAGTAAAACCAGCCCTCAAGTTTCCCCGAGGTGGCCCTGCAGTCTACTCAGTTCGGACCAACACTTAGACAAGCACTGGCCCGGGGGGGTTATAAATAAAGATGACCCTTGGGCTGGCCTAACCCAAGGGAAAAAGAGGCTAGGTGGCGAATGGTAAAACCAAGGTTGGGCCTTGCTGGAGGAGTTTTATTCAAGGCGAACTGTCAAGGGGTTCCCATTATAACCCAACCGCGTAAGGAACGCAAAATCCGGGAACATAACACCGATATGACGGAAACTAGGGCGGAAAGAGTGGAACAAAACACCAGGCATAAGGCCGAGCCTTCCACCCTTTACCAAGTATATAGATGCATTAATTAAATAAGAGATATTGTGATATCCCAACAAAATATCCATGTTCCAAACATGGAACAAGCTCCAATCTTCACCTGCAACTAACAACACTATAAGGGGGGCTGAGCAAAGCGGTAACATAGCCAAACAACGGTTTGCTAGGTCAAGGTGGGTTAGAGGCTGAACATGGCAATATGGGAGGCATGATAAGCAAGTGGTAGGTATCGCAGCATAGGCATAGCAAAAGAGCGAGCAACTAGCAAGCAAAGATAGAAGTGATTTCGAGGGTATGGTCATCTTTCCTGAAATCCCGCAAGGAATAAGAACGAGTCCATGAAGAAGACAAACGGATGTAGTCGAACGAATCCTCACAACACGACGTTACCGGATTACCGAGAAGAAGTACACCGGAAAGAAAGCAATCAACATAGTAAACAACCACAACATGAACATGGCATGATGCACAATCAAGTATGATGCATGTCCGGTTTAATGAAGCATGGCATGGCAAAGTGCACAAGCAGCCGTACAAATTAAGTGGAGCTCAATATGCAACGAGTTGCATACTGATGAAACACCACGACAAGTTATTTAGTTCGATCTCGTTTATGTACCCAACAATATTAAATGTTGATTAGCATGGCAAGGGGTGAAGCAAAACAAAACTACCTATCTGGGCAAGTTTAAATGAGGCCGGAACAACAAAACAACAAGTCTGGAAAATCCTCATGTGCATATTTTAAGGTTTGGTACCGTTCTGCCCTAAACCATATTTTAGAGTTATTAAACATGCAAAGTGAGGCAACCATGTTAAACTAGGCATTTTTCCACCCCATTTACATATAAAGTTTATTAAAATCCGAGTTACGGTTATTTAGTTATGATTTAAACCGTTTTAGCAAGTTATTTAAGCAAATTAAAACAAACAACATTTTAAACATTTTAAACATAGATGAGAGTTGCATATTATTAAACTAGATGAAAAACTAAGCAAGTTTCGTATACAAAGTTTTTACATGTGATGCTTAGTTTGTGAGATATTAAAAGCATGAAGTTTAGGGGCCGTTCTGCAAAACTGGCACTCTCTAGGAAAAACTAAATTCATTGGACAGGAAAAAACATGATGGGCTGGAACTGAATTGGCCCTGCAGCAGGAAAAGAAAGGTGAGGCGCTGGGGGTGGCCTGACCTATGGGCCTTGGCCCGACTCGGTGGAGAGGTTGGGCCGCAGCGACTTGTTGGGCCGCGGACGGGGCGCGATGAGGCACGAAGCGAGGCCGGCCCGTGCGAGCAATGCGGTCAACACGTCGAGTGGAGCGGGTGCTCGCTTTCGATTCAGAGGAAGCAGGGTGCGGCGCTGGTCTCCCTCGCGACAGAGGCAACAGGGACATGGCGAAGATGCAACGGACGTGGCGCGGCTTGCTGGGACTTGGGCGGCTCGATGAAGAGGAGCAGCAGCGGACAGGGCGACGCTGAGGACTCTGGCGGCGCAGGGGCGCCGAGGCACTGGGCGACGAGTTGCTCTTGCTCGATGCAGACAGCGGCAGCCAGGGGCGCGAAGGGGGCCGGCGACGATGGACTTGGCAAGGGCGGGAGGTGAGGCGGATCCGGGTGATGGCGCGGCGGAGCAAGGGCGAGGGCGTTCTCAGCGGCGGTGCTGGTTAAGACGGCGACAAGGCGTTGCAGGGCATCCACGGCGGCGGGGTCTTCCTGTCAACAGAGAAAGAAGAACAAAGAGAGATGAGAGAGGGAAAAACGGGAGGAGCACGGGAAGGAGAAGAAGGGGGCGACGCTCATCTGGTAATGGTCGCCGAGACGTGGTTTGCCGGGGCGGCGGGGACGGCACGAGTCAGGAGGCAATAGGGTGCTTCTCTCCCTGGCTCACGGTGAGGGGAACAGGGGTTCTGCGTGGGCTGTGGTGGTTGGATAGATTGGTGCATGGATTGGATCAAATGGATTCCGGTGGGGATTGGTCGGCGATGGATCCAAGGAGAGACCAAGTGGCGACGGGATGGATCTCGAGAGAGAGGAAAAGGCAGGTAGGTGGCAGCGGAGGGACAAGGCTCCTAGATTTTAGGGTTAGGTTGATTTGGTAGGTGGTGGTCTATAAATATAAGGAAAAGGGGGAGTTTAGATCGTCTGATCAAAATCGGACGGTTCAGAAAGAATAGGCTAGGGAGTCCAAATAATAAAACGGTGATATTTTGTAGACGTTAGGGGATGATCCGGACACAACGGTAGCGACAGCTCGGGTCGGGTCCGGGACAACTTTCGGACGCGCGCGCGAGGAGGGCCGCGGGCATAACCGTGAGAGGGGTAGACATGGGCCTAGGAGGACTGTGGAGAGCGGTTTGGACTGAGAGAAGAGGGGAGAGAGATACCCGGCGACTGTTTCCGGAGACCAAAAACGTCCGACGTTAGACCGGCTATAATGCCGCTATAGTTTAACGGTTGGTCTATCAAACGAACTCCAAATGCGATGAAACTTGGCAGGCGGCCTACCTACAACATAACAAGACCACACGCCAACTCTCATACCATTCTGAGAACATTTTCCGGCCACTTATAAAATAATATTACGGACATGCCGCGGGCGCGTGCGAGTGTGTTTGGGCTCAGAACGGACAACAGAAGGAACTGGGGAAACCCGGACGAATGCAGGTTTTGAAAACATGATGATGCAATGCACATGATGACATGACAAGATGCAACACGCAAGCGAATGACATGGCAACAACATCGAATAACTGGAGGACACCTGGCACATCGGTCTCGGGGCGTCACAGTACGCTTCAGCCAGGTGGGTCCCGACTGTCAGGGAGGATAAGGAGGCACTTCCTTGCATGCGAAGATGTAGCTGGTGGGTTCCAGCAGTCAGGGGGAAACATTTTTTTCACGAAATACGGTGGCCCATATGATGGGTCCCTGTTGTCAGGTGGGGGAATCATTATTTTGTGCGTAGTAAGGAGGCACTTCCTTACTGCGGCCATGGACCCAGCTGTCAGCCTCTCCACGTATAGTACTCTTCTGATGGAAGTCATTCCTTGACCACATTGACCACGCTGCGCGAAGAGCACCAGGGCGGTGGACGACGGCGAGGCCTAGGAAGGGGACGACGTGGAGGCGGGGAAGACGCGGCAGTGGATGCCCACGCAAAGAGGAGTACGAGGGTTCACTGGTTCGGTTGTGATGTGAGGCTGCCGTCACCGCAGAATAACAGGGGGTGTGGGTGAGTAGAGGGATGGCGTGGCCAGTGGTGGGAGTAGTAGGGGCGGTGAGGCCTCCGCGGCAGCACAGCCGGCCACGGGGGGCAGGAGCACGCGGCACGACCGACGCTGGTTTGGGCGGCTGGAGCAAGAAGACCAGAGGTTGAAGAAGCACTACGGCTGTTGGATGGACATCGTACAGTCACTGGAGCTAGAATCGTTTATATTGACTAAGTTGACAAAGCCCTCCGTCCCCGTCAACTTAGTAGGCCCACAAGTCAGCCTCCCACTATGGTGGGTCCCGGCTACCAGGGGGAGTATTCATTTTTTGTGTGTTGACCATGCTGCACCGAGCGCATCTAAGGTGGTGGACGAGGGCAAGGCCCCGATAGCAATGAGCCGGAGATGGGAAGACGCTGGAGTAGAGTCACAGACGAAGAGGTGTATGAGGGTTAACTGGTTCTGATGCGGTGTGGTTCAACAGTCGATGGAGAAGAACAGGAGGTGGGGAGGGATGGTCTGGCCGGCGGTGGGGTAGCGTATCACAACGAAGCATGCTAAGTAGAGCTGCTAGCAGTAGGAGGCGGGAGCAGGTGGTCCCGGCATCGGTGGAGGAAGAAGACGAGAGATGGATGATGGATGCCGGTCGTAGGATGCAAATCCAACGGCTAACGGTGTCAGCATCATTTATTGACTAAGTTGACAACGACTTGCATTGGCTTCGACCTATTGGCCCACATTTCAGCCTCCAAAAATGTGGCACACATTCAACCCATTTTTTCAAAATTTACAGTCCATTTGATCCTTTTTTGAGAATTATAGTCCATTTGCTGGGCTGGGTGAACAAATAATGTTGCGTCCACGCGACCCTTTTTTTTAAAACTACAACCCATTTTCTCTTTCTTGAAATACACAAATTTTCTCGGCTGGCTGAACAAATAATGTAGCGTCCATGCAGCCCATTTATTTATTTCCTAAAAAATTATAGGCCACTTGCACTTTCTCGAAATACATGATTTTGCTGGGCTGGTTCTAATTATAATGTTGGGTTGGGCGCAGCAATGTTATCAAAAAATAAACAGGGGCTGAGCATTTTGTTATAAATATATTTAAATAATAAGTGATTTATTATTACATTGATCCTTAGATCTTACCAAGCTTTTGTACACAATCACCAGGATTTTCGTTGCCTTAATGTAAAAAAAATCCAGGATTTTATTGTCAAGAAATTATTTTTATAAGTTAATAAGATGTGGGATATTGTTTTCTTGTATATGTAAGTATCTATTAAATATATGATGACAATAATAATATTATATAATAACATATAAAATAATGTATATATATATATATATATATAATATAGTTAGAAGGGAAACATAAGTTGGACCTGGCGCCTATTCTTATATAGAAAAATAGAACAGACCTCTGCGTTTTCTTCAAAAAAATACATAAGTTGGGCTGCCGATGTTTCAAGAAAAATAAAACCTCGGATGGGAGGTCCATAGGCCGGTCGATACATGACGGACCTCAAGAAAATACAAACCGACATGTCGTGGGCTAGCATGTTAAAAAAGAAAGCCTAGACGGAGCAGCCCACAACCCAAGCTAATACTTGCTGGCCCATTGATAATAAATGATACTTGCCAGCTCACCGGCTTTGCTGTAAATTTATCTCCTTTAGTAACTACGCTGAAGCATCTAAAAAATGTAACTATGTTGACAAACTCGTGGGCCGCAACGTCAGTATAGCATTAGGAGGAAGTATTTTTTAATGAGGCACTTGCTTGAGTACGGCCATAGACCTGGTGGGTCTCGACTGTCTGCCTCTCCACATACAGTCCTCTCCAGATTCCTCTCATTTTTTCAGCATGTTCACAACGGTAGACAGCGGCGCTGCAGCGAGCGCACAAAGACGCAAGACGAGAACGAACCACCGGAGGCAGTGTCTTATTTCTACCAAAACTACTGAACTAGCCTAGTGGCCAAGTGGTACTACCCGATCGCTGTTCCGCCTGGGTTCGATTCCACCTGATGTAGGGAAAATATCTCCAATTTTTTTGCCTCTGCCATTATTGACATGTGGGTCCCCATTGTCATCTACGCACACCACGTCCAACACTTGCCAAAACTTCGTCCCTCGTATTCTCTGTTTTTTGCACACTCAAAATTATGTGGGCATTTTGAAAATAGCATATCTTTTTGACTATGCATCATATGAAGATGTGCTATGCATGAATGTTGATCAACATGATGTTATCTGGCTGGTAGTTCCATTTTTGACCATGAATAAAACTTCCAACATGATGTTATCCCTGTTTAAAAAGGGCGTGTTAATATAAATGCTCTGCCTCTGAAACTTACAGTTTCTTATCTAAAATTGAAACTTGTAGTTTCTTATCTGAAACTAAAACTTGCCATTTCTTCTTTGAGCATCACATTGTCTGCACTTTTATACTCCTATGAAACTACATTTTGTTAAGTGCTAAAAATAGATCTATAGAATTCATAAAATACTTCATATACTCAATACGGCAAATCTGAAATTCAAAAGACATTCATATCTGAAAGTACTCTCAAAATACACAACACAAAACACAATTCACAACCTACAAATAGTAACAACCCTAAGCTCCTCCTGGCAATTCACAACGTGCAAATAGTAACAACCCTAAGCTCCTCCTGACAATTCACAACCTGCCCGACTATTGGGCTGGGGGGGGGGCAGTCTCCTCCTATTCCTCGGCGGCAGACAGCCGCCCCGTGAGACGATGTGAACAGCGAAGGAGAGGATTGCGGGGAAGCATCATTGGGCGAACTGCTTTTCACGGGTTCAGTCAAAGAAGACTCCACCGAATCGCTCTGGCACGACACCCTGTAGATGCTCAATCCTTCAATCTCTGGTGGATGCTCCATCTGGGATCGATACTCCCACCACCACTGCCTCACGATCGGTTTCGGTGAATCTGTTTGCTCCATGGCCCAGAGGAGCAACTCTATGTACTCTGGCGTGACTCCTTCGGGAGTATCGCTGCCTTTTCGCTCTTTTGCAGATATTTGGCCATGGATGTCACCGTCGCCGCTAGTTGGTCCTTGTTGTCAAATCAAGACTGTATCTCCAACATCCTAGCTAGCTTGACAGGGTTGCCGTCTGTGATCCTCATGTATCGGTTGTACTCCTCCATCGATCTACTTCTCCACAACACCTTCACTCACCGGCGGTGGTTTTTGAATGGAAGAGGAGAAGAGCGGTGCTGGTTTTGGATTAGAACGGGAGATGAGCGGCGCTGGTTTTGGATTGGAACAGGAGAGGAGGGGCGGTGGTTTTGAAATGGAAGAGGAGAGGAGCGACGTTGGATTTAGATTGGAATGGGAGAGGAGCGGTGGTGGTTTAAGAGGAGAGGAGCGGCGCTGGTCTTGGAAGTATTTTTTTGTTTTGTGTATTTTGGGTCAAAGTTTGACCATGTACTGTATTTGACAAGCAAAATGTGAATTCATGTCACCAAAATTGTATCGTTTGGTTCGTATCTGAATGTACTTTCAAATTATATTATTTTTGCAATGTATAACTATATTTTATTTGTGAAAATCATGGTCAATTATGACCTAGAATAAAAGGGAGACTAGTTAATGTGGGGTCGCTTTCTTAATTTAAGGGTAAATTGATTTTTATTTGGATCCAGTCACAGCACGCCGGCCCTCTCGTCCAATCCTAAATTGCTGCCGCACACTCCTCTCCCTCTTATCCATTGCAAAAGCACCTCCTCTCCTGTCCATCATCTCCATTCCAAAACCACCGTCTTGCCTCTCCCTCTTCTCCATTGCAAAACCACCCCCTCTCCTCTCCATATTCTCCATTGCAAAACCACCGTCTTGCCTCTTCCTCGTCTCTATTTCAAGACCACCGTCTCTCCTCCCATCTTCCAAAGCTAGCACCTGACCTCTCAAAAGGACATCTATGGAGAGGATGCAGCAGCGAATCGGGCAGATCGCCGGCGGCGACCAGACAAAGTTAGCCAGGTTGAAGGAGATCCTTACTTGGTTTGACAATGAGTGGGAGATATCAAGGACGGTGAAGGCCATGTGGCAATGTATGCGAAAGAGCGAGACGACGGCGATGTACTCCTCGGCGGCAGTCACACCGCAGCCCTTCGAGTTCATCGAGTATCTCCTCTGGGTGATGGAGCAGTCAGATTTACCTGAGGCGAAAGTCAGGCGGAGGTGGTGGGCGTACAGGTTGAAGCTCGAGCATCCAAAGGATGACGAATCGATCGAGTATAGTGTGTCGTTCGTGAAGGTGCAGAGCCAGCCAGAGCCACAGGAGTATTCATTCTCCCACCGCAAGAGGAGGCCGGATGGCATGACGTCGCTTCCCCACCATTCTCCACGGTTCCCTCGACGCTCGCCTCGTTTCAACGACGGTGGTAGGGTTTAAGGTAAGCTTCGCACTAACCTAATCTTCCATCCACTCATGCTTACAATTAGTGTGATGTATAATGAAAATCATGCTTACAATCAGTCTTCGAGTACTACGCATATCACCCTAAAATAGCTCTGGACCTTTGGGTCAAAGTTGTGACACTATGTACAAATAAAGAAAAATAGATTGGTGTTTCTTTTAGAAAAGAGTACTCCCTAGAAAATTGCCAATATAAGCTACTATTATTTGGTTAGATGATTTGCCGCCAAGAAAGATCAGTCCACAGAGAGCGCCACACATCCCACTGGTGGTGGTGGATGCCAATGCGTGCATGGAGCATGGTTTGTGTCGGTAATTTTTACTTGGCACACCTCGCACTCTGCATATATGCCGGTTCCATCCGTACATTTGTGCAGTTCCACAAAAATGCAGCTGAATAACGCTGTTTGCACAGATAATGAAAAAGCGTGATTACATTATAGTGGCACTAGTTGATGAAACATACACTAATAAATAGAAGAAAATGTTGCGATAGTATCATAGTATGCCATGCTGCGAGGGCGAGATGGGCCCTGCAACGCCTCATACGGTAGGCCTCATACTGGAAATCGACCCAAGTTTCCTCGATACACCTTCTGCCAGTGATGAACATCAGTGTACATCAGTAGTACAAGGAGGGGCCTTGAGACATTCCAATATTTTTTTTGTGCAGATAAACTAAAATTAAGCACCCCAGTTTGTAGAAATGCTTAAACAATAACAATGTGACTAGTTGATGAAACATATACTAACAAAGAGAAGCACTTTCTTTATCTATATTGGAAATGAAATGGTAGAGAGAACACTCGCTCTATTTTAACTGTATTATTACTTCATTTTATCAGTGGCACTAGGGTCGAGCAGGTGGCAAACGAGGTGTACCGTGCATCGCAAGGATGGAGGTCAGGGATTCTTAGACTGGGATGCTAAAGCTGGCTCTTTCAATCCCTATCTTCCCCCGTGATGTTTCTGTGGTAGCATTTGGGTTGTAATCTAAACTTGGTCGAGCTGGTGCTGCGTCCCCCTACCTACCTAGCTTATGTGGCGAACTTGTCTCCTGCTAGTACTTAGTCCATTCTAGTAGTAGTTGCATAACTGCCCGTTTATACTGAGATGTTGTCGGATAATGGTTCTCTATGGTTGGGTTTCTTTAATGAAATCGAAGGAAACCCCCTCTTTTGATATATATAAAAAAATCAGTGGCACTAGCGGTTCCAAAACATTGCCTCAAATTAATAGTGCCACTATATTAAGGTGCAAAATAATAACATTACTACTTTATCATGGCAGTGCCAAAACAGTAGCACAAGAGCAGACTCAACATGCAGGACCTTTGGCAAACGGTCGTGTCAGGACCCCGATTCCAAGTCACATCGATCTAGCCGGTAACACCTCATATCACTTTGCGGCCTCATGCACGGTATTCGCACGGGTGTCGCCTTACCATGGCCCGGGACCGTTTGCGCCTTTTGGCTCACGTATATGATAGTGTCGCTAGCATCCATATGACAGAGAACCCGGGCCGACATGACTAGTCATGAACCCAAAGTGGCACTAACTTATGGGGACATGCATACATGAATCAGCATCGAGCATGTCGGTCAGCAGCGTGCGAACCCGGGCTGTAGCATTGGGCTAACAGGACTCTGGTGAACCGGGCTGTAGCAGGCTAGGCAGGACTCCGATGTCACTGTGTGACATTTCCCTGAGGGAACAGACACATGAACGATGTGAATCACATGCCGGCCAGTCAAGTGTTCCGAAGCAGTAGTGCTGGGCTAGCAGGACTCCGGTGAACCGGGCTGTAGCGGACTACTATGGCTCATGGAAGCACTAGACTACATTTCCCCATAAGAGAGGCTACCAAGGATAAACAACTAGGTTGTCAGATCCCACACATACCAAGCATTTCAATCATACACACAATATGCTCGATATGTGTAAATACAACATGGCATCACAACAAGACTCTATGACTCGAAGTATTTATTCATTAGGCTCCGAGGAGCGAGATATTACAAACATGGGTCTCATGACCCAACATTTAGAGCATACAAGTCAAAGCACATGCAGAAGCTTAACATGTCTGAGTACAGACATCTACAAATGAAAAAGGCTGAGAAGCCTGACTATCTACCAGATCCTGCCGAGGGTACAAGATAGTAGCTGAGGTAACGAGCTAAACGTCGAAGTCCATGCGGAACTACTAGTGAGACTGAAGTCTCTCTACAAAAACATAAATTAAGCAAACGTGAGTACAAATGTACTCAGCAAGACTTACATCAGAACTAACTACATATGTATCATTATCAACGAATGGGATGGTGGGGTTTAACTGCAGCAAGCCAGCTTTGACTCGGTGGCTATCCTGAACTACGACTGCAAGTAACTCTTTTGAGGTGGCGCACATGAGTCCACATGTTCACCATATCAATACACCACTATGGATCCGCTCCCTAGAGGGCGCGGGCGAACATGGGAGTAGGGGGAAAAGAAGCAGCGGCTCACCACGGGTCTGCTGGTGCTGCTGGCAAGGCAGGGGAGGCGCAGGGTCCGGCGAATCGACGGTGAAGATCACCGGCACCCGAGGTCGAGGACGGCTGTGTTGGCGGGGAAGAAGGCTGTCCGGGCTTGCGTTCTTCTGCTTGGAGGCGCGAGGCGTCGTGGCGGAGTCGATGGGCATGTCGGCAGGGGGTGCGGTGGCCGGTGGCCATGGCTACGGCGATTGGAGGCAACGACAACGCTCGGGTGTACGCGTGAGAGAGAGAGACAGAGGGGAGGAGGAGCACGGGGAGAGTGAGGGAGTGGGCCAGGGAGCTGCGTCGCGTCTCGAGGGCGTGGGGGGGAAAGGAGAGCTCGCCAGCGCGAAGCAGGAGCTGGCGCAGCCGGCGTCGTGCTCTGGTTTGCCTCTGCCTACTGGCAGAGGTAGAAGACGGTCATGCCCCCGTGGGCTGGGCCTCTACAGTGCTGGGCTGTCCTCTCTGGTGGCTGCACAAGTGAGGCCAGGTAAGCTCTCCCTCTCTTCTGTTTTCTAATTTGTTTTTGTTTTCTAATTATTTGCCTCTCTTTTGAGCTTAGGAAAAATACCAAGGCATTTCCTAAAATCCTGAAAATATTCATGGACACTTGCTGAATTATTTCAGTGGCCCAATAATAGTTCCAACATTATTTGAACATTTAAATTATTTATAGTATTTAAATGCCCAAAGTCAAATACAATAAGATTTAATTCAGTGACCAAAATATTCCTACAAATGTTCATTATTTTTGGATTGGTGCAAAAACCTTGCCAAAAATATCAAACAGTTAATAAGAACATTTTGAGAAGCATTGAATGCAATTTTCTAGGGTTCTTTACTCTTCTTGAATTATAATTTGAGGCTTCCAAATTTCCTCAATTCAAGTTTCGAAAATTTAAACATGATGCAAGCAAGACGCAAACACTAGGCAGCACCAGAAGCTAGGGATGTGACAACTCGCCCCCACTAAACAAGAATCTCGTCCCGAGATTCAAGATGTGAGGTAAGAAGACAAAGGGGGCACGGAGCTGACACAGTCTTCATGATCCATTGCTTCAAATTGATCTTGACGTCTTTGCCTTCAAGATCTTGATCCAACACGATGACTACAGAAGGGAACTCTATAGAAAACGATCTCCTCGAAAATCGAGCACTCAAGATCAACTCATGGAGTGAGACATTGAGGCATCTCTTGAATTGGAACACAAAATATACATCAAGAGGGATGGATAGTAACAGATGATGAAGTTCGATTTGGTAGGCAACAATTCCACACTAAAGTAGATGGTGGATGGGTTTCAATGTAGCGAGGACTGAATTGCCATGATTCCATAACAGGACACCTTAGAAGAGGTGACTCGTAGAATTATTTCCTTAAGTGGCAAAATAATTACTTTTGATACTGTGATCATTGGAACTCTTTATACCAGCCTAAGGCAATCACAAATGATCATTTCAAGGAGTTTGAAAGAATGACATACTCAGACCAAAATGGATGATGTGGACTACCTTGTTGAAGACAACGCAATGAGTGATTTTTGCTTATCACTGGAGATGGATGGACCCATGGTAAGCCCACTTTGAAGATAATCCTGAGTAGTAATTACCGAGAGGGCAACCCATGGTAAGATTGGCACAATGGGGTGCAAGCTGGGAACAAAATGCAAATGGTGGGAATGTTCCAACCATTATATCCGCCTGAGATTCAGATCTGGTTAGAAATAGAATACTTCAGACTCAAAATGTCTGAAAAGAAGATTTGCAACACAAATCGACGAGATGATGTTGCGAGATTCTCAGGAGATGAACTACGATAGCAAGCTCCAAGACATGAGCGGGTTCTGCTACTCGCATGTGAACACGCTGTCCCAGACAACATGACCACATAGTAGTCTTATAATAAAATACTACCGAGTTCAGGTGGGGAACCATCATCGAGGATATCGAAGTCTTGTGCACTTAAATTAGACTTCTTTACCTAGAACAAGTCAATTAGTGGCTTGGTGTGCTACGGAATCCATATGGAGTGGAGGTAATTAATCTAGCAAACCATAGTATACTTTGCACATGCATGACTGACTTGGGACGATTCCAAAGGAAGCAAAACTAACTTTCTCAAATTCATGGTGGCAACTTGCATTGAATGCACATGAATGAGAGGAAGTCACTTCTTTCATCCAAACATATACTTCATGAACGGGGCATGAAAAAAATGCTTACACAAGTTTCCAATACTAGCTGAATGTTCAACATGAATCATGGAGGAGACAAGATGCTGCTGATGGGCTCAACAACAACTCATTGGAATTTCCATATCACTGGACTTCCACCATTATGTGAACATGGTGATAGTATTGGTCAGACCAAAAGATGTAGTGGTGTATGCTTGAGGAATCAACCACGAATAAGACAACGTTACGAATATCGTTGGTTCTAACTTGATTTGACGATAACCCATACTCAAATCAAGGTTTGGACAAGACAATAGGTTCAACAACTGATCACGGGGATCAGTCGATGAAGATATCATCTTTCTTCAACACACACACACACAAGGATATCCCTTTGGAACGAACTAAGTTAGGCAAGCTTTTATCTTCCAACTCTCCAAGTTGTTATTCGGCTTAACCAACTAGCTCAGGGTATTCAACACAGATTCTTGGAGAAGGGGTGGTTGCAAGAAACCAACTTGATCACGAACTCAACATAGCGGTCAGGTGACAACCTGGTAACACTTGCGAGAAGGCATCCGGAAAATCATGAACCACCGAAATGTTAATAAGCTCGGGAGCAATCTTGCTTTCGAGGCAAGATGATATGATCATAAGAGCGAGGGATTGACACAATCCTAACTCATTGATCGAAGAGTGCACCAAAAATAAGGACTAGGTAGCACGATCAATCTTAGGGTGATGATTCAACAACCAACACGCTAAGAATGAGATTATTGTCCATTAACTACCAAGCAACGGGGTTGTTAGGAGTATTGATTGCACACATTACAATTCCCTTGTCGGTATTCTGGTTACCACAACACGGGAACCGAGGAATGAATAATGATGGCAAGAAGTATCACTGCGTAAAGAATTCATAAGAGGTGGTGCAATTCTCATGACATTCTTGACATAAGACGGTAATACTTCAGGGTAGAACATAATCAAAAGTTGGGTTGGCATTTGATCTGCGAAATACAACTGCTTTGACCCAATCCAAAAAATGGATAAGGTACCAGAGTTTGTTTCTCCTAGTCATTCTGAACTAGAATGGCTTGACGGACCACAAGAACGATAAGCACCGATGAACGAATGCTCACATACTCTTGACTATCAATTGATAGATGAAGGTCGGAATATAACTGAAGGGGGACAACTGAAAGGAACATATAACTTTCTGAGTTATGGATGCATAGATTAGTATGTCGAACGAGTTCAACATATTTCTTCCGGATAACCCATGCAGAAAGGTAGAACTGGCAGAGTCACAATTTAGAATGGAGAACTCCTCAAGAGCACTTTGGTTGTGATCTTTTGGTTCAAAAGAACTTCTGCCATAAGCAGTTCATGGTATTTGGAAGAAGGAAATACCACAAACCTCGAGGACTATCGCAAAGGTTACTAATATCCTAAAGGTACGAGCAACACTATCAACACGAGGTAAGTAGAGTGAATCTTGGGTCAAGAACCCAAGAGTAGAATACCTACTACTAAGTAGCATCGCGGGATGCTCTCAAGAATGGTGGCCAGAATCATCACACTGGGAATATAAAGCATGGCTAGATTATGGGTGGTTCTCTAAGATGCCTAGGGTCATAATAATGGCTCCAACATATATGTCGAGGCAATCAAGTACCTCAACTCACCGATTAGTGTGGTTGAACTGGCCCAAAGGGACATCAGGAACGAAAAGAAGGGATTTGCAAATGCATCAGACTATTTAGAAACCTGGGGTGACTCGGGCAGCATAACGGCTGTAAATGCTCAAAAAGATTTGAGACATCCTGCAAATTGGTGGCATAACCACTTATCCACAATATCAAGGTTCTGAGACCAACTATGAACACACGGAAGTAGTAGAAACTGAATTGGGGCTTAAATCCAACAATCCTAGGCAACTACAGTTTAGTAACATGTCATCCTGAGAGATAGAAGAGAAGCCTAGTTCTTAACCCCGTAGAAAAGATAAGATGACCCAGATCAGAAGGTCATGAGGATAAGGAGTAAAAAGAGCCTTACGTTCCCATCCACAATCAATTCCCTTATAGAACTAAAGCATTGCTAGACACAACTTCGACCAGCTTGGCTTGGTAATCCTACAGGCAGTCAGGCTCTGATACCAAAGCTGTCAGGAGCCTGATTCCAAGTCACATCGATCTAGCCGG
Source organism: Triticum dicoccoides (assembly GCF_002162155.2). Taxonomy (NCBI): domain Eukaryota; kingdom Viridiplantae; phylum Streptophyta; class Magnoliopsida; order Poales; family Poaceae; genus Triticum; species Triticum dicoccoides. The sequence continues at coordinate 339,986,507 of NC_041382.1, forward strand.
TAACACCTCATATCACTTTGCGGCCTCACGCACGGTATTCCCACGGGTGTCGCATTACCATGGCCCGTGACCGTTTGCGCCTTTTGGCTCAAGTATATGATAGTTTCGCTAGCATCCATATGACAGAGAACCCGGGCTGACATGACTAGTCGTGAACCCAAAGTGGCACTAACTTATGGGGACAGGCATACATGAATCAACATCGAGCATGTCGGTCAGCAGCGTGTGAACCCGTGCTGTAGCACTGGGCTAACAGGACTCCGGTGAACCGGGCTGTAGCAGGCTAGGCAGGACTCCGGATGTCACCGCGTGACATTTCCCCGAGGGTACAGACACAGGAACGATGTGAATCACATGCCGGCCAGTCAAGTGTTCCGAAGCAGTAGTGCTGGGCTAGCAGGACTCTGGTGAACCGGGCTGTAGCGGACTACTATGGCTCATGGAAGCACTAGACTACATTTCCCCATAAGAGAGGCTACCAAGGATAAACAACTAGGTTGTCGGATCCCACACATACCAAGCATTTCAATCATACACACAATATGCTCGATATGTGTAAATACAACATGGCATCACAACAAGACTCTATGACTCGAAGTATTTATTCATTAGGCTCCGAGGAGCGAGATATTACAAACATGGGTCTCATGACCCAACATTCAGAGCATACAAGTCAAAGCACATGCGGAAGCTTAACATGTCTGAGTACAGAAATCTACAAATGAAAAAGACTGAGAAGCCTGACTATCTACCAGATCCTGCCGAGGGTACAAGATCGTAGCTGAGGTAACGAGCTAAATGTCGAAGTCCATGCGGAACTACTAGTGAGACTGAAGTCTCTCTGCAAAAACATAAATTAAGCAAATGTGAGTACAAATGTACTCAGCAAGATTTACATCAGAACTAACTACATATGTATCATTATCAACGAAGGGGATGGTGGGGTTTAACTACAACAAGCCAGCTTTGACTCGGTGGCTATCCTGAACTACGACTGCAAGTAACTCTTTTGAGATGGCGCACACGAGTCCACATATTCACCATATCAATACACCACTACGGATCCGCTCCCGTCTCCCTACGAGAACGCCATCCATAGCACTCACGCTTATCTTGCGCATTTTAGAGTATCCACTTTCACTTGTCTATGAATGATGCAAGGGGTCCAAATTTCCATATCCAAGGAATCCGGCTATTCGAATAGATAATGATAACCCTGCAGGGGTGTACTTCTTCACACACGCTCTCGCCACTTACCACCATGTACACGTCGTGTATCTCGGCAACCTTCAAGCGGAAGCCTGTCGAGGGAGTTGGCCACGACCTGACTAACCACACAAGTCTCTAGTCTAGGTTTATCGCCTATTCGGGTTCCATCCGCAAGGAGATCCGGCTGGGGTGTCGCTCACAGCCCCAAACAATGTGTGCAGGGTTCCCAAGCCCACCATCCGGGTGCCACTTGGTACACCGTGCCACTGTGCCTAGTCTGTCCCAAGCCCACCTGTACCGGGTGCCACTTGGTAGACTACTAACACTACCTACAAACACCAAAAACTAGTTGCAACTCCTGGACAGAGATTGAGTTGATTAATAAGTCGAGAGGGGTCGAGTTACCGGAACCCAATGTGTGGTAGTAACCGTTCATGGATCACAAACATAGAAATCAGTTCCTAAGGATGGCTGCAATGAGACAACCCAGCATGTACTCCTACATGGCCTCTCACTGCTACCTTTACCAAATCCTGTTTACACACTTAGCTCACACACAGTAGGACATGTTCATCACCATTCCAATTCATTCCCGATGAATCAGACCTGACTCAACTCTAAGCAATAGCAGGCATGACAAACAAGCATGAATGAGTATGCACACCAGGGCTCAAACAACTCCTACTCATGCTCGTGGGTTTCATCTATTTACTATGGCAATGACATGTCATGCAAAGGAAAGGGGTTCAACTATCACAACATGTAACAGTTGAATCGTTGTTGTCCTAATGCAGTAAAAGAGAGCAGGAGCGAGAGAGTGGGATTGTATCGGAATGAACAAGGGTTTTTTGCTTGCCTGACACTTCCGAAGATAGTATAGCTCTTCCTTGGTGTCATTGAACTCATCGTCGGAACCACGTCTACGCAGGGGGAACGTTTACCGGCAACAGAGAGGAAACACAATCAATGCAAAGCGACAATATGATGCATGAATGTGACATGGAAATATGATGTGATTTGAGCTAATGCAGCTATCAAGAGAAGGGTTTGAGTTGATTTGAACCAAAGGTTCAAATTCAAATTCAAACTATGAATTTATAAAGTGCATTATCATGTTTTCATCTATACATCTAGGTTAAGTTTCTTTGTCATGCATGAGAATGGTACAGATGGATAGATTGGATTTTTCTGATCATTTTTCATATATAATTTGTTTCATTTGGAGTTACAGTTGAATTCTTATGAATTTTAAAAGTTTAGGCAAATTTCTAAAAATAAATAAATCATTTAGATTTATTTAAATTCCAGAAATAGTTTACTGCGTTAGCATGATGTCGGTGTGACGTCATCAAGTCAACAGGGGCCGGTCCAGGTCAAACCTGACCAGTGGGCCCTGCTGGTCAGTGACTCAGGGCTGGTTAGGGTCGCAGACAGGTGGGACCGGTCAAACGCCACGTCAGCAAAGTCAATGCTGACGTGTGGGTCCACTGGATTAGATTAACTCTAACTAATTTGGTTAGCCGGTTAATTGAACCTGTGGGGTCCGGCTGTCAGTGTCTGGGGGTTAACTAAACAAGGTAATTAAGCCCTAAAGGCGTGGTTAGCCAGCGGCTAATCGCCGGCGACCACAGGCCACGATGGAGGCATCGGGTTTGCTCCTCCGGCGACCAAACGAGTGGCGGAGGGGCTTTGCGTGGAGCTGGTGCTCATCCGCATCCAACAGAGCAAGCAGCAGTGGCTGGGGTGGTCTACAGTGCTGACGGCGTCGAGCTTTGCGGCGGCTAGAGCTTGGCAAGGTTGGGTTCGGCGCTATTGTGCACGACAGGGCGAACAGGTGGATGCACTCGGCTCCTGGGAGCATGCTGAGAGCGTGACAGTGCTCGGACGCAAGCTGAGGCTGCTGTTGGTGCGGCGGCGATGAGACATGGCGGAAGGGAGCTTCTGCGTCCATGCAACTACGGCCTAGAGGACGCGGGCGAACATGGGAGTAGGGGAAAAGAAGCAGCGGCTCACCGCGGGTGTGCTGGTGCTGCTGGCAAGGCAGGGGAGGCACGGGGTCCGGCGAATCGACGACTCAGATCACCGGCACCCGAGGTCGAGGACGGCGGTGTTGGCGGGGAAGAAGAACGCCGTCCGGGCTTGCGTTCTTCTACTTGGAGGCGCGAGGCGTCGTGGCGGAGTCGATGGGCATGTCGGCAGGGGGTGCGGTGGCCGGTGGCCACGGCTACGGCGATCGGCGGCGACGGCAACACTCGGGTGTGCGCGTGAGAGAGAGACAGAGGGGAGGAGGAGCACGGGGAGAGTGAGGGAGTGGGCCAGGGAGCTGTGTCGCGTCTTGAGGGTGTGGGGGGGAGGAGAGCTTGCCAGCGCGAAGCAGGAGCTGGCGCAGCCGGCGTCGTGCTCTGGTTCGCCTCTGCCTACTGGCAGAGGTAGAAGACGGTCATGCCCCTGTGGGCTGGGCCTCTACAGTCTTAGGCTGGCCTCTCTGGTGGCTACACAGGTGAGGCCAGGTAAGCTCTCCATCTCTTCTGTTTTCTAATTTGTTTTTGTTTTCTAATTATTTGCCTCTGTTTTGAGCTTAGGAAAAATACCAAGGCATTTCCTAAAATCCTGAAAATATTCATGGACACTTGCTGAATTATTTTAGCGGCCCAATAATAGTTCCAACATTATTTGAACATTTAAATTATTTATAGTATTTAAATGCCCAAAGTCAAATACAATAAGATTTAATTCAGTGACCAAAATATTCCTACAAATGTTCATTATTTTTGGATTGGTGCAAAAACGTTGCCAAAAATATCAAACAGTTAATAAGAACATTTTCAAAAGCATTGAATGCAATTTTCCAGGGTTCTTTGCCCTTCTTGAATTATAATTTGAGGCTTCCAAATTTCCTCAATTCAAGTTTCGAAAATTTAAACATGATGCAAGCAAGATGCAAACACTAGGCAGCACCAGAAGCTAGGGATGTGACAGGTCGGACCAAAAAGGAACATACCTCGTGATGGGAACCATATCCGCAGTCAACGCCATCATAGAAAGGATGGCACTAGTCACCAACATGGATGATTCAATTCATGGGACCTTTAGGTGCAATTCACCTAAAATGAAGCAATGTCCCATGAGCTAGCAACTTCTTCTTCATTTCTTTTAATAAAATGGCTCCAGCTCCGGTTCCATTTCCATCAGAAAATGAAACCCACAGAGCTTCTTCTTCATTAGTTGCAATAAAATTGTGCAACATCAAGGTTGGTTGCGAAGCTCGTGGAATGTTCAACTATAATTTGGATACCATTTGTGCAGTTCAACTAAGATCAAGCATGAAATGTATATCTCTGTTTGCACAAAAAGGTGGAAAGGAGGGTGACTAACAAGTGATGAAACATACATCAAATGAAAAGAAGCCTGTTCCTTATTTGAATGGCAATCCTACAAGGATAATAGCAATTTCTAAAGCAACAACATCGCTAGATATTAGTGTGGGCATTAGGATTGACTATGACAACCGTTAAATACGACAATACTTTAATGGTGCCATTGCTTCATTTCACCAGCAACATTACATTAACAGCTGCTACAGAGTTGGTATTTGGGCACATGAGAGTAGGCGGACCAGGATAATTGCATTTCTAACGAAAAGAAGCAACTTATCTTAATGGGAAATTTAGCAGGACATGGAAAACAGTGCCATTGATTCATATTACTGGAGGCATTACATTGAAAACAACATTGGTTTAACGTGCCCTTACTTTTAAAAGTGCAGCTGCTACATTTTACCAGTGACATTACATAAGAGGGGCTCGGAGCAACAAACATCAAAACGTGATATCTGGGTTGGTCCCATTTTTGTTTGGTATAGCCACCTTATACTGTGTGAGGTTAGAAAATCTAGTGCTGGACATACTCTGTTGACTTGTCCCCCAGTCCCCACTTTCTTTCTTTTTTCAACCAATAGATCGGGTTTATATTGAGTTTGTATTGCGTTTCCCTTTATTTCTATTAGTACAAGAGACCAGTTGGATAGCCAGTCTATGCTACTTTTTGCCCCCATTATTTCCTCTTTCGACCAAGTCCTAGATTCAGGTAACAAATCTTCCCCCACCCCACCCCCTTTATTCCTTGTTTGAACCAAGTAGTACTAGATTCGAGTGCATGAACTAGTTTTTACCTCTTAACTGTACAAATTTAGGTGGCTTTTGAACAGCCGATCGATCCTATCTACGATGGGGCCTGAGAAATAGTAAAAGATACAAATTTAGCGATGTCAGGAGCTGGGGAAATAGAGCAAGGACGGTTTGAAGGAAGTTATTCCTAAGGGTTGCCGGGATGTCGCTAGGTGGACAACGGGAGGCCGGATCTGCCCACACTACGACAGCGAGGAGGAAGGGGTCGGAGGCCCTCCCTAGCCGGTGCTGTGTGGGAGAGAACGGCAAGGCACGCTGATCGGGACACGCCGGTAGTGGGTGAGGGAGTCCTGGACTAAGGGGTCCTCGGGTGTGTGGCCTGTTGGACATGGGCCGCACTGATGGGCTATGAAGATACAAGACCGAAGATTCTCCCACCCATGTCCGGATGGGACTCTCCTTGGCGTGGATGGCAAGCTTGGCATTCGGATATGAAGATTCCTTTCTCTCTAACCGACTTTGTAGAAACCTAGTCCCCTCTGGTGTCTATATAAGCCGGAGGGTTTAGTCTATAGAGGCAATCATAATCATATAGGCTAGACTTCTAGGGTTTTAGCCATTATGATCTCGTGGTAGATCAACTCTTGTAACCCCCACACTCATCAATATTAATCAAGCAGGACGTAGGGTATTACCTCCATCAAGAGGGCCCGAACCTGGGTAAAACTTCGTGTCCCTTGTCTCCTGTTACCATCAACCTCAGACGCACAGTTCGGGACCCCCTACCCGAGATCCGCCAGTTTGGGCACCGACATTGGTAATTTCATTGAGAGTTCCGCTGCATCGTCTTCAAGAGGTTCGATGGCCCCGTCAATCATCTACAATAATGTTGTCCAGGGGGAAGTTTTTCTCCCCGGACAGATCTTCGTATTCGGCAGCGTTGCACTGTAGGCCAACTCGCTTGGCCATCTAGAGCAGATCGAGAGCTACGCCCTTGGCCACCAGGTCAGGTTTGGAAGCTTGAACGACGTTGCTGATACCCGCGGAGACTTGATCTTCGATGGGTTCGATCCCACGGGAGCCGCTCCCTGCCACCACGATGAGCATGACCTAAATCTGTCATCGGACCATACCCAGGAGATAGCACCTGTGAGTGCTCCGGCCCTAGATCCGGAGCAGATTGCGCCACCCGAGGACGGGAAGCTCAACCCCGCCACGGGAGACGCAGACTCAGCAGCACTGGAGCCGCACATAGATCCAACCTCAAACATGACCTGCGTCATCGGAATCTCGGATTCGTCTCCGGCCATAGGTTCCGAACTACGCGCACCCGCGTGCGTCGAGCCTGATCAGGCGTCGGTCATCAAATTTAGTGCCGCAGACATCTTCCGACACTCACCTTGAAGCGATGTGTTGAACTCATTAAAATCCCTCTCCTTAGCAAGGGACTCACAGCCGAATTATATCCGTCTCGAACTAGGGGTTGATGACGGGGAATTTCGCTTCCCACCCACCTCCCACTTCATAGCGACTGTCGAGGACTTAACCGACATGCTCGATTACGGCTCCGAAGACATCGATGGTATGGACGACGATGCCAAAGAAGAGGAGGCCAAAACCCGTCGCTTACCGGATGCTGGACGACCACCTCCTCGTATGACATGTACATGGTGGATACACCCAAAGAGAATAGCGGCGATGACAAGGAAGACCCAGTCAAGGACAAACCTCCTGAGATACAACCAAAGTGCTGATGTCAGCGGCGCCGCTCCAAGCCACGCTGTGGAAAAGACAGCAATACCGGCACAGGAGAAAACAATACTCCGAACGATGCCGAAGACAATGAAGACCCCATTGAACCAACTTCAGAACAGGATGAACGGGAAAACGGGCAAGTTAGCCCTGATGACATGCCATAAAGGAAGACTCGGAGGACAGTAATTATCTTCGGCTCTCCGAGGATGAGGTGAGCCTCGGCAACGAGGATTTTATCATCCTGGAGGAACCTCTCGAGCAGGAGCGCTTCAAGCGCCGGCTAATAGCCACTGCAAGGAGCCTGAAAAAGAAGCAGCAACAGCTTCAAACTGACAAAGATCTTCTCAACGATAGATGGACTCATGTCCTGGCAGCCGAGGAATACGGCCTCGAGCGCCCAGCCAAAAGTTATCCGAAGCGCAAATTGCTACCTCAGTTCGATGACAATGCACTGGAGCCCGTACCATCATTGCGCAATGCGGCTGACCGACCACCACGTGGCCGGGACAAAGCGACAACTCAAGCCAAACACCAGCCCATACTACCTCACCATAGAGGCAGAGATAAAACAGCTCGGGGACATACATATGACCTGCGGCAGGACTTGGACCGTAGAGCAGGTCAGAACATATCGATCTATGGATCGCGGGGGCATGCCTCGGCACGCGACAACGGCTACCTCGCTGGATGCAACAATCATAATCACGCCCGGGCCGAGAAACACAGACGGACTCCATCCGAGCAACGTCGCAACGTGGCTCGATATAGAGGTGCCACACAGCCCCTTTGCTTCACTGATGAGGTAATGGAGCACAAATTCCCAGAAGGGTTTAAACTCGTAAATATCGAATCATATGATGGGACAACAGACCCCGCGGTATGGATCAATGATTTTCTTCTCCATATTAATATGGCCCGCGGTGATGATCTCCATGCCATCAAATACCTCCCACTAAAACTCAAAGGACCAACTCGGCACTGGTTGAACAGTCTGCCCGAAAACTCCATTGGCAGCTGGGAGGACTTGGAAGAAGCCTTCCTTGACAATTTCCAAGGTACATATGTTCGACCTCCAGATGCTGATGACTTAAGTCACATAATTCAACAGCCCGGAGAGTCAGCCGGGAAATTCTAGACCAGATTCTTGACCAAAAAGAACCAGATTGTCGACTGTCCGGATGCCGGAGCCCTAGCAGCCTTTAAGCATAGCATCCGAGACGAATGGCTCACCCGACACCTCGGCCAAGAAAAGCCGAAGTCCATGGCAGCCCTCACGGCACTCATGACCCGCTTTTGCGCCGGCGAAGATAGCTGGCTAGCCCGCAGCACTAACAATGCAAGCGAACCTGACACCTCGGAAGCCAGAAATAGCAACAGCAAGCCCCGATGCAACATGCACAAGCGTCGAAACAATGGTGACAATACCGATGACACGACGTTCAACACCGGATTCAATGGCTCCAAGTTCGGTCAGCGGAAGAAGCCATATAAAAGAAATAATCAGGGCCCTTCCAGCCTGGACCGCATACTCGATCGTCCATGTCAGATCCATGGCACCCCTGATAAACCAACCAATCATACTCACCGGAGTTGTTGGGTCTTCAAACAGGCCGGCAAGTTAAATGCTGAAGACAAGGAGAAGGGGTCGCAAAGTGAGAATGACGACGAGGAGCCCCGTCCACCAAACATAGGGGGACAAAAGAAGTTTCCCCCTCAAGTCAAAACGGTGAACATGATATACGCTACCCATATCCCCAAGTGGGAGCGCAAGTGCGCACTCAGGGACGTCTATGCGATAGAGCCAGTCGCCCCAAAATTCAACCCATGATCTCATGCCCGATCACCTTTGATCGCAGGGACCATCCGACCAGTATCCGTCATGGCGGTTTAGCCACACTGGTTCTCAACCCAATAATTGATGGATTCCACCTCACACGAGTCCTCATGGACGGTGGCAGCAGCCTCAACCTGCTCTATCAGGATACAGTGAGCAAAATGGGCATCGATCCATCAAGGATCAAGCCCACCAAAACTACCTTTAAAGGAGTTATACCAGGTGTAGAGGCCCGCTGCTCAGGCTCAATCACATTAGAGGTCGTCTTCGGATCTCCGGACAACTTCCAAAGCGAAGAGTTAATCTTCGATATCGCCCCCTTGCGCAGCGGCTATCACGCACTGCTCAGACGAACTGCGTTTGCCCGATTCAATGCGGTGCCGCACTATGCTTATCTCAAGCTCAAGATGCCCGGACCACGCGGTGTCATAACAGTCAATGGAAACACGGAGCGCTCCCTCCGTATTGAGGAGCACACCACTTCCCTGGTAGCAGAGGTACAGAGCGGCCTTCACAAGCAGAACCTTAATTCGGCGGCCATGCTCCCAGACATTGTCAAATGAGTCCGGACTACTCTGCGGCAGGAGAGTCCAGTTCGTCAGGAGCTCGACTAGCAATTCGACCTCAGTCTCAGTCCCGACCAAGTGGCAGCATACGTACCACGCGTACATAAATACGCACTAAAAATACCATGGGCAGAGATGGAGGCATAACCAGATTGTGGTCCACAATATGGCTCAACCTTCCTTGGACACACATACTTTTAATTTTCTTTTTATCCTTTTCAGGTTTCTTTTCCGCAGGCCCCTCTCGACAGCCTTATAATCGGTCCTTTCGAAGGACGAATATACCAAGGTGGCAAGTAGCACAGACGTGTGGGGGAATCTCTAGACGTTCTTCTTAACGATCATTCTACCTGCTTTCAGGACCTGTACGCAGCTCCTCCTTGGTCTTGGCATGTTAAATAACCACTGTTGCTTATCCCACTATTTGTACAAAATACACTTTGATGTATTAATCAAACTATACTGGAAACAGTTTGCGGCCCAACTTATGTGGCACTAGCTTACTATTTTATTTTTATTTCGCTATTTTTATTTGCGTCCGTACACCTTGGCGCACCGTAATTCGCCAGGGGATTTATTGCACCCCATACTATGGCAACAAGTCCGTACACTTTTACAGTATAGTTCGGCCCCCAAATTTAGCATTATATGCATCGGCTCCGAATCATGTCTTTGGTCAATAGTTGGGTTGCCTGGCTCCTGTGCTTACTACCTTACGTTCCGCTCTATCGGCTAGGGTAGTAAAGGGAGAACTACTACGATTGTGTCCTGGTTTATCCGGATGAGCACCTCAGTAGAGAAAGCCGAAAACTGACTGTCATGATGCGGCGTGAGCCGGTCAGCTCTTCGGAGGTTAAAATCTCTTGCGATTTTTTCCGCATTATGCGACGGATCGGCCTTCACCCGATCAGGTGTCTATAGCACCCTAGTACGGACTAACGAACACTAGGGGTTGCGCCTACATTTCTATGGTCAAACTCCTATAGCACCCTAGTCCGGACTAACGAACATTGCCTGGTTCGTTGCGCTAAACACCTCCTTCAAGGACCAATTTCTTGGATGAAGAGTGTTTAGATTCTATCCCGAATACCCCCGTACTACCTACGTGGGGGATGAAGCCGACGAGTGGCCACCTCTCAGATTTAATAAAAAAATGGCCGCACAGGAGGTAAAATTCCAAAATAAACAGCAAGCATTATATTACATATCAGTCTTGTTTTCATATACTGGGCGGGATAACATGAAGGTACTCATTCAAAGATAATATCTTTTGAACACTAACCCTCTATAATGCGGGATCCCTTGAGAACATCATCAAAATAGCGCTCCGGCGTGCGGTGCTCCTTGCCAGTGGGTGGTCCCTCGGTCGCGAGCTTGACGGCATCCATCTTCGCCCACTGTTTCTTGACACGGGCAAAGGCCATCCGCGCACCTTCGATGCAGACCGACCGCTTGATGACATCAAGCCGGGGGCAGGCATTGACCAGCCGCTTCACGAGTCCTAAGTAGCTGCTAGGTATGACTTCGGCAAGCCATAGCCAGATTATTAAATCCTTCATGGCTAGTTCAGCCACCCTATGCAGTTTGACCAGCTGTTTTAGCTGATCGCTAAAGGGCACCAGATGTTCTGGCGCAAGGTACTGCGACCAAAACAGCTTCTCCATCGAGTTCTCCTCTTCAGCTCGGAAGAACATCGCAGCATTGGCAACACTATGAGGTAAATCCGTAAACGCTCCTGGAGAACTCCAAATCTGGGTTAGTAAGAGATACCTCTTCTTCACATAGTTGCTTTGCATAATAAAGGCCTTACCCGCCGTGATTTTCCTGGCCTCCTGAATTTCCTGGAGGGCACCCTGGGGTTCAATCCGGGCATCGTGTGCGCTCTGGCGGGCCTTGGTAAGTTCGGACTCTTGATCCACAATATTGCGCTCCAAGGACTCGCATTTCTGCACAGCATCCTGGAGCTCTTGCTGGACCTCGCCAACCCTGGCCTCGTGTTTCTCACGAGCGGCTTGTTCCTTTGTCACTCTCTCCTCGGCCTCTGTCAGCGCCTTCTTGAGGGCCTCCACTTCAGTCGCCGCCCCTAATAAATATCATGGCACTATGGTCAGCACAAATCATTCATCCTTTCCAGATATACACAAGGTCATTGCATACCTTGCTTGTCTTCTAGCTGCTTTTTTACACGATCGAGCTCTTCCTCGGTCCACTCTAGACTTTGCTTTAGTCCGGAGACCTCAGCAGCATGAGAGGTTGCAGCTAGCAATGATGCCTGCTTATTCACATAAGACATATTTAGTTAGTCTCCTGCGGAAATTACTTGATCCTCTGTCTGGCTTTTCTTTTCGAACACCGGACAGAGTCTCAGGGGCTACTATCTCTACTATGACGTTCTTTTTATTGTGTCGCTTACCTCAAAGCCTGTTAGAAGGCTTGTGCAGGCCTCGGTCAGTCTGCTCTTGGCAAACTGAATCCTCTGAACCACTGTACCCATAAGGGTACGATGTTCCTCCACAATGGAAGCACTTCACAGCGCTTCCATTAGAGCATCCGGTGCCTCTGGATGGATAGTGGTCACCGGTGGAATTGGCGCACCTCCTTCCTTCGAAGGAGGTTGCCTGCTAGATTCCGGAGCCGTATAGGTCTCCAGGATCGTATTCGGCTGGGGGTCGAATTAAGGATGGCCCCCATCACCAGTCTCCATGGGGATCTGCTCCCCCATGTGTCCGACGGCCGATATGTTATCCTCTAGCGCCACCGTGACGGCCTCCTGTGCCTCCCCCTGAGCTGGAAGTGTCCTTTGGGACAACACTTCAGCATCTTCCACCATCTTGGGAGAGGAGGCCGCCGGGAGAGACCCACTGTCCATCACCTTCAGATCCAGCGAGTTTCCCGAAGATGAGGATCACTCGAGGTCAGAACGAGCCGGACTGTAAATGCATGATTCAACATGTTAAAACTATGAAGTAAAGAAGCTGGATATTTGAGTGTGTCTTTGAGTACTTATGATTCGGCCAGGGGCTTATCCCTGGGGCGCCACACTGAGCTGCTATTAATGTCCCACGCGGGGTTGCCCGCGGCGGAGGCCTTCCCTTTCTTGGACGCCTTTGCCTCCAGATGCGTGGAGGCCGCCCTTTTCTTCCTTCCCCCTTAGGAGGAGAATTGCTTTCCTCCTCTTCCTCGTCGTCAGTGGCGGGAGGGGAGTGGGTGTTGGCGTCTTCAGAGGTCACGTCCGAAGTGCCCTTATGGCGGAGACCACCCCTGGTCCCCTTGGCCTTCTTATCCGGCACTTGATAGGGCGCCGGAACCAGCATATTCGTCAGAAGTGGGATAGTTGGTTCTTTGGGCAGCGGAGCCGGACACTGAATCCGCTCCGCCTTCTTTGTCCAGCCCTGAAAAAAAATAGGGAAGTTTAGACATCTTCCTGGAGTATGCAAGTAAAGGGTGCACCTTGAAATACGGAAAACTTACCGCACTTGCGGGATGGGCCAGGTCATGCCCGCGGTCTTCGGACGTCGCTGGCCAGGTCTTGTTGGCCTTGAAGAGCACCTTCCAGATGTCTTCGTGCGTACTGCCAAAGAACTATTGCAAGGTCTGGTGCTTGGCCGGATCAAACTCCCACAAGTGGCAAGTCTGGCTTTGGCACGGTAGGATCCGGTGAGCGAGCATTACCTAGATCACATTGACAAGCTTGATGTTCTTGTCCACCATGCGCTTGATGCGTGTCTGGAGTGCAGTCAGCTCGTCCGACGAAGACCAGTCCAGGCCTTTCTCTAGCCAGGAGGTGACCCACATCGGGGCGCCGGACTGGAATTCATGAGCCGTGGCCCAGGTGGCACCGCGAGGCTCTGTGACATAGAACCACTATTGTTGCCACCCCTTGACGATCTCCACGAAGGTGCCCTTGGGCCATGTGACGTTGGGCAGCTTGCTCACCATGGCGCCTCCGCACTCTGCATGTTGGCCATCCACCACCTTCGGCTTCACGTTGAAGACCTTCAACCATAATCTGAAGTGGGGAGGGATACGGAGGAAGGCCACACACACGAAAATAAATGCCGAGATATTGAGGAAGGAGTTGGGGGCCAGATCGTGGAAATCCAGCCCGTAGTAGAACAAGAGCCCATGGACGAATGGGTGGAGAGGAAATCCCAACCCGTGGACGAAGTGGGGGATGAACACTACCCTCTCATGGGGATCTAGGGTGGGGGCGATCTGCCCATTGGTCGTAAGCCGGTGGGCGATCTCCTTGGCTAGGTACCCGGCCTCCCGGAGCCTGGTGATGTCCTTCTCGTTGATGAAGGAAACCATCCACTTGCCTTGCGCTCCAGATCCGGACATGACTGGAGTGCTTTTTGGGAGACAGAAAGGATGGAAGCTTGGGTGCTGGAGCTCGAGAATGGATGGGCAGAGAGGAAGAGGGCGTGGGTGAAAGAGGTGAATCCTTATCCCTTTATAAAGGCAGCGAATATCAAGCGCCTCCACACTCGCCTTAAAACTCGCCTGTTTCCCAAGGGCCGCGAAAATGACACAGTTGGATTACCCACGCCCATATTGATGAGAATCCCGCAATAAGGGGACACAATCTCTGCTTTGACAAGACGTGCCAGTAAAACCGCATCTCAAAATATGAAGTGGCAGGCCGAAGAATGGTTCGAAATAATGACCAGGTGGTGATGTGGTGTCACGCTACAAAAAGTTGTCAGTAGATTGGACTCGTGAAATATTATACTCTCTGCGATTCTGTGTGTGGTGCTTGTTTTGCAGAGCCGGACACGTTCTTTGTGTTCGAAGGCTGTTTTGGATTATTCGGAGGAGGAACACGCCTTGCAATGCCGAAGACAATCTGCACGCCGGACACCTCGTCATTGAAAGCCTGGTTCAGGGGCTACCGAGGGAGTCCTGGACTAAGGGGTCCTCAGGTGTCCGGCCTGTTGGACATGGGCCGGACTGATGGGCTATGAAGATACAAGACTGAAGATTCTCTCACCCATGTCCGGATGGGACTCTCCTTGGGGTGGATGGAAAGCTTGGCGTTTGGATATGAAGATTCCTTTCTCCGTAACCAACTTTGTACAAACCTAGTCCCCTTCGGTGTCTATATAAACCGGAGGGTTTAGTCCGTAGAGGCAATCATAAACATATAGGCTAGACTTCTAGGGTTTTAGCCATTACCATCTCATGGTAGATCAACTCTTGTAATCCCCATACTCATCAATATTAATCAAGCAGGACGTAGGGTATTACTTCCATCAAGAGGGCTCGAACCTGGGTAAAACTTCGTGTCCCTTGTCTCCTGTTACCATCAACCTCAGGCGCACAGTTCGGGACCCCCTACCTGAGATCCGCCGGTTTTGACACTGACAGTGGGTAAGAGCCAGCGCCGAGGATGACCGCGTGAACATTGCACCTTCTCACCTTCCCCGGCGGAGAGGACCCGGCTGGATCTGTGACCAGCGGTGAGCAGAGAGAGAGAGAGAGAGAGAGAGAGAGAGAGAGAGAGAGTGGCCACCGCCGTCGTGTTTAGATGTGGAGAGGACGAGACAGTGTGAAGAGAGCAACACTAGCAAGCAAGCGCAGCGGCTCCTACCTATATAGTGGAGTAGTTTTCTTTTGTTTACCGGAGCCGTCTTGACCTCATCAATGACTGTCGAGAAGTCTTCGTGCACGTGCCTCGGAGGCGCAGTTGTCGTCATTTTGATCTGAAGTAGTAGATTAACATATAACACGAAAAAATGCCACCTAACAAGAAACCATAACCTCACCGCCCCAAGGAGACAACATGAAACCCGACAGACAAACTAGACGAGGATCAAAGCTCAAATTAAAGATAAAATCATAGAAAAGGGGTCCATCAATAGATGTCCTAATTAACATAGCTGGCTTGACCTAGATGGCAGCCGAGTAGTCTTCATGCATGTGCCCCCAATGACCAACGCCTTGGAGGAACTCAGTTGTCGTTTAACCCTCGTAGTGAACAGAAGCACATGACACCTAATATTGCGAGATAACAAGAAACCTTTTTTTAGATTTCTCATCAGAACTACATCCCTATACAACACAACCTGCACGATATGTAGACGATAGCCAATCCATCCGTGTCTGCTGGAGTCTGGTCACATGCATGGATGAACTGGTCTTCCGTGTCATGCAGGGATCGTCTAGGCACCGACGTCTGTATAGCACTGCTCCAGTACTATTGCTCGTCTCTCTCTTCTATTAACTCACCCGACTTGCGGGGCCGGGGAATGTGCCTATGGACGGTTCTCAATTGCGGTCCCACATGTGCGTGCAAACGCAATATGACACGCGTTCCATTCGGAGAGCGACATGCTAGACCGACCGACCGTTTGGGGTGCGACACGAACACGACGGGCGTGTTGTATACTCTGTACATGTGTACCACCGCTTTCTTGAGGCTTTGCTCCGTGGCGCAATCCACGGACACAAAATTATACTATTTGAATGTCGAGGACGGGACTTTTTCCCCTGCGGTAGGCGGGGCAGTTCCGCCTAGTCGGTTCGAAAAAGACGCGAGAAGATGAGGGAGTAGGCTGCTGCAAACATAGGGCTGTGTGATTTTACAGCGAGTTACTGTTGGACAGGTGGGGCCCCATGATTTGACTTGCCATTATCATTTTAACTACGGTGCTATGACCAGCGTGAGACTCCCGATTCCTGACCAGCTCCATGATATACATGTGCCTCTCCCAATGCTCCACCATGTAGAGCATGGTTAATAGTATAGCCAGCTGCTGAGTATATAAACATGTCATGTCATCAAAAGTTAGTAGTATTATTTATTAGTCATGCAATAGGGTTGGCTATATGGTTGGCTATAAGGTTTTTCTCACTTTCTCTCTATCTCTCTCCTTGTATTAAATGCTTTTCTCTAGGAGCATGTGTAGAGGCTGGCTCTTGCATGAGAGCCCACTCCTCCACTTTTTCCTTGCCTCTCTCCTCCACATATGCAAAAATGCCATGTAAGCGGGCTTATAGCCCACTATTTTACTTGCTCGTATAGGTGCTAAGCCTGCCACATAGGCATAAAGTCTGATGTGGCAAGTTAATTAAGAAGAGAGAGACTAGTTTGGTGACCCCAGGAACAACTGGTGCTAAGCGCGTGTACCTAGGTGAAAAGACAATTTTGAGTCAAGACCTAATTAAATGAAGCAAGCTTAGCAACAAAAAACTAAGCACCTATGCATTGGGGATTTGAGTTGCTAAGCCATTTAATGCCCTTAGCACCTCATCTAAGCACCATTTCATTGGAAGAGGCCACTCCTTGGCAAATGCAGTAAATACTATGAAGAAAGAGATAGAGAGAAGTAAAAAAACTCTTATAGTCAATCTTATAGCTAACCTTGTTGTATGAGCGACTAAGTGATGACTATGTATGACATGCCAACATCAGATAGCCTAACACACCGTGTGAAATCTCCCAAGGAGCGACCGTGCGAGCGAGGCAAGGGTCATGGTAGGCACAACCATGATATGGGCTGTTGGCAGCCCTTGGATCTGAGATCGAATGGTCACATGCTAAGTTGCTGAAAATTTGCAGAATAACCCTCCAGGATAGTATATTCACCCATAGGTCTAGAATCACGCCATGCAATCGTTCGATCTCAGATCCAAGGGCTCTCGGAAGCCCGTATCATGGGGGCATGGAAACCTTCGTATCACCTGTAATTTTCTGACGCTTGACGTGCGAACACGCAGATGCATGAAGCCATTTAATTGGGCGTCTAGTAGACATGACATCTAATTGGGCCCCCATAGTACTGTGCATGAATCCATTTATCCACTGGGCAAGCCCACTACCCTGTCGTTCGCATGCCCCACTCAACATTTTTACAATCGAAAAACCGCTAGTAGTTCGCTCTTACTCGTCCCCGGTCGTCCTTTAACATTACGATAATTCGCTCCTAGTCGTCCCGTCCTTTCACATTACAACAATTCCACTAATCCTAACCCTCCTCCCAAATCCATGGCGTCCGAAATCTCCATGATCGGCGGTGAGTACAAGGTTAAAACCATCACCGGCGCTGAGTTCGACGTCATCTACACTCATTCTTCCGTGATGGTGAAAGGATGCCTTGCTCGCTTCAGACGCATGTTCGAAAAGTCAAATGATGAGTGGGTCGTTGGGCTAGATGTTGAGTACACCAAAGTCCCGTGAAAAGAGAAGAATCTAAAGGAGGAAGAGAGGAAGAAGCCCGCCGTGATCCAGGTTTGCGTGCATAATTTGTGCTTGGTCTACCACATATGCCATGCTGACGTCGAGTGCGAGGATTTTAAGAACTTCCTCGAGGGAGACAAAGTTAAATTCATTCCTATAGACTTTACGAACGACAAAGAAGTCCTGTGTCGGATAGGTCTTGTTGTAGGTGAGCCCTTTGACCTCCAGAGGAATGTGCTGGTGTCCTCCCGTCAGCCTTCAATGCTGACCCTGGCAGCAGCCATGGTTGATCCTTTATACGGTAAACTAACAAAACCTTGATATGTCTCTTACGTATCTATAATTTTCGATTGTTCCATGCTATTATATTATCTGTTTGGGATGTTTAATGGGCTTTAATATGCACTTTCATATTATTTTGGGACTAACCTATTAACCGGAGGCCCAGTGCCAATTTCAGTTTTTTGCCTATTTTAGTGTTTCGCAGAAAAGAAATATCAAAGGGAATCCAAACGGAATGAAACCTTTGCGAGGATCTTTCTTGGAATAAACGCAATCCAGGAGACTTGGAGTGGAAGTCAGAGACGCAACGAGGCGGCCACGAGGTAGGAGGGCGCTCCCAGGGGGTAGGCGCCCCCCACCCTCATGGGCCCCTCGTAGGTCCACCGACGTACTTCTTTTGCCTATATATACTCTTACACCCTAAAAACATCCAGGGGAGCCACGAAGCCACTTTTCCACCGCCGCAACCTTCTGTACCCGTGAGATCCCATCTAGGGGCCTTTTCCGGTGATCTGTCGGTGTGGGAATCGATCACGGAGGGCTTCTACATCAACACCATAGCCTCTCCGATGATGTGTGAGTAGTTTACCACAGACCTTCGGGTCCATAGTTATTAGCTAGATGGCTTCTTCTCTCTCTCTGATCTTCAATACAAGTTCTCCTCGATGTTCTTGGAGATCTATTCGATGTAATATTATTTTGCGGTGTGTTTGTCGAGATCCGATGAATTGTGGATTTATGATCAAGTTTATCTATGAACAATATTTGGTTCTTCTATGAATTCTTATATGTATGATTTGATATCTTTGCAAGTCTCTTCGAATTACCGGTTTAGTTTGGCCTGCTAGATTGATCTTTCTTGCAATGGGAGAAGTGCTTACCTTTAGGTTCAATCTTGCAGTGTCCTTTCCTAGTGACAGTAGGGGCATCAAGGCACATATTGTATTGTTTCCATTGAGGATAAAAAGATGGGGTTTATATCATATTGCTTGAGTTTATCCCTCTACATCATGTCATCTTGCCTAAAGCATTACTCTATTCTTATGAACTTAATACTCTAGATGCATGCTAGATAGCGGTCGATGTGTGGAGTAATAGTAGTAGATGCGGAATCGTTTAGGTCTACTTAACACGGACGTGATGCCTATATTTTATAATCATGCCTAGATATTCTCATAACAATGCGCTTTTTTATCAATTGCTCGACAGTAATTTGTTCACTCACCGTAATATGTGCTATCATGAGAGAAGCTACTAGTGAAACCTATGGCCCCTGGGTCTATTTTATATCATATAAGTTTCC
Source organism: Triticum dicoccoides (assembly GCF_002162155.2). Lineage (NCBI taxonomy): Eukaryota > Viridiplantae > Streptophyta > Magnoliopsida > Poales > Poaceae > Triticum > Triticum dicoccoides. The sequence continues at coordinate 340,005,762 of NC_041382.1, forward strand.
AATCTACAATTCTAGTTTACTATTTATTTTATTTTGCAATCTTTACTTTTCAATCTATATAACAAAAATACCAAAAATATTTATCTTATTATCTTTATCAGATCTCACTTTCGTAAGTGACCGTGAAGGGATTGACAACCCCGTTATCGTGTTGGTTGCGAGGTTCTTGATTGTTTGTGCAGGTACTATGCGACTTGCGTGTAGTCTCCTACTGGATTGATACCTTGGTTCTCCAAAACTGAGGGCAATACTTACGCTACTTTGCTGCATCACCCTTTCCTCTTCAAGGGAAAACCAACGCATGCTCAAGAGGTAGCAAACCTCCGCCCAAGTTTCATCGTGCATGGCACTGGAATGTACTAGATATACACCACATCAATTACGCTGCAATGGATGCCTACCTTTGTTTCAATATCTACAAGGGCTGGATGAAGAGCGAGAGCCAAGTGTGTGGTTCAAGCAAAGAAGTATCGGCCAAGAGGAAGAGGGACAAGGACGAAGTCGAGCACGTGGACGAGGAGTCCGAGTAAGGTGGCAGTGTTGTTGCTCATGGTGGTTGTAATGCAGTGTCTACCGTATTAGTTGCTTAGTTTAATTTTAGGGTGCTTAGTTTTATTTGAGGGGTGTGTTGTGCTGAGCCCCTAGCAGAACTATGTTATGTTCCTTCTTGTTACTTTAACTCTTCAGTACGTACATACTAGTATTTCTTATAGTTCATCTTGTAGTTGGTAGTACTACCACTCGTTTCTTCACATTATATACATACAATATATATGGCCAACATCATATAGCTAGCAGTTTAGTTGTCAAAGAATTTCAGGGTGCTTAGTTTTGTTTGAGGGGTGTGTTGTGCTGGACACCGTTCACTACAAAAAACACATCCGTGACATTTTGGGCCGAACGAATTTTATTCCTGTCATGCTTATGACACTTCTATGATGATAATTGTGAAAAACCCCAGTATCATCATAGATGTGGTGGGCTCCTACTTCTATGACAAAAAATCATGACAAAAATGGGCTTTTTGTCCTGGGCAGGCCGGAGACGCAACTGCATGACATTCTTTGGGCCGTCCATGACAGAAAAACTATGGTAGAAGCGAGGGCGAGGAAAATTTCTGGGAGTTCTCGGTTACAGTGGGTGGTCGGGGGCCAAGCGATGCATGTTTCTCTCGTACACGTACGCACGTGGGTGTGAGGCGTTGAGCTCTAACTGAACCCGAGCGATTGCACTGTAGGCTATGCGTTACTGAACCCGAGCGATCAATCGATGGCTGTTAACTGAACTCAATTGATTCCTTCGCTACTGCTCCTAACTAAAGCCGATCGAACCCTGCTAC
>NC_041382.1:340007535-340023625 GCF_002162155.2 Triticum dicoccoides
GGTTGGATGAACAGGACCCTGTGGTACTAGAGGCCGTTGCCGCTGGATGAACAGGACCCCGATCGAGCCGGTTGGGGGTGGATGAACAGGACTCCATGGAGGGCTGGATGAACAGGATCCTGTGGAGGGCTGGTTGAACAGTAGCCCGTAGAGGGGTGGTTGAACAGGACCCCGTGGAGAGGGTTGGTTGAACAGTAGCCGGTGGAGGAGCGGTGGAGGCTGGATGAACATGAGCCCGTGGATGAACAGTCGCATGTGGAGGCTGGAGGAGGTCGACGGTGGATGAACAATAGCCCGTGGAGGCTAGAGGAGGTCAACGATGGAGATGAAGAGTATCCCGTGGAGTCCCGTTTTGCGGGACGCCACACCCCTCCTGATGAACAGGACCCCCTTTTCGACCGTAACGCTCCAACACAAGTCCGTTTCCTCCGTTTTACGGTATGCCACACCCCTACCGATCAACTGGACCCCGTTTCGACCGTAGGAGGCCCAAGAGAAGTACGTTCCCTCTGTTTTGCGGTATGCCAGACCCCTCCTAATGAACAGGACCCCGTTTTGACCGTGGTCGGTCGAACACATGGCCATTTCCTCCGCTCTGCGGTACGCCAGGCCTCGCTTCGACCGGCTATTCCGTCCAAGCCAGTTGGCTCCCGATGAACACGACGATGACGCAGTTTCTCCGTTATGACCCAGCAATGTAAACGAGCCCTGGCCGTACGTGTGCGCGAGTAGGCATTCGAGATCCCGCCCGTATGTACGTACGTGGCCGTATTTACTTTCTTGCACCCTGGCCGCTATATGTACATGTACACGATATTAACGGGACTGCGTGACATGCTACGTGCGCGCCTCTACTATGACACGTGCCCTTCCTTACACAGCCATGGTTCATCGCTGCAGCCTGCAGACAGACCGATCGACCAGTATGTACATACATGTTCGCGACCAGAATGACAATGCTACGTACGCTTCGACCAGGTGGGTCCTGACTATCAGGCACTTCCTTGCATGCAAAGATGTAACTGGTGTGTCCCATCAGTCAGGGGGAAACGTTTTTTTTGTGAAATACGATGGGCCGTCCGGTGGGTCCCTGCTGTCAGGTGGAGGAATAATTATTTTCCGTGTAATAAGGAGGGGCTTCCTTGCTGCTGCCATGGACCCAGTTGTCTGCATCTCCACATACAGTACTCTTCCAATGGAAGTCGTTCCTTGACCACGTTGACCATGCCACACCGAGAGCACCAGGGCGGTGGATGATAGCGAGGCCTAGGAAGGGGACAATGCAGAGCTGGGGAAGACGCAACAGTGGAAGCCCACACGGAGAGGAGTACGAGGGTTCACTGGTTTGGCTGTGGTACGAGCATGGGGAGTATTCATTTTTTGTATGTAATAAGGAGGCACTTCCTTGCATGCGAAGATATAGCTGGTGGGTCCGACCTGTCAGCGGGGAAAATGTTTTTTCGCGAAATACAGAGGCCCTTCCGGTGGGTCCCAGCTTTCCAGTGGAGGAATCATTATTTTGCACGTAATAAGGAGGAATTTCCTTGTGTGCGGCCGTGGACCCAGCTGTCAGCCTCTCCATGTACCGTCCACATCCGATGGACGTTGTTCGTTGACCACGTTGACCACACCGCATCGAGAGCACTAGGGCGATGGACGGCGGTGAGGCCTAGGAAGGGAACGACACGAAGCCGGGGAAGACGTGGCAGTGGATGCCCACGCTGAGGGGAGTACGAGCGCTAACTGGTCGGTTGTGGGGTAAGGTTGACGTCGCCGGAAAATTACAGGATGTGCGGGTGGGTAGAGGGATGGCTTGGCGATAGCATAACCGGTCACGGGAGGAGGGAGCAGGCAGTCCTGCCAGTGCTGGTTTGGGCTGCTGGAGCAGGAAGATCAGAGATTGAAGAAGCACGACGGCTGTTGGATGGACATCCAACAGTCACTGCTCCGTGTTGACTAAGTTGACAAAGCCTTGCGTACGCGTCATTTTTTTAGGACAACATCATCATGAACCTAGTAGGCCCAGAAGTGAGCCTCCAAATTTGTGGAAAACAGCATACAACCCATTAGCCATCATTTTCAATAACTTACAGCCCATTTGGTAATTCTTCAGGATATTTGAATCCCATATTCTTTTTATTAGCATTACAGACCATATATTCTGGGCACTGCTAAAAAATTCAACGAAAATTTTCATATTTTGGTGGGGTCCGAACTCTTTTAATCACGGAATTTCGAGTCACGTGAAAAATAAATTTTAAAAAATTATATCAAAATAAAATTCAAAAAACAATTCTCCACAAAAAAATGAATGAAATTTAAAATCTTAACTAGCAAGATTCCTGTGCGTTGCACGGAACATGAAGATGCATTTGTATGAGTAGTTTATCTTGTGGGACAAAAGACGATATTTTAATGTAATTGCTAGTTGGCTTTGGTTTTTATAAGAGTAGAGAGTAGAGAAATCCAGAAAAATGATATTTTAATGTAATTGCCGGTTGGCTTTGGTTTAAAAATTTACAGACGGTTGGCCTGTGGAGGGGATGTAAGTAGTAAGAAATGGGCTCCCCCAAAAAATTTACAGCCCATTTGTGGAAGATGCGACAGTGTAGTGGCAGGTGGAGGGGAGTACGAGGGCAACAACATGCAACTCAAGCTTACAAATGGTACAAAAAGCCCAAGGATTAATTGTTCATAAATTTTTTAGACAAAACCTAGATTGAACATGGCAGTAACATCTAACCCAATCACTCGTTTTCGCAGTCACAAACAAATGAATCGGTCAAATCAACATCCTGTGCAAAAAAATTATTTCAGGATGACTACAACTTGTTGTAAATAGAAGACGAACACGTTTAGAAGCCCATTTGTCCACCTGAAACTTCTTTTTTTGCTGTTCAACGAGTCCGTCCGTGAGAAATATCTTGCGGTAAAACTTAAGCCTCATGGACAATAGTAACCTCGCATTCAACAGGAAGAATGTGACAAAGCTTTTGTTTGCCTGGTTGGATGCATATCCTTCCATTGTTATTGTCCTCAAATGAATGTCATGAGAACTGAGAAAATCCTGGTGCTTATTACGCCACGGATTAGTTATATGTTTTTCCCCATGTGGTTGCAGTACCTAAGTAGACATGAATATTTGAAAACAGTTAAGATATGAAAAAAGAGTATGTCGAAAGAGCAACAACTGAACGGTTAATTCTAGTACAATATATACGGTCTTTCAATGTACATGAAATCATCACCTTTATATATAAATTCTCCAGAGACCGAAAGCATCGCAACAAGCCAATAATTATGTTCAGATCATAACTAAACATTTTGATATATAAGATCTTGATAGAATCCAGCAACATTGATAGGCTATCCATGGACGAACTCTTCATTGAGCATATAACATAATATTAGTACCCAAAGTGTACTCCAAGATGACATAAAACTTGTGTGCACAAATGAAAAATGCAGCTTATGATTACAAATGTGTACATGATAATATACGGTACCTCAAAAAGGGAGGAGCCAAATACCAACTTGTTGTGATCATCAAACAGAGCACTAATTAGACCCAAGGTCTCCAGTTTGGGCGCAGAGATGACAGTTATTTGCGAAGGTTTATAACAATCATCAAGGAGCAACCTTTGAAGTGAAGGGGCATCTTTGATGATGAGTTGTTGTCCTTCAAAACAAATTCCAATGCTCTTAAGGTTAGCGACTTTATTTGGAGACAACTGATAGGGATTTCTATTCCCAAAACAATTAGCAAGTGCTCCAGGGCAGGGCAACTAGAGTGGATGATGTTGTGGAGTGAGGCCTCCGACAGATAAACCACCACAAGCGGAAGTTTTTTTTAGTAGTGGGAGTCGAAGCATTTGTACCAGATCGTCTGGTAGATGGCACCGGGTGAAGGTGGTGGTGTGGAGAGAGGAGGAAAACCACGAGATGGACAATGGTGGTGTGGACATGAATTCTTGGTGTGTTCATGGTATGAAACTTTCATGGTAATGGTAGAACTCAAACTGCTGGAGTTTTCCGAATTCAGGGGATGTCAGCCAAGCGTCCATCGTGTCGGTTATGGACAACAGGTAGCGTGTTGGGATGCAGAGGCGTTGAACGGGGCCCTGCTGGTGAGAGGAGATGATGGCTCTGAGGAGATCAAATTCAGGAAGGACAAATATCTGACGACAGTCGAGATTGAGGGGCACGGAGTGCCATAGAGGGCGCCGAGAGGACTTGTGTGCGACAACAATCCTTGGTAGGGAGAAGCGAGATGATCTCCTCAAGGATGACGTCCGGGAGATTGCTGATGCGGTCCACCAGAGATTCTACCGGTTCCTCAGATCCGGGTGGGGGGCTCGCCGCTTCTCCCCGCGCTGCCGGGTGCGGGATCTACAACCGGCGTCATCGCTGGCGGGAGCCTCATCTTCTTGGCGCTGGGGCCAGCCGACTCCATTTTCCTCGTGGGCATCGCGCCGAGCACGGGTTTTGAGCAGAGTAGCCAGGGATGAGCCTAGTGGCAGTGCGAGTGGGGAATAAGGAGGGCTGGGGTTTTCTGTAGGAGTGGAAGAAGAGGAGCAGGCGTTTTCTATACGAGTGAGGAAGAAGGTGAGCGGGGGTTTTCTGGACGAGTGAGGAAGATGGGGAGCGGGGGGGACTGGGGGGGGCGATGAAAGCGAGATAGTCCAGCGAGCTGTAGTATAAGTGAAAGAGAGGAGGAAGGAGGGTTTTTCTGGGATTTCCTCCTCTTCAAGAAATATGGGCTTCTCCTATTAGAGACATTCTCCAGCTCTCCAGCTTATGGCCCATTCGAAAGAAAAAGAGACGCCTCCAGCTTATGGCTACTCATCGGTAACCTTTTTCAACTTGGCATCCACCAAATTAGAGGATGCGGTACTGGATGCAGACACTCACACTGGCCGCATAGCGCAGCAAAGTGAGGTGTCAAATAACAGGCCTACAATATACTTACTAGATTGTGAAGGTTCACATGCTAGTTAACATTCACATTAAACTAAGCTTCAAAAGATACGGTATGCATACTAACATTCAGAAGAACAAAAGTTCAACATGTTTATGCATCTCAATGATTCACCATACTATAACCAATACAAAGCTGTGAGAAGGTGTGGAAATAAGGAAAATCGGTCGATCCTTCTCTGAGCAAAGGGCCTCCCGACGCACGCATTAATTTCCTGGGCATGCTTGTTTCTTCTCAATGTTGCGAGCACTTTGAGCATGTTGGCAACTCCATAACTAGGTAGCTGCCTCATCTTGCAATTGATGCGGACACATTTGTAGAAAACACATGAGGCAATAGAGATGACTCAACATGAGTCCATATTGTGCAGTTCCCCTGAAATCATCTTCATTGTCCTGAATCTTAAAACAATAGCTATTCTTAAATAGTGTTGCAAAACAGTAGCACATATCAATAGCTCGGCATGACAAAACACGATCATCTGGACGAAGGTGATACTGACCTGCCCGAGGAAGATTATATATAATTTCATAAGTTCTTAGTTGATTTCCACCTTCAGCTACACTGCTTTTTTCCTCCTCCACACATGACAGGATCGTTCCGCACTACAATCAGCAAGTCAACGTACAAATAAGCTTATTTCATCTTGCGGTGGTCATTGTACCTAGTTACGAATGTAGGAATACCTGGAGCACCATGAGGTTAGGTGACAGTAGGTAGATGCAGCCATATAAATTTTGTGCAGTGCTACAAAAATAAGGTTTGTATCCCTTCCCATTATGAGAATTCTTCTTGAAGTTGGTAGAATGTGACGGCTTGTTCTTTGCATCAAACTTGCCTTTCCCCTAAGATTTGTTCTTGTTGTTTTGGGGCTGGTTGGGATGGAAGTTCTTCTCGTGTACCATGTGGGCATTAGAAGCTCCCTCAGCGACCCGAGCATGTGTGTCTTTTGCTCTCTCCTTCTCTTCAAAATCAAGAGTGCTAATGAGATTCAAACCGGAAAAATCATGTCTCTTGTTTTTCAGAGAAGTGGCAAAATTGTTCCATGAAGGTGGAAGCTTGGCAATGATGGTCCTAGCAACAAATTTGTCCGGCAACACACACTTAAAGTACTCAAGTTCCTTAGCAAGTGACTGTACCTCATGAGTCCGTTGAACAGCAGAGCGCTCATCAATCATCTTGTAGTCACAGAATTGCTCCATGACGTACAACTCATTGCCAGCGCCCGAGGCCGCAAACGTGGCCTCGAGCGCATCCCACATTTCTTTGCCGCTATCAAATGACATATATGAATCCACAATGGAATCGTCAAGAACACTTAGCAGGGCGGCTTTGAAGAGGGTATCCATGTTCTCAAAAGCTTCCTGCTGTGTAGGATTAGGATCGCCCTCAGGATTACCCTTAGTGGCGTCATAACAGTACATGATCTGAAACCAATATACTGCTCTTGTGCCCCACCTTTTATATTGCACCCCCTTAAAAGTAGGCAGCTTCAAAAGCGCAGCAAAACCACTCGGAGTAAATTGCCTGTAATCAGGTTTTTGGATTGGATTGTTGAATATATGAGCAATTTACTATGAGATTTAATCCGAATCAACAGTAAATAGATCATGACGACAATTGCAAAGATCAAAGTAATGATGCGGACTAAACCAGGAGGATAGAATCACATACTTTACAGCGGGAGCAGAACCGCTGTGGTTGATGTTGTCGCTCATGTTGTTGATGAAGAGGTTACCGAGGTCGGGGAAGAAGGCTGTCGTTGAGGAAGTCGTCGCTGGCAGCAGTCTCATGAGTGTGCTCCCAAAAAACCTGATCGCCCCTCTCCCGTACATGATCCTGAAAGGCGGGGTTCGGAGGACTGTTGTCCCTTCTCGTGGTGCACGCTGGAAGGAGGGATGGAGAAGAATAGCGTGGCGACGCTAAGATCTGGAATGGTGCGAAACCATATGATACATCAGCGGTTAGGGTAGAGCCTGTCAGGTCGGTCGTGCGAGTAAGACCAAGTATAATAGTACTCCCTCTGTCTCGGTTTACAGGGCATGCACATCGTTCTAGGTTGAGAATTTAACTAGCTATATATGTATTATATGTGACGGAAAATTTATGTTTAGAAACTATAGCTGCTTAAGAATCCAATGATATACTTTTGGTGACACTCATATTTAGTTAGTCAAATGGATGATCTAGAACTACGCGCACACCCTCTAAATTGAGACGGAGGGAGTAGGCCTTTGGCCCAAAACCCACGTCCAAGTCAATAATAGCCCCACTATCCAAAAGAATCAGAAATGGATCAGTAATTAAGGTGTCAGTTAATTATTAATTAATGACTTAATAAATTTTCCGACCAACAAAAATATAGACCACATGCATAGCTTTTGTCCTTGGACATGCTCATTCCCAAAGAGCACGCGTAAATAGAGCACATTATAAATTGGTGCAACTCACACTCACCTAGTAGCAGTATGGTACTAAACTTTAGTCCCACTCACACCACACTTCAAGCATGGTTAATAGTATAGTCAACATCCGGCTATATGAAGTTGACACATCATCTAGAACCAACCTAATAGCCTGCTAGTACAATAGTTAGTCCCTTTAGTATAATACTATATCATTAATAATGGCCCCACCTTTTGTCTCACAAAGTATGTTGGAGCTCCTGCTAGAACCGGCTACAAGTTTACAACCTGCTTCTCTTCTCTCTCTCTCCTCTTCCCTCTCCTTCAACTAAGCACAAATACTATATTGAAATCCGTATAGCCTGCTTTTGTCATCTAATTGTAGTACTTGCTCTAAAGTTACTCTCCATTGTGTAGTCTGAAATGCTGAGCATGCAGCGGGTGGTGCCCTCAGTCGGCGCACTGCTTCAACGGCGGAAGCAGTGAGAGGTCACGTCGCACTAACTTGCCATCAATGTGGAGCGGCGGGTGCAGCTGGCGCTGGGTGGGAAGCGCGCGCGGGAGGGGGAGGGGTTTTCGGTGGGCCAAGAAGGTGAGAAGCCAACTTGGGATCGGTCCAGACGGGGAAATATCATGTGCTCCCATACTCACTAGTTTCATGCATATGACACTAGTCTATGTTACTACCTTCATAGTGCAAAGTAACATAGTACAATAATGTTATAGATGGCTTCATTTATTAGCTTGTAGACTCATCTTGTCTTGGGAAGTGCTATGTTACAGTAACATATTATGTTACCACTTCTCATTAACTACTTGGCACATAAGAAAAATTTTCTTGGAGTGCGCTAAGTTACTCCCACTACAAACTAGCCATACAAAGTGTGGGCTATGTAGAGGGTGTAGTACGCAAGCTTCTCATTGTTTTGCAAGTTGACATGACACATCAAAGTAGTAGTTTTTTTTAAATGTACATCAAAGTACCCGTGTAGTAGTCTCCAAAAAGGGCCGACCATGTCCATGGCTACCATCCATACCGTGCTCCGTCATTGAGTATTTGCACGATTCATGTGCCATTCAAGAAAAAAACTGCGTACGTTCCGTTGAAGAAAAAATATTGAAAACAAACACGCCACCACATCATGGTCGAACTTTGATTCGTCCACGCGTGGTTCCCGACCCTCCACTAAGTGAACAACTACCAAACGCGTTAGATTATCACGTGAGCCGTCTCTTCATCCAGAAATGAGCTCCACCATGCACCCACGCGTGTGTGTTAGGGAATGAGGCACATAGTACGTGCATCCGCGCTTGCAATTTTTCTCCGCGTGCATGTACTCCTTTTTGTGTGGGTGATTCGTGCACATACCCGGCCTACGTTGGTGACCGTTGGTGAGTCTCACTTATATCTACATCTCAACATGTACATCTATATCTGCATCTACATCTACACTACATCTAAATCTACATCTACTATAGTACAACAAGTTTTAAACATGAGACCATCCATTTTCTTGCATGACACGACCAGCCGTATTGCTTCTTGCTCATTGTCTCTCTCAAAGTGCGTCCGGCAGGCAATTTTGCCGTCGATTGAGGTCGGTTCGCTCACACTCGGTCCCACATGTTATAAATCTAAAAAGAATACTCTGACCAGCGGACCATTCAAAGAAGTATATTTTTCACTCTCAAATGTAAGTTAATGGACAAATAACCCCCAAAGTCAATTTTGGTATGATTTTTACCCTCAAATCTCTAAAACCGGGTATATCACCCCCTTGAGCGGTTTTAGTGTTCACATGTTAGAGTTTAGGAGGTTTTGATTGTTGAATAGGAATTGACTAATTATTTACACTAATGAAATGGCAACAATGCCGTCGGAAGCCGCGGATGTCGTCGGAGATATACCCAATGGACCCCGACCTTCCTTACGAGGAGAGGAGATCACGCTGGTGCCTTCCAAGCTCAAGGGGTCGTCGAGCTACCTCGTCGGCTCGTCACCCGCCTACCTCTGGTCCTCCCAAAGCCTCTATCATTGTCGCACAGCTCACGGTGGTGCTCATTTGCAGGTGGGCGCTGGTAGCTAGGAGAAATAGTTGAGTTAATCGAGCCCTACTTAAAAATCAATTGTGTCCTTGGCCTAAGCTCCTCCACTACTAGAAGAAAACTCCTGCAGAGGAAGTCGATGAGAGGCAGCACCGTGCTACCTACATTGGTCATTTGATTCATAGGATAGAATGCTATCAGATTTTTCCCGTGTTAATTGGCAATCTAGCATCCACCCAACATTTTTTCACTTCCTTTGTTTTTCCTGTGACAAACATATGTTTTTTTAGGGGAACACTATGTTAATGCTATGGGATTCAAGTGGACATGCCACTCCAACCCTTTATTTTTCTTTACAAAGAGAGTACATGTTGCTGCAAGAGCACCGTGTTAATGATTTGCCGCTGCAAGAGCCGCCTATATTAATTAACCGTGCAACAGTTCATTTAGTAGTACTAGGTTAGTGAGTGACTTTGCAATTGGCTCTTCTCCTCTTCCGTATGTCGAACAATAATGATGGTACTACAATAGCACTTCTGGCAATCTGACACTGAATGAACTGCTGCACGTCCACCGCTTGTAAGCAAAAGTTTCTCCTCGTGCTGCGAGCCACCACGCACGCGTTGGCGAGGGAGCTCGTTGTTCTACGAGTTGATGGGACACATCAAAGTTATTTAGTAATCTCTCCAAAAAGGGCCGACCATGTCCATGGCCACCATCCCGTGCTCCGTCATTGAGTACATGCACTATTCATGTGCCATCGAGGAAAAAAATATTGCATAGTACTAGGTGCCATCGAAGTGCACGACTCACTTACACATTGCTTATCTCCATTTTCTTGCATGACATGTGCACCTTGATGCTAGATGTCCCGCCTGTTGGCAAAAGGACGAACAAAGCTCACATCAAAAAAGTGGAAGAACATAGGGCGTGTTTGGTTCCCAGCCTAAGGTTGCCACGTCTAACCTTAGTCATGCCACAACATCTTAGACATGTGCTTGGTTCATTGCGACACTTGTGGCTTGCCACACTTCTCTAGTTATTTGGTCCACATGTCATAGGCTCAATTTTTTTGCCAAATCTTGCCACCCTTGTGGTGGCAATAGCCACACTTTTTGTGGCAGCCACACTCTGCCTAAGGTTAGTTGTGGCAAAGGGGCTGTTTGGTTCTAGGCCTAGCATGGCCACACATTTTTTCCAAGCTTGCCTAAGGTTATTTCATCAAAATGAGAGCCATAAGTTGGCAAGCCTAAGGGAATCTTGCCTTATTTTGTGTGTGTTTGCCATGTGGGGTCCAAGTGTGGCTTGACTAAGGTGTGGCTTGAACCAAACACTCACTTCATAGATTCTATCCTCATAGATTCCCGACGACCGAGAAAGAGCAAGGAACCTCGCGGTAGTGCGTCTGCACTCATAATATTTTATATTACTCCCTCCGTCCAGGTGAATAAGTCATCTTTGGTTGTGCAACTAACCACTGCATGTCGTGTTTGGTAGTCTCGAGTCATTGAAAACATGCATGCCGACATCTCTTATTGGTTGATATGTCAAGAAACAAGAATGTTTATTTGCTAATTAATAGCATTACATGCACACCCGACGACCGAGAAGGAGCAAGGAACCTCGTGGTGGAGCGTGTGCACTCATAATATTTTATATTATTCAATGATATAATATCAACCAATCATCTCCATAGTAGACCGGAAGTGTACGAAACATGGCAAACCAATGTAGTTACATCATACTACATGGATAACCCACGCTATCACCATATTTCTTGGTCTCTCTCAAAGTGCGACGGGCTGGCGTTTTTGCCGTCTATTGAGGTCAGTTAACTCATCACATGTTAGCGACATGCCAAGAGCATTCTAAAAAATTACTATACTCTATTGTTATGCCAAGAATAGGAAGCACTTTGACCGACGAACCAAACGAGACAGGCGTGTCGTACCGTGAGTGGGTCCAGTTTCTCGTTTTGAACTTGTTTGGTGTAGTAGTAACACTTGGTTTTGACTATTGATAATATTTTATATAGGGCCTAATGTATTCTTCGAGGATGCCTTTGACTATTGATACAATTTTATGTAATTTGAAAACTATATCATTTGAAGATCCTTTCGCGTTTCATTTAAAAAAAGACCCTTTCATGTACGAATTTGATGTATGCTTTGACCAACTTGCATGTCCTATACTGCTCTTGTTTGGATACTCTAACTTAGCTAGAGGTTAGACAACTCATGACTAACCATGAACTAACTGTAGCCAAAGGGGTGTTTGGTGACTGGGTTAGATTGACAATAAATGCACTTGATGGAGAGAGAAAAGTGATTTTTTCAGTGGGCCCAATGAGAACATCTCCAATTAGCACCTCTTGGGTGGGATAGTTTTTTTGATGGGTTCGGTGCAACTTGCTCCAATTTAACCCTCATGCTTGGATACTTTAGGGCTATTTGAGCCCCAACTAGCTCAAACTAACTCTAACTCATGGATCCAAACAGGGCCAAAGTTAGTCTCAGAAAACGCATTAAGCCCTATATACATGGACAGACGGAGTACAGGATACTAGCAAATGCTCACCATTAGTAGTAGTTCATTGGTTAGTTTCAATTTTCGATTCAGTTGCTATGCTGCTACCGTCCAATATTCATGTGTGGTTGTTTCTAGAGTAAAAAAAGGAGGTACTAGTACTTACTGTGGGAAAGGTGAAGTGATGGTTGCTTCGCCCGAGCAACTTCTTACTCTGGGAATATGGGAGTACCAGCGGATTCAAAGAATAGAGAAATGATGGTTGCTTCGTCTGAGCAACTTATTCTGGCGAAGGTGGGGCCCTATGATTTTACTGCTCACTAGTCATTACTACTGCGGTGCAACAACTAGGGTGAATCTTTCCATGCAGTTATGCACTCAATATTGCTACATGGCAGGTGGAGCCGGATGAAGGATGTCCCACATGTCGGCGAAACAAAGTTGAATTGTTTCTGGCATTGCTAACAATCCTTTAGGATTTGTTTATATGTACGCATAATTTTAATGAAATTGTACTAGGATGCTATGAAGGTTTCAACTTTGGTTCCCACAAGAAAAAAAGGTTTCAACTTAGGATTGATGTGTCCTCTTGCCTCAAGATTATCTCGTTACAACATTCCATCAAATACAAATGAAACTACCATGGTTGCTAATGCATCTCAATGGTTCGCAGATCTGCGCCAATATTCACATCACAACTGAAGACAAAATTGTGAGAAGGTGTACAAATAAAGAAAAATATATAATTGATCAATGCTGTTCGTAGGCATGGCTCCATTTCCTAGGCACACTGTTCATTGGTTGGCAGCTAGTTTCACCCAAATGTGTAGCCAAAAAAGAGGTGTATCACTACAAAAAAATACATTTCCGTGATGATACGTGTTTGTCATAGTAGGTCACGTTTTCTGTCATGCATGTACATCCATGATAAATTTATGACAGAATCAAGATAGTCATACCTGTGCTGTCGTAGAAGTGTTCCATGACATTACCAGAATTATCATCACGGAAGTGTCCACTTCCATGACGATAAATCACGCATCACAGAAGTGCTTTCGTCAAGGGTGACCGACACGTGGCATCCACCGTAACGAAACGCCGTTAAGCTATCGGGTCCGATTTTGGATCTGATAACCCGTTAACAACCCCGACCAATGGGGATTTTTCCATGTGTAAAATCATCATTGGCTGGAGGGAACACGTGTCGGCTCGCCGTTGGGACAGATGTCATCCACTCATTGGACCCAAAGCGCCTATGATACGTCGACACGTGGCACGGACCAAAAGAGGCCCATTCCTGTGAAAAGGCCGGCCCGTTTGACTTGGTCAAAAGGTGGCGGGCCGGCCCACGGCAAGCCTGTTAACGGCATGTTCGCATATAGCCCATTTACAGCCCGCTAACCCAGGGCCCGCTTACGACATGTCCGAATTAGGCCTAGTAGCGTCATCTGGGCCGTCCAATATAATTCCAGCCTGTTTTAACTTCCGGCCCATGTAGGGACCATGACCTATTTTGGCCCATATGAGGCCCTTAGTAACCCTTGGCCTATTAATGGCCCGTGGTAAAACTGGCCCGTAATGAACAGTGTATCACTTTATACCCATTAACGGCCCATTATTCCATTGGGCCGTTTCCAGCCCATGTTATCTTTCGGCCTTCTCAGGGCCCATTTATTCTTGGGCTCATTTCCAGCATTCGTTTACTTTCGGCCCGTTACTGTCATTTTTCTTCTTGTGGGCCAAATTCAGCCCGTGGTTACAGTCGGCCCGTTTGTGGCCCATTAATACGTTGGATCATTTTCATAGCGTCATCTAATACGGCCGATTAATGACGACCCGTTATGGTCGGCCCGTTATGGTCGGCCCATGAACGGACGATTTCAACTCTAGTCCATTTACGGCCATAATGTGGTCTATTATTGGCCCTTGTTTGGCCGATTGATCATACGGCCCGTAGAAGGCCCATTGATGATACGGCCCGTAGAAGGCCCATTGTGTCTATGGACCGTATAAGGCCCATTGTTTCTACGCCCCGTAGAAGGCCCATTGTTTCTACGGCCCTTAGAGGGCCCATTATTTCTACGGCCCGTAGGAGGCCCATGTTAAGTACAGTAAATATGTAGCCCATGGTTAATGTGGCCTAGTTTTAAAAAATAGGCTATTGCGGCCACTAGCAAACCGCGGAAAAAGAACTGCACTGAGTACAAGAAAACAAATAAACAAGACAATAAGGAAATAAATAGGCAAGCAACTTACGCTAGGCTATCACGGCTATTACACATGTTACATCCACTGGGCATCAAAGTTCGCCACCAGTGCAAATATAGGGAACAAAGCAGCATATAAACGCCGCAGAAAAACAAGTCAAGACTCAAACCACTTCAGAAGAGCTCAAGAAACAATATCTTTGGTACCCATAATGCTGGCAAGATGCTTAGCAAGCTTATTAACTTTCTCTTGTTTGGCGCTTAAATCCTCCAGCACTTGCTATTGCACCAGAAAGTATGCATCTGAATTCTGCAGGGACTTCCTCAGTCCTTTGGCTTCCTGTCGCATAACATCTGATCGATGTCTTTCAACTTGAAGTTGAGACTCAAGAAGCCGAACTGATTCAGGCAGCGAGTTCGAAGAGCTGGTGCCAGCAGTAGTAGCCAGTAACTCGAGCACTACATCAAGACAGGACTTTGGGGTTGTCTCAGTGTCTTCAATATAGTTTTTATTAGCATTCTTGGAGACCAACAGGGATGTCTCACTATCTTCAACCTTATCTGCATTACTTCCTGTACCATTGCATAACAGGGTAATCTTCTCCAATATTTTATCCGCATTCTAAAAGAGAAACAAACAAACACATCAAAGGTTTACAATGTAGTATATGAAACTCATTTTGGTAAACCAGTTCAGTAGTAAGGTGGTCAGGATAACAACATGAAACAAACATATATCTATGTAGTATGGTCACTGTATGGTCTATATCATTCTAGTTTATGTTGCCCAATCAAGATAGATACAGTTTGAATCATATCTATTTAAGACAAAGCATCTTAGACAGAATATAAGTGTGGGAAACTACACAACAATAACAACACTTGTAAGGTGCATGGCATGAGAATATAACTGTTTATTCAATTGAAACTGAAATCAACATAGAGCAAGTTACAACAGCAAACACGTTAAAGAAACAGGTTTCAAACATACCTGTTGTGCCATTGGAGTTTCAATTGCATCCTTCAAATTTGAAATTAGTTGGTATGAGTAAATACAGTGATGCAAGAGTAAAGTAGTATGAACCATAGCTACGTAACCTGACCTGAGAACAATTCTTCTTCTGCTTTAAGCATTGACTTGGGGTTCGGAGTGGTGGTCCTCGTGCTTTGGGCACTACAGTTGCCTTACTAAGTGCTCATGTTTGGGTGCTCTGTGGTGGAGATGGTGTTGTGTCAACGGGAACTGGGTTACTATCTGCTGGGGTTGGGGTTAGAAGGGGTGTAGCTGGTTCTCTGTCCAACTTGGTAGGGGTACAATCTGCATGAGTCTGGGTTATGTGTGGTGCGACTGGGACAGAGAACCCAAACATAACCCAGACTCATGCAATACAACATATGCATGATATGAGTAATATAACCCTGCCAAGTTTGAGCATACACCTCAGGGGGATAATAGGACTGGTCATCTGCCTCTGAATCCTCCTCTGAAGAGCTATTTGTAACCAACAAGATATCTGCTTCACCAGGTAGCATTGTCTGCTCTGAAGACCTTGTTTTCACTCCAGATTTCTCCATCACCAATTCAAATGGCTGATGCATAGGAAGAGCAGTTGAATATACAAACATTGTCGACAAAAGCAATGAGAAATACAAAAAAGGACGGCATGATATAATTCACATATATGACGCTTGGCTAAACGACATGACATTGCATAATTCACATATATAATGCCTTGCAACAAGACAGCATTGCATAATTCACATATATAATGTCTTGCAACAAGATGGCATTGCATAATTCACATATATAAATGGTAATTAGACACTAAACAGGTGGCATTCACACAAAGCATGTCTAAACTAAGCAAACGACATAGCAATGCAAGATACCATACGCACGCTATGAGCATCATAACCTTGCCAAGTTA
>NC_041382.1:340024004-340030337 GCF_002162155.2 Triticum dicoccoides
CTGAATCCTCATCTGAGGAGCTATGTGTAACCAGCAAGACATGTGCTTCGTCAGATAGCATGATAGCATTGTCTGCTCTGAAGACCTTGTTTCCACTCCAGATTTTTCCATGACCGTGCCGAATGGCTAATGCATAGGAAGAGTAATTGAATGTACTAAAATTGTTGACAAATTTAACACGTAATAAAAAAATGACGTCATGATATAATTCACATATAAGATGGCTGGCTAACTAGGGTGACATTGCAAAATTCACATATATGATGCCTAGATAAACAAGATGGCATTGCATGATTCACATATACGATAGAGAAACTAAACAGATGGCATTGACACAAAGCATGTCTAAACTAAGCAGATGACATCTTTAATGTATACAGTAAGCAATGCAAGGCACCATATGCATGATATTACCAACATCAGCATGCCAAGTTAGAGCGAAGGCCTCATGGGGTAAATAGGAGTGGTCTTCTGCTTCTAAATCCCCCTCAGAACAGTTATCTTCCGCTTGATTACGATCCGAAATGGGTGGAGGGGGGCTGCCTTTGCGCCCATCGTGGAGCGACGTCTGCATGAAATTTTATTTCCACGCAAGGCTCGTCTCTTTTGCTCTACATGTTTAGTTCCATTGTGTACAATAATTGACATGCATATGAATAAAACATAGTGATATTATGTAAGGAGTGCATGCACAAATCCAGAGTGATGGTAGCAAATTGTGGATAGACCCTAAACAAATTATAGTAGGCAGATAATAGTTTTAGTTAAAAAATACAGATAATGGCTCCTTTAATGTTTGTTTGCACCCAACATGAAACTCATAGTAGACACCCGATATTAACTAGATAATAGACAGATAGTACTGATTGCTGCCCCAATATGTACCCCACAACCATTTAAAAACTCAAGTTTCAACATAAGTTTGGACCTGAGTATGAGTCTAATAGGTGAACACGCCGATAAAGTAGCATGTCATCATATTAAGCGATGCATAACGTAAGCAGACACGGAAGAGTGTGACCTCTCTTGCGGACCCGTGTAGTCCTCAAGGTCATCTTCTCAGTTGATGATGGTAGTGCAGTTGTCATGGCTGCCGGCGGCGGGGAAGAAGATCTGAGGCGGAGAAAGACAGTCTGGAGAGCGAATCCCTGTTGTGGTGAACCCTTCCATCGCTGGAGCAGCTGAGCTGGGGTGGAACACAGGACCGCATGAGCAAGAGAGACCACACAAGGTTTTCTTTGACACATATCTGTAACAGAAGTAATTGTGTAAGGGCTTGTTTGAATTTGAGGATTCTAACAATGCATGGATAGGAAATAGACATGAATACGATAGGAATGCACGTGCAAAACAGAGAATTTAAAAACACTGGATTTCTGCCAATCTGGGTGTTTGGTTCACAAGAATTGGAAGATCACAGGATGCAAAGAAGCATGGTGAGATTAAGTCAAACCACAAGAAATGTACAACCTCTTTGGCGAAGCCATGTCGATCTCAGTGTGATTGGGTTGGCCGATGAGGATGCTTCGGCTGACTTGGCTGTTGGAGGAGGGCAAGAAGATCTTAGGTGTCTGGAGATGGAGCCCGAGGTACTGCTCCGCTGTGATGGAGGGTTTCGTCTTGGAGCAACTCTGGTGAGTTGTACGACGCCGAGGCTGAAGTAGGACAAGAGAGACAACGTTAACCTGAGTGGAATTCTAATAGCATCTCCAATAGATGACGTAAAATACATAACCACAAACTGCTAGATGTATACATCAGCCGCTCATCTCTGAACTTAACTGTCAAAACTGAATTTAACTGTCGAAACTAAACTTAACTATCGAAACTGAATTTTACTGTCGAAACTGAACGCACTAGAGGTGAGGCTACAAGTCAGTCAACTGACTCTTTCATCTCTGGTCAATCGATTTTGCAGCCGTTGGATATGAAATCAAGGGCATGCAGTTCATCTTGAACCTCCACCCCCTTGAGCCGCCAGCCACCGCCGGCCAAACAGGCACCCCCCGCCACCCGCGGCCGGCGGTGCTCCGCCCCACCCGCTATCAAGACCCCGATTCCAAGTCACATTGATCTAGCCGGTAACACCTCATATCACTTTGCGGCCTCACGCACGGTAATCCCATGGGTGTCGCCTTACCATGGCCCGGGACCGTTTGCGCCTTTTGGCTCACGTATATGATAGTGTCGCTAGCATCCATATGACAGAGAACCCGGGTCGACATGGCTAGTCATGAACCCAAAGTGGCACTAACCTATGGGGATAGGCATACATGAATCACATCGAGCATGTCGGTCAGCAGCGTGTGAATCCGGGCTGTAGCCCTGGGCTAACAGGACTTCGGGAACCCGGGCTGTAGCAGGCTAGGCAGGACTCCGAATGTCACCGCGTGACATTTCCCCGAAGGGATAGACACAGGAACGAAGTGAATCACATGCCGGCCAGTCAAGTGTTCCGGAGCAGTAGTGCTGGGCTAGCAGGACTCTGGTGAACCGGGCTGTAGCGGACTACTATGGCTCATGGAAGCACAAGACTACATTTCCCCATAAGAGAGGCTACCAAGGATAAACAACTAGGTTGTCGGATCCCACACATACCAAGCATTTCAATCATACACACAATATGCTCGCTATGTGTAAATACAACATGGCATCACAACATAACTCTATGATTCAGAGTATTTATTCATTAGGCTCCGAGGAGCCAAGCATTACAAACATGGGTCTCATGACCCAACATACAGAGCATACAAGCAACAAGCACATGCGGAAGCTTAACTTGTCTGAGTATAGACAACTACAAATGAAGAAGGCTCAGAAGCCTGACTATCTACAAGACCCTCCCAAGGTACAAGATCGTAGCTGAGGTAACAAGCTAAACGTCGAAGTCCACATGGAGCTACTAGCGAGACTGACGTCTCTCTGCAAAATATAGAATAAGAAAACGTGAGTATAAATGTACCCAGCAAGACTTACATCAGAACTATCTACATATGCATCAATATCAACAAAGGGGGGTAGTGGAGTTTAACTGGAGCAAGCCAGCTTTGACTCAGTGGCTAACCTGAACTACGACTGCAAGCAACTCTTTGAGGTAGCGCACACGAGTCCACATATTCACCATACCAATACACCACTATGGATCCGCTCCCGTCTCCCTGCGAGAATGCCATCCATAGCACTCACACTTATCTTGCGCATTTTAGAGTATCCACTTTCACTTGTCTATGAACTATGCAAGGGGTCCAAGTTTCCATATCCGAGGAATCCGGCTATTCGAATAGATAATGATAACCCTGCAGGGGTGTACTTCTTCACACACGCTCTCACCACTTACCACCATGTACACGTCATGTATCTCGGCAACTTTCAAGCGGAAGCCTGGTGAGGGAGTCGGCCACGACCTGACTAATCACACAAGTCTCTCGTCCAGGTTTATTGCCTATTCGGGTTCCATCCGCAAGGAGATACGGCCGGGGTGTCGCTCACGGCCTCAAACGATGTGTACAGGGTTCCCAAGCCCACCATCCGGGTGCCACTTGGTACACCGGGCCACTGTGCCTAGTCTGTCCCAAGCCCACCTGTACTGGGTGCCACTTGGTAGACTACTAACACTACCTACAAACACTAGAAACTAGTTGCAACTCCTGGACAGAGATCGAGTTGATTAATAAGTCGAGAGAGCTTGGAGCGCCCGGAGCCCAATGTGTGGTAGTAACTGTTCATGGATCACAAACACGGAACTCAGTTCCTGAGGACGGCTGCAATGAGACAACCCACCATGTACTCCTACATGGCCTCTCACCGCTACCTTTACCAAATCGTGTTCACACACTTAGCTCACACACAGTAGGACATGTTCACCACATTCCAATGCATCCCCGATGAATCGGACCTGACTCAACTCTAAGCAGTAGCAGGCATGACAAACAAGCATGAATCAGTAGGCACATCAGGGCTCAAACAACTCCTACTCATGCTAGTGGGTTTCATCTATTTACTATGGCAATGACAGGTCATACAAAGGAAAGGGGTTCAACTACCGCAGCATGTAACAGTTGAATCGCTGTTGTCCTAATGCAGTAAAAGAGAGCGAAAGCGAGAGAGTAGGATTGTATCGGAATGAACAAGGGGTTTTTGCTTGCCTGGCACTTCCGAAGATAGCATTGGGTCTTTATCAGTGTCAACGATCAAATCGTCGGAACGTCGTCTACTGAGAGGGGACAAACACCGGCAATAGTGGGAAACATAATCAATGCAATGCAACAATATGATGCATGAATGTGACATGGCAATATGCTGTTGATTAGCCTAATGCAACTAGCAACAAGTTAAATGGAGTTGGTTTGAACACTAGGTTCAAATTAAAACTCCATATGTGCTTTATTAAATGCCATTTATATGAATTGTCCTAAACAGAGGATATAAGTTGCTCTAACATGCATGAAAATGCCATAAATAGATTCTTTGGATTTTTCTGATCATTTTTCATATATAATTTGTTTCATTTGGAGTTATGGTTGAATTTCTATGATTTTTAGAAGTTTATACTATTTTCTGGAATTTCCTGAATAAGAATAAATCCAGAAAAGGCATTACTGCGTCAGCATTGCATCATGCTAACCTCAGCAGGTCAACAGACCCGGTCTAGGTCAAACCTGACCAGTGGGACCCACTGGTCAGTGTCTCAGTGTTGTTTAGGAATGCTGATGTGTGGGCCTAGTCAAGGGCCACGTCAACATGGTGAATGCTGACGCGTGGGGCCACTGGGATTAGTTAATACTAAGTAGAAACTTAATCTAAGCTTAATTAGGTGGCGGGGCCCTACTGTCAGTCTCACTAGGTGGTAACTAACTGCGTCATTAGCCTAAACTAATCTGCCACGTCACATCGCCAGAGTTACGCCGGCGGCGACCAAAACGCGGCGGAGAAACACTGGGTTGGCTCGGGTTTTGCCCACGGTCAACCAAATCGACCATAGTTTGGTCCTACGCATAGCTGGGACTCACACGCATCTGGTAGGGCAAACGGAAGGGGCTGGGGTGGAGCGAGCTCGCCGGAGTCGAGGTTGTAGCGGCGGCCGGCGTTCGGGTGTTGAGCGAGACGGGGCTACAGAGCACGGGGAGATGGATGGGTGTGTGCGTTATGCTCAGGGGAGTGCGGTCAGTTCGGTGGTGAGCTCAGACGCGAGTGGCGGTGGCTAGAACAACGGTGGCGTCATGCGCGGCGGAGCCGAGCTCTCGGCCATGGCGGAGATGCATCCTGGAGCTCGCGAACGCGAGGGGGAAGAGAGGGTTTCAGCACGGAGGCTCATAGCGGGTCTGGCAGCAACAACGGCGAGATGCTCAGCGGGCTCGGGAAGGCTTCGGAGTCGGCGAATCGTCGGCGGCGATCCATGGCCGAAGGTTGAAGACGACGGCCTAGGCGAGGCTGCGGCGCTTCTGGCGTCACGTGGATTGGTCAAGAGGAAGAGGGAGTCGCTGCGGAGCCTCTGGGCGATACAGAGAGGGGTAGGGTGGCCGGTGGCGGCGGTAACGGCGAGCAGCGGCGACGGGCGTGTTCAGTCGTGCTCGGAGAGGGAGCTAGAGGAGAGGGAGAGATCTCTAGAGTGAGGGGGGAGTTAGAGGGGGTCGAGGGCGGTCCAGAGCGAGGGGACCAGCATGGGGAGGCCAAGCAGGAGGTGGCGCTGCTCGGCTGCGGCATGCCTGGCACACAGCTGCTCCTACTGGTAGCAGCTTGAAGAAGCTTGCTGGAGCTAGTGGGCCGGGCCTCTCTGGTGGGTTGGACCAGCAGGAGTTGGGCCAGGTGGACTGGACAGGTAAGCTCCAGGTAAGGTTGCTCTGTTTTATTTTTCTGTTATGTTTTCTTTTGTTAAAAATTCTGCCACTGTTCAAAATTCAAAACAATTTCAAAACAGTGACAAAACCCTTTAAATAATTTTATGTTGCAAAATGGACATTTCCAAATGCACATAAAATGTTTCAAAGATATTTTAAATTATATTCTAGTTATATGAATGTAACTCAAATTCAAATAGCTATTGATTTAAATTCAGAGTCCCAAAAATAAATCCTTAAAAATGTTCCTAAATTCTGGTTTGATATATAGCTCTTGCCAAAATTCTCAAACATTGCAAAAGGACATCTTGGAAACAAAGAATGAGATTTCTAGGGTTCTTTGCCCTTCTTTTATTTAAGTTTATGAGGCTTCCACTTTCCTCAATTCCAAGTTTCAGATATTTAGACATGATGCAAGCAAGATACAAACACTTGGCAGCACCAGAAGCTAGGGATGTGACAGCTACCCCGAAAACACTCTCCACTGCCGGTCCGC
>NC_041382.1:340030768-340050789 GCF_002162155.2 Triticum dicoccoides
GCCCCCCTCCCTGCTGCGGCTGGTTCTTCCTTAACTCCGGCGAGCCCCCCACCCCCTGAAAATCAACTGACCCAAAATTCGATTCAGTCGACTGAAGTGTAGCTAAATCGGAGCAGCATCACAAGCAAGAGCAAGAGCAAGAGCAGCAGCGTGAGCAAGAGCAAGATCAAGAGCATACCAGGCAGGGGACCAAGAGCAAGAGCAGAGCAGTAGCGTGAGCAAGGGCTAACGCAGCAGCAGCTCCTACTGATGTGGACGTCGCCGCCGAGGGAGCAACGCCGTGGAGGAAGTGGCCGGCAACGCCGTCGTGGATGGAGCCGCGTCGTGTCGGCTCGGGACCAAGCGCCGGCAGCACCATGAGATCGAATCAAGAAGAAAGTGCGGCTATTAATGTACAACCTCTTTGGTGGCACCGATTAGGCCACAGCTTCATCCGAGGAAACGGTGATGATGATGCTCTTCCGGTGGTGAAGGTGAAGACGGTGGTGTGGGAATGGAGGTGGCGCGAAAGAGGAGGGGAACGTCGGGGCAGCTCCTTGGAGGTGGAGGACGGTGTGGCTGAACCGACGGGATGACCAGATCGATGACGGATCCTCATCCGGTACGGTGGATGAGGGAAGTCGAGGTGTTGCTATGGACGACGTCGTCGGGGAAGAGGCTCTGGCTGGGTGGCGGACGGAGGACGGTGTGGGGCTTCGCGGGTTTTGCCGACCTCGGTGTACGAATGGGTGGGCGGATGGGATGGGAGTGGGGAACCATGGCTTAGGGACACGCTTGTCCGAAATGTGGGGTAAGTTACGAAAGTACCCCACCGATTTGAGGCGGTTCTTTCGGTTTAGGGGTATTACGGGCATTTCGCGTGTCGGGATTTCACAGGAGGTGGGAGTTTTCACGCGCGTTGTAATTTTGGAATAGCAAGGCGCGGGTTGAGATGGAGGGAGTTGTCGGAGCACAACGATACAAAGATATATCTTAAATATTTCAGGCTAACAAGGCGTGGGTTGAAGAGGCGGGAGTTTCGCAGCACGATAGACAGAGACGCTAGCTTGAAATTTCGGCATAACAAGGCGCGGCTTGAAATTTCGGGAGAACAAGCTTAATGTGTAGCCAAAAAAAGACAACTTAGACTATTATGATATATTACATACAATGTGTTTAACACGCACAACACACACACATACACCATTTAGACTAGTAAGTACACGTGCATTGCAAGCATGAGATTTGGCAACCAAATTATGAATAAATACCACATTATAGCATGTAAGCTTTGAGTCATATATGCATGATGTAGATGTTCGTTTAATTCTTATAGTTCATTTCATTCAAAATCATCTAGTTTTTATAAGAAAGCTAATCTATTTTAAGATTCATGGAGTTGTGCATTGTAAGGCATAGACTAAAAACAAATCATGTAGAAAAACATTTGGGCAATTCTGATACGGAAGATTCTAGAACAAAGAAGAAGTGCTTGTGTTTTGAGGTTTGTGCATTATGCTTAAGTTCAACCATAGAGTCTTCTAGATTGTACATGTGGAAAATCTGGTGGAATATAGATGATATCCAACGGCCAGTAGTGCTCAAATTTGCCAGCTCTGCACCATCGGATTGGCCTCATCCAACGACCATCTTTCAAAGTTAAAGTTATCCGCACACTATATAAAAATATAATATATAATATACATATAAGGGTATAGATATAGATATGTGATGCGAAAGCCACCCATCATCTCCAATTAGAATAGTGTGTCCATGCACGGATGCAATGTGGCCAAACGATGTCTGCCATCGGCATCTCAAATTCAAACCAATCTGACCTTGTTCAATGTGTATACATTGCAACATGCTCATTTCCAAACCACACTACGCAGATCTCCGTTATATTCATGCATGCATGGGTTTCAAACATCATGATCTCTTATTCAAATATTTGAATTCAACTTTACATTGATTATGACCTCACCTAGTCTTTTACACCCACACATTGGTCTTCTCTTTATAATTGTACCATGAACTTTCTCTCGTGCATGCATGCACACACACTACCAGTTGACATTATCCATTGCACACATGCAATCTTTTTCTTCAGGTCGGTCTCCCATGAAGGCACACACACACACACATCCCCTCTCCATCATATTGGGCATTCTTTACTTCTCACGTGCATGCGCAACAATCGATGTTCATCTATGTGTGTGTGTATATATATATATAGCTAGGTCTTTCATAGTTTTCCACATAAACCGGTAAATCTATATATCTAGTGAGGTCTCACCCTCTTTCCCACGTCCACATCGATCAATCTATACCTCTCTATATAGGATTACATATATAGCTAATACACCCACATTAATTATATATCCAACGCCCCCTCTCATCATCCATGCCTTCCGCTTCATCTCTCAGATGCGCGCACAATGGCGAAGACAGGGGGCAGCAAGGGCCCTGCCCCCCAAACATCACTATATATCGAGGCTAATATGAATGTGATCATTAGACAATTGCTGGTAAAAATGGTTTAAGTTGATGAATTGGCCCTCCTCATAAAGGATTAGCAATGCTTGCCCCCTAGCTCATGGGACATTTTTCATGGCTCCGCCACTGCGCGCAACAGCGCACGTTCTCGCCCCCTCTCTCTAAATATCGATCTCGCAGTTGTGCACTCCTTCATAGTCTCCCTCCACTCGGCCCCTCGCACCATCTTCTAGCCCCCCACCGGATTTTGCCACATATACAATCTAGCAGACACCATGGTTGAGCTTAAGCATAATGCACAAATCTCAAAACAACAGTGGTTCTCCTTTGTTCTAGAATCTTCTGTATCATAACTGCCCAAACTTATTTTCTAGTTGAATTGCCATTATTTGTTTTTACTTTATGCTTTACAATGCACAATTCCATGAATCATAAAATAGATTAAGGGCTTCTTTGATTCAAATGATTCTCGAAGGAATTTTGGAGGATTCTAATCCTTAGGAATTTTTCCTATCTTGGTTGTTTGATTCGTAGGATTGTAAACCATAGGAATTTTTCCATATGATTCATTTGCACTAGATTTCATAGGAAACATCCCATCCACTCAAACGCTTTGAAATAATTCTGCATTTTTTCTATGCACAATCAAACACTCGTACCATCCTATAGGATTCAAGACGACATTCCACTCTAATCCCATGCTCTTCCTATTCCCGCATTTTGGAAATCCTACGAATCAAAGAGGCCCTAGGTTTTTTATAAAAACTAATTGATTTTTAATGAGATGAACTATAAGAATTAGACAAAGGTCTACATCAGTCATATATGACTCAGAGCTTACATGCTACAGTGTGGTATTTATTCGTAATTTGGTTGCAAAATCTGGCGCGTGCAATGCACGTGTACCTTACTAGTACTTCGAGTATGTGCAAAACACAATGACACGCTACACAGTGTCTCTCTTACAGTTCATGAAGCCACGTGGCACATGGAGGCGTTGTCGTGACATCCTTGTGTGGATTGATCACAGTGACGTGCTGCTGGTTCCATAAGAATGTACCCGTCCTCCCTTAGCTGCATTAGCGGTACATGCACGAAGCAAAGATGTGCACGCACGCCATGCATGCACTCATTCCATCGCACGCACACGCGGGTACACGGGCGGACGCAATTTTGTACCAAGATCCACCCCATGTGATAATTTGACGCGTGTAAAGTCCTTCACTTTATTGATGGTCAATTAATACAGCGCATGCAAATTGAGTGGACGTGAGGGCGGAAGAAAGACATTACTACTCCACTGCGCGCATGCGAGTAGTTAAATCATGGGTTGCTAGTAGTACTTCCATTGGTCTCCTTCGTATTTGTGTGTGCGTCTTCCTTCTTTTTTGGGGATGATAATCCTCCTTCTTCTTTTGCTCCCGTGTTTCTTATTTTGCTTCGGGTGTTTGGACGCACGTGTCACCTTCTCTGCGAGGCATGAATAGAACAATGCTAAAAATGATATGACTAGCAAATTAGATCATTCTTTATCGCCAATAGAACAATGCCTCTTGCTAGTAATATATAATAAGAGTAGAGAGTGGAGGATATGGCATTGGGCTGCCGTGTTTCGTGCTCCTCCGTCGTACTCCAGTGGAAAACTTGAGTATACCGCATGGTTCTTTGCTCCTCCTCAGGTCGTCGGCATATTTATACAAGCAGTCAAATCACAAGGCCCCGCCTTCCAGTGGTAATGAGCCATAAAATCACAAAGGCCCTCGCCTTTCGTGAAAAGGACCAAGCTAGACTGCCCCACCCTCTAGCCTTTTAAAAAATGTATACATTTGTACAGTAGTAGTATCGATGGATAGCGCCATGGAGCAAAACTAACAAGATGTAATTAAAGAAAAAAGGTGGTACATATAGAGAGCGCTTGTCGCCAAATTATGCATATACTATATGACACTACCCACTATGAAGGTACTAGTAACATAGACTAGTAACTGGTCTATGTTACTCTCCACTATGACCAGCCAAAGTCCAACACGGATACCAACGAGGGCCTGGTTGTGTCTATACTTGGACAACTCACCCGACTGCATGCGCACCAGGCAGACGAAGCTCGTGTCGTGTCGGTGCCGTGTGCGGCCCACACATTAACCAAAACATCACGCCTCCATCTTAGCCTCCATGTTTAAAACATCTCAATCTCAAGGCCAAGGAGCAACATGAAACTTATGATAGAGCCAATCGGATGGTTGAGAACACTACAATTCGTAGCTATGGATGCGTGTGTGAGAGAGGACGAGTGCGTGCGTGTGTGAGAGAGTACAACTATATGTGGCTGGCATCGACCTAGGGAGCAGTGATGGTGCGTGCGAGAAGTCCCGAGAGATAGGTGTAATGCGTCCAAAAAAAGACTAGTCTATAGCTCGCCACGAGGCTATTCCTGTCGAATGCCAAGCGTAAGATATGTATCAGATGGTGCCAGTTTTTGCCGTCGATGTAGCAGACTGGTCCGGCCACGCAGCGGAAGCAACAGAGATGTCCCGCCGCACCGCCGAAGCAGCAGGGAGGTCCCGCCACGCCACGACGGCCTAGGAAAATTTCTCGCGAGCAGGCAAGGACTCTTACAGGCACATGCATGCGATAGTCCATAGGCAGATGGATCAGATCTCTTGCTGGGTGAGGATGCAGGACGAGGCTACCGGCGTCATTCGGCAACTCGGGGAGGGAAATGCGAAGCTCCGGGGCGAGCGCGACCTGCTGAGGGCGAAGATCGTCGGAAGGGCGAAGCAGGAGGAGGAGACCGCTGCCGTGTTGCAGAGGACGGGCATCATCACCAAGAAACTTATTGACGAGAATGCCATGCTCTGCATCGAGCGCAACAGGCTGGTGGAGGAATCCATGGATGCTGCCAAGCAGCGTATTAAGGACATGAAACTGATGAAAGAGATCATCGCCCGCCGCGAGAACTAGTCTCCGCGACCTGCAGCCCATAAAGAAAGTAGAGATCAGCGAGCCAGATCATTGTATGTGTCTTCCTTCTTCTTTTTCCCTTGTGTATTTCGGGCGTAGCCGCATGTGGCTTTTTAAATTATCTTCCTAATTATGTAAGACAATTGTTATTCACTCTCGTCGTCCTTATACATATATATTCACCAGTCTTGCTATAAGTCGCGGTAGATGCTATATAGGTCCGTCGGATCTTACATCAAGATCCGTGCAAAATTTTCTTTTCAGATTTTCTTTTTTCTCTCTTAAATCTCAGTCGAGTGAGACATTGCCACACCATTAAACAAAGGCTCGAGCGCCATTAATGGAGACCTTGGGAGAGAGGTGGACGACAGATGGAGGTCAAAGGGCTCTCCTCCCGATAAGCACGTGCAGGGGTCTGATCACACGCCTCCCGTACTCAAATAGCTACCCTGCACGACACCTCCTAGCTTATAAAAAAAAGGGGACGCGTGGCGGCACGTAAATGGTAAATAGAACGCCCACGGTTTCAATAATACTTGTGTTTCCGATTGTAACGTGACAACACTTGTTCCAGAATGACTTTGTTGATTGTTAATGTGTGCGCCTTCCAAATCGGACAGCAAAAAATGCCATCGATCCATGAGATGCCTACTCAAAAATGCAATTACATATCTAAAAATGCCATCGTTAAGTTAGATGTTTGCTCATAAATGCCATTAGACATTGCTATTTTCACGTCAAACCCATTGACCATGTTACATGAAAAAAATAAGCCGATTCTCACAATGATAAAGTTAATGGTGTCCAGCACAACACACCCCTCAAATAAAACTAAGCACCCTGGAATTCTTTGACAAAACTAAGCACCCTGTAATTCTTTGACAACTAAACTGCTGGTTATATGATGTTGGCCATATATATTGTACATATATAATGTCAAGAAACGAGTAGTAGTACTATACCAACTAAAAGATGAAATGTACAAAATATAACGAGAAGAAACATGACATAGTTCTGCTGGGGGCTCAGCACAGCACACCCCTCAAATAAAACTAAGCACACCAGAAATTAAACTAAGCAACTAATCCAGTAGACACAACATTAGAACCACCATGAGCAATGACACGACCACCTTACTCGGAGTCCTCGTCCACGTCCTCAACTTCGTCCTTGTCCCTCTTCCTCTTGGGCGATACTTCTTTGCTTGAACCGCACACTTGGCTCTTGCTCTTCATCCAACCCTTGTAGATATTGAAACAAAGGTAGCCATCCATTGCAGCGTAGTGGATGTGGTCTATATCTAGTACAGTCCACTGCCATGCACGATGAATCATGTGCGGAGCTTTCTTCAGTTCACGATACATAGGATGAACCATGGCTCCTACCAGGATTAGCATCGAAGGCTGATCAAGGGAGGGCACCAGCCCTTCCTTCTGGAGGTCGAAGGGGTTGCCTACAACGAGGCCTATCCGACCCAGGATTTCCTTATCGTTCCAAAAGTCTACAGTAACGAATTTTACTTGGACGCCCTTGAGGAAGTCCTTAAATTCCTCGCACTCAACATCGGCATGGTATATGTGATAGACCAAGCATAAGTCATGCACGCAAACCTAGATCACGGCGGGCTTCTTCTTCTCTGCCTCCTTTAGTTTCTTCTCGCTTCCAAGGACTATGGTGTACTCAACATCTAGCCTAGCGACCCACTTATCAGTTGAGTTTTCGAACATGCGTTTGAAGCGAGCAAGGCATTCTTTCGCCGTTGCGGAAGAACGGGTGTAGATGACATCGAACTCATCGCCGGTGATGGTTCTAACCTTGTACTCACCGCCGATCATGGAGATTTGGGACGCCATGGATTTGGGAGGAGGGTTAGGATTAGTGGAACTGCCGTAATGTGAAAGGACGGGACGACTAGGAGTGGTCTATCGATTGTAAAAATGTCGAGTGGGGGGGGCATGCGAATGGCAGGGTAGTGGCTTGCCTGATGGATAAATGGATTCATGCACAGTACTATGGGGGCGCAATTAGATGTCATGTCTATTCGACGCCCAATTAAATGGCTTTTGATATCATGTCCAGCGTCGGGAAAATTACAGGTGATACGAAGCTTTCCATTCTCCCATGATACGGGCTTCCGAGAGCCCTTGGATCTAAGATCGGACGGTTGCATGGTGTGATTCTAGACCTATGGGTGAATATCCTATCCTGGAGGGTTATTCTGCAAATTTTCCGCAACTTAGCATGCGACCGTTCGATCTCAGATCCAAGGGCTGACAGCAGCCCGTATCATGGTCGCACCTACCACGACCGTCGCCTCGCTCGTGCGGTCGCGCCCTTGGAGATTTTACACGGTGCGTTAGGCTATCTGATGTTGGCATGTCATACATAGTCATCACTTAGTCACTCATACAACAAGGTTAGCTATAAGGTTGGCCATGAGAGTATTTTTTGTTTACTTCTCTCTATCTCTTTCTTCGTAGTATTTATTGCATTTGCCAAGGAGTGACCTCTTCCAGTGAAATGGTGCTTAGATGAGGTGCTATGGGCATTAAATGGCTTAGCAACTCAAGTCCCCAATGCATAGGTGCTTAGTTTTTTGTTGCTAAGTTTGCTTCATCTAGGTACACGCGTTTAATATCGCCGTTTCTTCGTGGGGTCACCAAACTAGTCTCTCTCTTCTTAATTAACATTCCACATCAGACTTTATGCCTATGTGGCAGGCTTAGCACCTGTAGGATCAAGTACAATAGTGGGATATAAGCCTGCTTTACATGGCATTTTTGCATATGTGGGGGAAAGAGGCAAGGAAAAAGTGGAGGAGTGGGCTCTCAAGCAAGAGCCAGCCTCTACATGGTGGAGCATCGAGAGAGGCACCTGTATGGAGGTGGTCAGGAATCGGGAGACTCAAGCCGGTCGTAGCACCGCAGTTAAAATGATAATGGCAAGTCAAATCACCAGGCCCCACCTATCCAGCAGTAACTCACTGTCAAATCACACAACCCTACGTTTGCAGCAGCCTACTCCGTCATCTTCTCGCGTCTCTACCGAACAGAATAGGCGGAACTGCCCCGATTTAGGATTGGACGAGAGGGCTAGCGCACTGTGACTGGATCAAAATCAAAATCAATTTACCCTTCAATTGAGAAAGCGACCCCACATTAACTAGTCTCCCTTTTATTCTGGGTCATAATTGACCATGATTTTCGCAAATAAAATATATGTTATATGTTGCAAAAAATATATAATTTGAAAGTACATTCAGATACGAACCAAACGATATAATTTTTGGTGACATGCATTCACATTTTGCTTGTCAAATACAATACGTGGTCAAACTTTGACCCAAAATATGCAAAACAAAAAAATACTTCCAAGACCAGCGCCGCTCTTCTGCTCTTCTCCTCTTAAACCACCGCCGCTCCTCTCCCGTTTCAATCTAAATCCAGCGCCGCTCATCTCCTCTTCCATTTCAAAACCACCGCCCCTCCTCTCCTGTTCCAATCCAAAACCAGCGTCGCTCCTCTCCCGTTCTAAACCAAAACCAGCGCCGCTCCTCTCCTCTTCCATTCAAAAACCACCGCCAGCGAGTGAAGGTGCTGTGGAGAAGTAGATCGATGGAGGAGTACAACCATACGTGAGGATCGCAGATGGCGACCCTGTGAAGCTAGCTAGGATGTTGGAGATACAGTCTTGGTTTGACAACAAGGACCAACTAGCGGCGACGGCGACATCCATGGCCAAGTATCTCCAACAGAGCGAAAAGGCGGCGATACTCCCAGAGGGAGTCGCGCAGGAGTACATAGAGCTGCTCCTTTGGGCCATGGAGCAAACAGATTCACTGAAACCGATCGTGAGGGAGCGGTGGTGCAAGTATCGATCCCAGATGGAGCATCCACCAGAGATTGAAGGATCGAGCATCTACAGGGTGCCGTTTGTGAGGGTGTCATACCAGAGCGAGCCGGTGGAGTCTTTGTAACGCCCTCGATGCGGCTATATCTCCCACGTGTCGAAGCACGACTTAGAGGCATAACCGCATTGAAAGCAATGTCGCAAGTGAGGTAATCTTCACAACAACTTATGTAATACAATAAGGGAAAAGGATACATAGTTGGCTTACACTCGCCACGTCACACAATGCATAAATAACATTACAGTCATCCAAATACACTCAAGGTTCGACTACGGAACCAAAATAAGATAAACCCCAAATGCAACATAGTCCCCGATCGCCCCAACTGGGCACCACTACTGATCATCTGGGAAAGACACTTAGTATCGTCCTGAGTCCTCATCGAACTCCCACTTGAGCTCTGTCGAATCACCTGGAGCGGTATCATCGGTCCCTGCATCTAGTTTTGGAAGGAATCTGTGAGTCACGGGGACTCAGCAATCTCACACCCTCGTGATCAAGACTATTTATGCTTATAGGAAGGGTAAAAGGTATGATGTGGAGCTGCAGCAAGCGACTAGCATATTTGGTGGCTAACATACGCAAAAGAGAGCGAGAAGAGAAGGCAAAGGCACGGTCGATGAACTATGATCAAGAAGTGATCCTAGAACAACCTACCATCAAACATAACTCGAGACCGTGTTCTCTTCCTGGACTCCGCCGAAAAGAGACCATCATGGCCACACACTCAGTTGATTCATTTTAATTAAGTTTAGTTTAAGGTTTTCTACAACCGGACATTAACAAATTCCCATCTGCCCATAACCGCGGGCAGGGGTGTCCCAACTTAGCCCATCACAAGCTCTCACGGTCAACGAAGGATATTCCTTCTCCCAAGACAATCCGATCAGACTCGGCATCCCGGTTACAAGACATCTCGACAATGGTAAAACAAGTCCAGCAACACTGCCCGAATGTGCCGACAAATCCCGATAGGATCTGCACATATCTCGTTCTCAGGGCACACTCAGATGAGACATCCTACGAGTGAAACCAACCCTCAAGTTGCCCCGAGGTGGCCCCGCAGTCTACTTGGTCGGACCAACACTCAGAGGAGCACTGGCCCAGGGGGGTTTAAATAAAGATGACCCTTGGGCTCCGGAAACCCAAGGGAAAAAGAGGCTAGGTGGCAAATGGTAAAACCAATGTTGGGCATTGCTCGAGGAGTTTTATTCAAGGCGAACTGTCAAGGGGTTCCCATTATAACCCAACCGTGTAAGGAACGCAAAATCCGGGAACATAGCACCGATATGACGAAAACTAGGGCGGCAAGAGTGGAACAAAACACCAGGTATAATGCGGAGCCTTCCACCCTTTACAAAGTATATAGGTGCATTAAAATATACAAGATATAATAATGATATCCCAACAATAAACAAGTTCCAACAAGGAACCAACTCCAATCTTCACCTGCAACTAGCAAGGCTATAAGAGGGGTTGAGCAAAGCAGTAACATACCCAAACAACGGTTTGCTAGGACAAGGTGGGTTAGAGGTTTGAGATGGCAATTTTGGATGCATGATAAGCAAGTGGTAGGTATCGTAGCATAGGCATAGCAAAAGAGCGATCATCTAGCAAGCAAAGATAGAAGTGATTTCGAGGGTATGGTCATCTTGCCTGCAAAGTTCTCTGAGTTGACTTGATCCTCGTAAGCGTACTCAATGGGCTCCTCAATCACGTACTCGTCTCCCGTCTCTACCGAAAGCAAGAAACACAAGCAAAGGGAGAACAATCAACCGCGTGCAATGCACAAGAAACAATGATGCAAAACATGGCATGATATGCGGGATGCGGTATGTAATGCATATGCATGATTTGGAAAGGAATGATTGAACCTGGCCTCAACTTGGAAAACCAAGAGTGCCACTGGAAAGAGGAGTTGATTTCGGTCGAAATCGATATAAAGATCGCCAGAATCGGATGCACGGTTTGGAAATGACAAGCAAAACAAATATGGCACCGGGCTGCGATTAACAACACGAGACCATCTAAATGCATCAAGAACAACATGCTACAACACTCCAACATGACAAAAAAAATACATGGCAGGGATCCACTCAAGATGCTTGACAAAATATGAACACTGAGCTACGACTAATTCACTCAATAACAGGTTCAAACAAGCATGGCAAAAGTGCAAATGATAACAGGTTACAGACTTAGTGAAAATAACAACAAGTCTGGAATTTAACATCAGGAAGCAATGTTTAGAGCAAGGAAACAACATGCTACAGGAACATATCATGGCAAAGCAAGGCATGGCATGAAGCTACTCAAAGCATACAAAAAATGTCCCTTACTGACCATAAGCCAAAAAGGGATCAGAAAATACAATTGCAACCACATGAACATAGCAATTATCGTTAACAGATTCAGACTTAGTGAAAAACTGGAACATGGCAAAATAGATAACAAGTAGGCATGTTTAAGAACTTGATGCACTCACTACGAGGCAAGACATGACAAAATAAGCATACACCCATCAAGTAGACATGGCATAGAAGCTAAACATGGCAAGAACAACAACATAGCATGCACGGATCAACTACAACAAGCTCGGCAAAATTGCTAAACATGTTAACAATCTGCCAGGAAAATTTTATAGCAAAATTAGAGCTCTATTTACTCAAGCTAGGGTGCTCCATAAATGCAAACGAAGACATGGATGGATAGAGCACCACAATATCTACAAAACATCCTTACTGAAAGTCCCTGAAATCAGCAACATTAAGTAAGCTACTTTGCATGCTTGTGCTAGTCACCACAGAGATCACAAAAATACATGACATACACCCCTGTAAAGATGGCATGGCATACTTCAAACCTCATGTAGGGCTCAAGATCATAGCATGCACACATTAATCATGGCAAAAATGACAAAAGTGGATATGCTGATAAGGAACTGAAACTAACATCACATAGCCCTCTTCCAACAGCATTTCGGGCATCAAGATGAGCTCAAATGAAAATGATGTAATGAGATGAAATGGAGTACTCGACGAGACGAGCATTTTGATATGCTACACGCACGAATCGGAGTAACGGTTGATGAGTTATGGCATGTCAAAGTATGCAAAAAGTTAGGGTTTCGGGGAGAAAAAGTCAACCGAAAACGGATCTGAGATCTGGCACTGTAGCTGCACGCGGCCCGAGGATGGATGGCCGGAGCTTCGACGGAACAGGGCCGCTGGAGTTATGAGAGGCCGGATCCGGGGCGTGGGGAGGCGAAGGCGGCGGAGGGCGTCGCCGGAGAGGCGACCAGAGTTGGCACGGCCGGGCGCGGTCGCCGGAGCAAGGAGCTCCTCTCCCTGGCACGGGCGCCGGCGAGGTAGGCCGCGGCGGTGGTCGGCGTCGAGGGCGGCGGCCGGCGACGGAGAAGCAGCGCTGGGCGGTGCGCGGCTGGAGGGAGGCGCGGGGCGCGCGTGGGCCGGGAGGGCCCGTCCCGGGCCTCACGACTGGCGGCAGCGACGATGTGCGGCTGAGGCGCGGGGCCAATGGAGGCGTGCCACGTGGCGGCGGCGGTGGAAACGGACACGTCCGGCGCCGGCGGACGTTGTCCGGCGTGCGGAGGAAGGAGGCTAGGGTTTCGGGGAAGAGATCCGAAATTTGGAAAGGGGGGCCTTTATATAGAGGCAGAGGGAGCTAGGAGGCTCCAAATTGAGCACGGTTTATGGCCACGCGATCGTGATCGAACGGCCTAGGTGATGGAGAAGGTTTAGGTGGGTTTTGGGCCACTTTGGAGGGGTGTTTGGCTGCAACACACACGAGGCCTTTTCGGTCCCTCGGTTAACCATTGGAGTATCAAACGAAGTCCAAATGGCACGAAATTTGACAGGAGGTCTACCGGTAGTAAACCAAGGCCGCATGACAAGTCTTGGTCCAATCCGAAAACGTTTAACACCCGCACACGAAAAGAGGTAGGAAGGGACACTGGTGGACATAGGAGCGCCGGAATGCAAAACAGACAACGGAGAAAATGCTCGGATGCATGAGACGAACACGTATGCAAATGCAATGCACATGATGACATGATATGAGATGCATGACAAAGATAAAACAACACGAAGACAAAAAACCCGACAATGAGGAAATATCATAACTTAGTGCCGGAAATGGCAAGAGTTGGAATACAAATAAGGTAGGTTACATCCGGGGTGTTACAGTCTTCGTCGACCGAACCCAACTACAAGAGGAGAAAAATAGTTGGCCCAACGATGCTTCCCCGCCATCCTCTCCCTTGTCGTTCACATCTTCTCACGGGGCGGCTGTCTGCCGCCGAGGAATAGGAGAGATTACCCCCCCCCCCCACAGACCAATAGTCGGGCAGGTTGTGAATTGTCAGGAGGAGCTTAGGGTTGTTAGTATTTGCAGGTTGTGAATTGTGTTTTGTGTTGTGTATCTTGAGAGTACTTTTAGATATGAATGTCTTTTGGATTTCAGATTTGTAGTATTGAGCATATGAAGTATTTTATGAATTCTAGAGATCTATTTTTAGCACATAAAAATGTAGTTTCATAGGAGTATAAAAGTGCAGACAATGTGATTCTCAGAGAAGACACTGCGAGTTTCAGTTTCAGATAATAAACTCCATGTTCAGTTTCAGATAAGAAACTGCAACTTTCAGAGGCAACGCATTTATATTAACATGACCTTTTCAAGCAGTGTTAACATCATGCTGGAAGTTTTATTCATGGTCGAAACTGGAACTACCAGCCAATTAACATCATGCTGATCAACATTCATGCACAGTCAAAAAGATATGCTATTTTCAAAATGCCTAGACAATGTCGAGTGTGTGAAAAATAGAGAAAACGAGGGACGAAGTTTTGGCAAGTGTAGGACGTGGTGCGCATAGATGACAATTGGGACCCACATGTCAACAAAGGCAGAGGCAATTTTTTGGAGATATTTTCTCTGCACAGGTGGAATTGAACCCGGGTGTAACAGCTGTCGGGTAGTGTCACTCAGCCAGTGGGCTAGTTCAGTTGTTTCGTTACTAATAAGGCACTTCCTTAGGTGGTCGGATCTCCTCCTGCGCCTTTGTGCGCTCACCGCGACGCCGCTGTCTGCCGTTGTGAACATGCTGAACAAGCGAGAGGAATCTGGAGAGGACTGTACATGGAGAGGCGGATAGTCGGGACCCACCAGGTCTATGGCCATACGTAAGCAAGTGCCTCATCGAAAAAATACTTCCTCCTAATGCTATACTGACATTGGGGCCACGGGTTTGTCAACATAGTTACAATTTTTTAGGTGCTTCAACGTAGTTACTATAGGAGATAAATTCACAACGAAGCCGGGGAGCTGGCAGGTATCATTTATTATCACTGGGGCAGCAAGTATCAGCTGGGTTTTGGGCTGCCCCGTCTAGGCTTTCTTTTTTAACATGCGCAACCCACGTCCTCGGATGGGAGGTCCATAGGCTGGTCCCGGCCTATGGACCTCCCATCCGAGGTTTTATTTTTCCTGAAACATCGGCAGCCCAATTTATGTTTTTTTAAAGAAAACGCAGAGGTCTATTTTATTTTTCTATATAAGAATAGGAACGCCTAGTCCAACTTATGTTTCCCTTCTAACTATATTATATATATTTAAATTATTTTATATGTTATTATATATTATTGTTATTGTCATCATATATTAAACAGATACTTACATATGTAAGAAAACAATATCCCACATCTTGTTAACTTATAAAAATAATTTCTTAACAATAAAATCCTGGATTTTTTTGGCAACGAAAATCCTGGTGATTGTGTACAAAAGCTTGGTAAGATTTAAGGACCAATGTAATAATAAATCACTTATTATTTAAATATATATATATATAACAAAATTCTCAGCCCCTGTTTATTTTTTGAAAACATTGTTGCGCCCACCCCAACATTATAATTAGAATCAGCCCAGCAAAATCATGTATTTAGAGAAAGTGCAAATGGCCTGTATTTTTTTAGGAAAAACATAAATGGGCGGCATGGACGCTACATTATTTGTTCACCTAGCCCAGCTAATGGACTGTAATTCAAAAAAAAAGATCAAATGGACTGTAAATTTTACCCCGCAAAAAAAGACTGTAAATTCTAAAAAAATGGGTTGAATACGTGCCACATTTTGGAGGCTGAAATGTGGGCCAATAGGCCAAAGCCAATGCAAGTCATTGTCAACTTAGTCAACAAATGATTCTGACATCGTTAGCCATTGGATTTACATCCAACGACCGACATCCATCTTCAATCTCTCGTCTTCTTCCTCCAGCACCGCCGGGACCACCTGCTCCCGCCTCTTGCTGCTAGCAGCTCTCCTTAGCACGCTTCGCTGTGTAGCGCTACTCCACCGTTGGCCAGGCCATCCCTCCACCCCTCCACACCTCCTGTTCCTCTCCACCGACTGCCGAACCACATTGCACCAGAACCAGTTAACCCTCGTACCCCTCTCCGTCTGTGACTCTACTCCCACGTCTTCCCATCTCCAGCTCGTTGCTGTCCGGGGCCTCACCATCGTCCACCACCTTGGATGCGCTCGGTTGGGAGTGGTCAACGTGGTCAACAAACGACACCATCGGAAGTAGACTATGCGTGGAGAGGCTGACAGCTGGGTCCACGGCCGCACGCAAGGAAATGCCTCCTTATTACGCGCAAAATAATGATTCCTCCACCTGACAGCTGGGAACCACCAGAAGGGCCTCTGTATTTCGCGAAAAAACGTTCCCACTGCTGACAGGTCGGACCCACCAGCTATATCTTCGCACGCAAGGAAGTGCCTCCTTATTACGCACAAAAAAATGAATACTCCCCCTGCTAGTTGGGACCCACCTTGGTGGGAGGCTGACTTGTGGGCCTACTAAGTTGACAGGGACGGAGTGCTTTGTCAACTTAGTCAATATGAACGATTCTAGATCCAGTGACCGTACGATGTCCATCCAACGACCGTAGTGCTTCTTCAACCTCTGGTCTTCTTGCTCCAGCTGCCCAAAGCAGCGCCGGTCGTGCCGCATGCTCCTGCCTCCCGTGGCCGGCTGTGCTGCCGCGGAGGCCTCACCGCCCCCTACTATTCCCACTTCTAGCTAGGCCCTACGGTGATGGCAGCCTCACACCGCAGCCGAACCAGTGAACCCTCGTAGTCCTCTCCATGCGGGCTTCACTACCGCGTCTTCCCCGGCTCCGCGTCGTCCCCTTCCTAGGCCTCGCCGTCATCCACCGACCTGGTGCTCTCGGCGAGGCGTGGTCAACGTGGTCAAGGAACGACTTCCATCGGACATGGACTGTACGTGGAGAGGCTGACAGCTGGGTCCACGGCTGCAACAAGGAAGTGCCTCCTTATTACGCGCAAAATAATTATTCCTCCACCTAACAGCGGGGACCATCGGACGCGCCACCGTATTTCGTGAAAAAAATGTTTCCCCTTGACTGCTGGGACCCACCAGCTACATCTTCGCACGCAAGGAAGTGCGTCCAGGCAAAAAAAACAATTCGCCCCCCTGACTGCTCGGACCCACCAGCTACATCTTCGCACGCAAGGAAGTGCCTGACAGTCGGGACCCACCTGGTCGAAGCGTACGTAGCGTTGTCATTCTGGTCGCGAACGTGTACGTACATACTGGTCTATGTAGAGGCGCGCACGTGTCGTAGTAGAGGCGCACACGTAGCATGTACACGTACGTATAGCGGCCAGTGTGCAAGAAAGAAAATACGGCCACATACGTACATACGGGCAGGGTCTCGAACGCCTACTCGCGCATACGTACGGCCAGGGCTCGTGTACATGGCTGGGTCGGAACGGAGAAACAACATCCTCGTCATGTTCATGGGGAGCCAACCGGCTGGGTCGAAACAGAATGCGTCATCGTGTTCATCGGGAGGGCTTGGACGGAACAGCCGATGGAAACGAGGCCTGGCGTACCGCAGAACGGAGGAAACAGCCTTGTGTTTGACCGACCACGTTCCAAATGGGATCCTGTTCATCGGGAGGGGTCTGGTGTACCACAAAACAGAGGAAACGGACCTCCTACGGTCGAAATGGGGGTCCTGTTGATCGGGAGGGGTGTAGCGTACCGCAAAATGGAGGAAGCGGACTTGTGTTGGAGCGCTACGGTCGAAACGGGGGCCCTGTTCATCTGGAGGGGTGTGGCGTACCGCAAAACGGGACTCCACGGGATAGTGTTCATCTCCATCGTCGACCCCCTCCAGCCTCCATGGGCTATTGTTCATCCACCGTCGACCTCCTCCAGCCTCCACCTGCGACTGCTCATCCACGGGCTCCTGTTCATCCAGCCTCCACCATGCACTACTCCACCGGCTACTGTTCAACCAGCCCTCTCCACGGGCTCCTGTTCAACCACCCCTCCACGGGCTACTGTTCATCCAGCACTCCACCGTCTACTGTTCATCCAGCCCTCCATGGGGTGGTCCTGTTCATCCTGCCCTCCACGGGGTCTTGTTCATCCAGCACCAACCGGCTCGATCAATCGGGGTCATGTTCATCCAAAGGCCACCCCACGGGGTCCTGTTCATCCACCCCCACCGGGAACTGTTCATCCAAACCCCCCATCAATGCTCACTGTTCATCCGGAGGCAGCATCGATCAGCTTCAATTAGCAGCAAAAGTGAAGGAATCACTCGATCGGGTTCAGTTAACAACCATCGATCGATCTCTCGGGTTCAGTAATGCGTAGCCTGCAGTGTAATCGCTCGGGTTTAGTTAGAGCCCAACTCCTTGCTCGGGTTTAGTTAGAGCCCAACGCCTCACACCCACGCGCGTGCGTGTACGAGAGAAACACGCACCGCTCGGCCCCGACCACCCACCGTAACCGGGAACACCCCAATATTTTCCTCGCCCTCACTTCTACCATGGTTTTTTCCGTCATGGACGGCCCAAAGAATGTCATGCAGCTGCGTCTCTGGCCCGCCCAGGACGAAAAGCCCATTTTCTATCATGATTTTCTGACATAGAAGTAGGACCCCACCACATCAATGAGGATGCCGGGTTTTGTCACAATTATCGTCATAGATGTGTCATAAGTATGACAGAATTTTTTTTCATTCGTCCCAAAATGTCACGGATGTGTCTTTTTTTTGTAGTGTATGGAGGACATTACAATCCGATCATTTTATGCAGCTCCACTAAAATCAAGCTGACCATCCCTGTTTGCAAAGTTATCCAGTCAGTGTGATTACAATAATAGTGGAACTAGATGATGAAACATAACACACACAAATAGAAGCCTATCACCTTTGCAATCTCTCTTTAGGACTAACTACTTGTTGGAGAAGATTAGGCATGGAGTTGGATGAGGAGGATAGAAAAACCAATCTCCCTTTCTGCAGTCCCACAGAAATGTAAAAACGTTGCCCGTGTGACATTTTGGCGAAACTGCACAAAACATCTTAGGAAAAAAGTGATTTGTGTAGTTCACCAAAAGGTCGCAATAGCAATGAGGTGAAATGGACAGCCCTGTTTGCAAAAGGAGGTAGAAAGGAAACAATTACTGCCCAATAACACGAGTTGAAGACACATACGCCGACATAAAAGAAGCATATTCCATGTAATAAGGGAAAGATAGCAACATGGTGGTTTATCAAAAATGGTTTGAGGATGAGATTGCAAGATGGAAAGTACGCCGGCTGAGATACATTTTAAGGAAACAACTAAAGAAGATCCACAT
Source organism: Triticum dicoccoides (assembly GCF_002162155.2). NCBI lineage: Eukaryota > Viridiplantae > Streptophyta > Magnoliopsida > Poales > Poaceae > Triticum > Triticum dicoccoides. The sequence goes on from NC_041382.1 coordinate 340,049,815, forward strand.
GCAGGATTTTCCACATGCAGCAACGTGGGAAGATGGGTAGTGGAGCAAGGACGGAGGAAGCTGTACCTGAGGGTCGTCGGGATGAAACTAGGAGGGTGCCGGCGGTCGGGATCTGCCCATACTACGACAGCGAGCAAGTGGCTAAGGCCCTGCCACGCCAGAGCTTGGTCAGAGAGAACGGCGGGTACAATAGATCAGGACGTGCTGCCTCAACGCCGTCGAACGGAGAAACGATGCACATCCTCCCTTTCCATCGGCGGACGGGATGCGGCCGGATCACTGGCCAACGGTGAGAGGGAGGCCACCGCCGCCTTATGTGAGATGGTGTGACGAGAGACAAAACCCGGTAGGCAAGCTCCGTTGTATATAGTGGAGCGGATTTTTTCATTTTCCCCATGACAATCGTTTTATATTCTGTACATGCCATTGAGGAATATATAACTTTATTTAATACTAACGCGTCAAGTCAAACTTCGTTCCATCTATGTGTGGTACATGACCCTCCTTCTAGTAAACAACTGCTGCCCGTATCAAATTATCACGCGGGCTACCTTTTCGTACAGAAACAAACTCCACCGTGTACCCGCGCGGGTGTGGCCGGGAACGGGATGTGAGTACGTGCGTCCTGCGTGCACATCTTCTTTAGGTGCAGGTACGTACTTGGGTGGGTGTGAGAGTGATGGTTTGTGCGAAACAGAGGCAATGTGTCGATGATATCTCAAAAAAACGTAACATATGCAATGTGTGTGAAACAGAGTCATGGATATATCATATATAGAGGGAGCGATCCACGAGAAGAGAGTGGAGGGATCATCGGCGTGAGATATCGATAGAATCGAAAACAGGGATGAAGTGTGTGGCCGTGAGATCGATAAAGAGTGCCATCGAATTTTTGTTTGCCCACTTCAAAGATACAGAGTAGCTGGCCTACTGGAATTTGAGAGGGCACATGTGCAGTTTTTCTCTATGGCCTAG
>NC_041382.1:340051226-340109150 GCF_002162155.2 Triticum dicoccoides
GAGGGGGCAGCGACCTAACTATAGAGAGGTAGATCGACTAGTATATGTGTGGAGAAGGAGAGAGACCTAGCTATGTATTGAGGGAGATCAATCGACATCCATGGATATGTGTAGCAAAGGAATAAGGTTGGGAGAAAGACAAAGGTAGAGTGTCGGAGGGTTCGTGGTGGAGTGGCGTCTCACAAATGGTGGGAGAGGCCTGCTAAACAAACGGAGGGTATGAGTGCAATATCAATAAGAGAGGGCTGCTACCTTTTGAGCATGCGTTGGTTTTCTCTTGAAGAGGAAAGGGTGATGCAGCAAAGTAGCGCAAGTAATTCCCTCAGTTTTTGAGAACCAAGGTATCAATCTAGTAGGAGACTACACGCAAGTCACCTAGTACCTCCACAAACAAACAAGAACCTCGCAACCAACGCGATAAAGGGGTTGTCAATCCCTTCACGGTCACTTACGAAAGTGAGATCTGATAGAGATAATAAGATAAATATTTTTGGTATTTTTGTGGTATAGATTGGAAAATAAAGATTGCAAAATAAATAGTAAACTAGAATTGTAGATTGGAAACTTATATGATGTAAAGTACACTCGGGGGCCATAGGTTTCACTAGTGGCTTCTCTCAAGATAAAATGTATTACGGTGGGTGAACAAATTACTGCCAAGCAATTGATAGAAAAGCGCATAGTTATGATGATATCTAAGGCAATGATCATGAATATAGACATCACGTCCGTGACAAGTAGACCGAAACAATTTTGCATCTACTACTATTACTCCACACATTGACCTCTATCTAGCATGCATCTAGAGTATTAAGTTCATAAGAATGGAGTAACGCATTAGGCAAGATGACATGATGTAGAGGGATAAAATCAAGCAATATGATATAAACCCCATCTTTTTATCCTTGATGGCAACAATACAATACGTGTCGTTTCCCTTTCTGTCACTGGGATCGAGCACCGCAAGATTGAACCCAAAGCTAAGCACTTCCCCATTGCAAGAAAGATCAATCTAGTAGGCCAAACTAAACCGATAATTCGAAGAGACTTGCAAAGATATCAAATCATGCATATAAGAATTCAGAGAAGAATCAAATAATATCTATGGTGTTGATGTAGAAGCCCTACATGATTGAATCCCCCTCCGGCAGATCACCGGAAAAGGCCCCAGGATGGGATCTCACAGGTACAGAAGGTTGCGGCGGTGGAAAAGGTGTTTCGTGGCTCTCACCGAAGGTTTTAGGGTATAAGAGTATATATAGGCGAAAGAAGTAGGTCGGTGGAGCTGCGAGGGACCCACAAGGGTGGGGGCGCGCCCTCCTACCTCGTGGCCACCTCGCCGCTTCCTTGACATCCACTCCAAGTCTCCTAGATCACGTTTGTTCCAAAAAGGATCCTTGCGAACGTTTCATTCCGTTTGGATTCCTTTTGATATTACTTTTGTGCAAAAATATGAAATAGGCAAAAAAGCAGCAATTTGCACTAGGCTTTCGGTTAACAGGTTAGTCCCAAAAATAATATAAAAAGGTATAATGAAGCCCATTAAACACCCAAAACAGATAATATAATAGCATGGAACAATCAAAAATTATAGATACGTTGGAGACGTATCAAGCATCCCCAAGCTTAATGTCACAACCCCAGTTCTGGCCTTGCCTGTCTTGCATTAGCCTCCATGCATCATGTCTAAATTTTTATGAAACTTTGAAATGGGGGTTGATAAACCCTAGCAGCAAATGAAATTCAACTAGGGTCCAAATAAAATCATTTCAGTGAACCCAAAATGCCCTTCTAAAATGTTCATCATCTTTGCCTTGGTCCAGAACCTCTGACAAAAATGGTGCACATTTTACTAGAACAACAGAGGGTCACTGAATTAAATCATATAATACTTGCATTTGGGCATTTAAATGCTATAGAATATTTTAAATGCCCAAATATTCATGAACTGAAATGTTTACTGTAGGATATATCCCCAACAGTGGTCATGGGCAGTTTCATGAATTTTGGGATTGTTTTAATATTTTAAATAAAGCCACAAAGTTGCAGAATAATAGAAAACAGGAAGTAATAAAAAGAGAGAGAACCTACCCGGCGCCTACCTGTGCGGCCTGCTGCTGAAGCCGGCCCAACCCAGCCACCTCCCCTGCCAGTTGTCTTCCTCCTCTCGCCAGAAGGCAGAGGGGAAGCAGTGCATGATGCTCGCGTGCACGGGTACGCAGCTGCCTGCCTGGCCCCTCCCTCGCCAGCGCGACGCTGGGATCATCACCCCGTGGCCTCTGGAACCCACTGACCCCTCTCTCACTTTTACCCCTCGCCCCCTCGCTCTCTTCACGCCATGGCCGACGCGCTTGTCGCCGCCGTTCACTACCACGCGACCACAACCACCCCCTTGCCCCTCGGCCCTCCCCAAGAGTTCCGCCCCGACCTCTTCTTCGTCTCCGCCGAGCCGAACGACGCCGGAGCGCCCCGCAGCGCCGCCATCGCCGTTGTCTTCGTCCTCTACACCGACAGTCGTTGTCATCGATTCGCAGCAACCCGACTGCACCCGACCTCGCCGACGACGCCATCGGACGCGCTGTGAGCACCCACGTCGTCTCCCCTTCTCCCCTGGTCGCGCTCGCCCTCTAGGTCATAGCCCCGCCATGACCGAAAGCTTGCTCGCCGCCATCCATGTCGCTGCCATGGCGAGAGCCCACACACGTCACATCCGAGGACGCTATCGTCCTCAGCACACTCCCAGGAGCTGAGAACACCCACCAGATCCTCCACCCATGCGCCGTAGCGCCTGACCAACTGACGCCGAACTTCGGCCGCCGCCTCTCTGCTCGCCGTCATCATTTATGGCGACCCCAAGGCCTCCCAATCACTCTTCTAGACGCGGTCGAGCACGGGCTATCTTCTGGTGGCCTTCGCGCGTCCAGCCGCCGCTCGTAGCGCGTTTTCGAGTGTCGCCGCCGCGTTTGTGTGCTCGCCGGCGTTCAACTCCGGCGTGCTGACGTGGCCGCGTGATTAGTGCTAATCGCCGCCAGCTAACCAACCTATAGTCACTGACTAGTGGGCCCAGTGCCCTAATAGTTTTAACTTAATCACTAATTAAAGCAAGTGCCACTGACATGTGGGCCCAGGCCTTAACTAATTTGGATTAGGTTTAATTTAATTTTAATTAACTCTATTAGTTAACCGTGTCACTAACGTGTGGACCCCACACGTCAGGTTTGACCTGGACCGAGTCGTTGACCTGCTGACCTCACTCTGAGGTCATACTGACACAATAGTTCCTTTCTGGAATTTACATAAATCTTAAATGATTTATTTATTTCAGAAAATATCCCAAACTTTGAAAAATCATAGAAAATAATCTATAACCCCAATGGAAATAAGTTATATATGAAAAGGATCAGAAAAATATGAAGAATCTGTTTATGCCATGTTCATGCATGTTTGAGCAAGTTAACATTGCTGTTTAGGACAAACTATGTAAATGGCATTTGATTATTCACATATGAAGTTTGAATTTGAACCTTGGGTTCAAACCAACTTCATCTAATCTGGACTCTAGTTGCATTAGCTCAACACAAGCATATTGCCATGTCATGGTCATGCATCATATAGTTGCATTTCATTGATTGTGTCCTTCTCTGTTTGCCGGTAACCATCCCCTCTCAGTAGACGATGTTTCCGACGACGTGATCGATGACACTAATGAAGAGCTATATTATCTTCAGAAGTGCCAGGCAAGAAAAAACCCCTATTTCATTCCGATACAATATCACTCTCTCGCTCCTGCTCTCTTTTACTGCATTAGGACATCACCGATTCAACTATTACATGCTGCTGTAGTTGAACCCCTTTCCTCTGCATGACCTGTCATTGCCACAGTAAATAGATGAAACCCACTAGCATGAGTAGGAGTTGTTTGAGCCCTGATGTGCCTACTCATTCATGCTTGTTTTTCATGCCTGCTACTACTTAGAGTTGAGTCAGGTCCGATTCATCGGGGATGAATTGGAATGTGGTGAACATGTCCTACTGTTGAGAGCTAAGTGTGTGAACACGATTTGGTAAAGGTAGTGGTGAGAGGCCATGTAGGAGTACATGGTGGGTTGTCTCATTGCAGCCGTCCTCAGGAACTGAGTTCTGTGTTTGTGATCCATGAACAGTTACTACCACGCATTGGAATGCTTAAGTGCCCCTCTTGACTTATTAATCTACCTGTTCTCTGTCCATGAGTTGCAACTAGTTTCTAGTGTTTGTAGGTAGTGTTAGTAGTCTACGAAGTGGCACCCGGTACAGGTGGGCTTGGGACAGACTAGGCACAGTGGCACGGTGTACCAAGTGGCACCCGGATGGTGGGCTTGGGAACCCTGCTCACATCGTTTGGGGCCGTGAGCGACACCCCGGCCGGATCTCCTTCCGGATGGAACCCGAATAGGCGATAAACCTGGACGAGAGACTTGTGTAATTAGTCAGGTCGTGGCCGACTCCCTCACCAGGCTTCCGCTTGAAGGTTGCCGAGATACACGACGTGTACATGGTGGTAAGTGGCGAGAGTGTGTGTGAAGAAGTACACCCCTGCGGGGTTATCATTATCTATTCGAATAGCCGGATTCCTCGGATATGGAAACTTGGACCCCTTGCATAGTTCATAGACAAGTGAAAGTGGATACTCTAAAATGCGCAAGATAAGCGTGAGTGCTATGGATGGCGTTCTCGTAGGGAGACGGGAGCGGATCCATAGTGGAGTATTGATATCGTGAATATGTGTACTCGTGTGCGCCACCTCAAAAGAGTTACCTGCAGTCGTAGTTCAGGATAGCCATCGAGTCAAAGCTGGCTTGCTCCAGTCAAACTCCACCACCCCTTTGTTGATACCGATGCATATGTAGTTAGTTCTGATGTAAGTCTTGTTGGGTACATTTGTACTCACGTTTGCTTATTTTATGTTTTTGCAGAGAGACTTCAGTCTCGCTAGTAGTTCCGTGTGGACTTCGATGTCTAGCTTGATACCTCAGTTACGATCTTGTGCCCTCGGTAGGATCTGGTAGATAGTCAGGCTTCTCAGCCTTTTTCATTTGTAGATGTCTGTACTCAGACATGTTAAGCTTCCGCGTGTGCTTTGACTTGTATGCTGTGAATGTTGGGTCATGAGACCCATGTTTGTTTTATCTGGCTCTTCGGAGCCTAATGAATAAATACTTGAGTCGTAGAGTTATGTTGTGATCCCATGTTGTATTTACACTTATCGAGCATATTGTGCGTATGATTGAAATGCTTGGTATGTGTGGGATCCAACAACCTAGTTGTTCATCCTTGGTAGCCTCTCTTATGGGGAAATGTAGTCTTGTGCTTCCATGAGCTATAGTGGTCCGCTACAGCCTGGTTCACCGGAGTCCTGCTAGACCAGGACTACTGCTCCGGAACACTTAGACTGGCCGGCATGTGATTCACTTCGTTCCTGTGTCTGTCCCTTTGGGGAAATGTCACACGGTGACATCCGGAGTCCTGCTAGCCTGCTACATCCCGGGTTCCCGGAGTCCTGTTAGCCCAGTTGCTATTGCCCGGATTCACCCGCTGCTGACCGACATGCTCGATGTTGATTCATGTATGCCTGTCCCCGTAAGTTAGTTCCACTTTGGGTTCACGACTAGTCATGTCGGCCCGGGTTCTCTGTCATATGGATGCTAGCGACACTATCATATACGTGAGCCAAAAGGCGCAAATGGTCCCGGGCCATGGTAAGGCGACACCCGTGGGGATACCGTGCGTGAGGCCACAAAGTGATATGAGGATACCCGTGGGGATACCGTGCGTGAGGCCGCATAGTGATATGAGGTGTTACATGCTAGATCGGTGTGACTTAGAATCAGGGTCCTGATAGCTTTGGTATCAGAGCCTGACTGCCTGTCGGATTTCCAAGCCAAACTGGTCGAAGTTGAGTCTAGAAATGCTTTAGTTATATAAGGGAAATGATTATGGAAGAGAACGTAAGGCTCTTTTTACTCCTTTACCTTATGCCCTTCTGATCTGAATCAACCTCTTCTTTACTGCGGGGATTAAGAACTAGGATTCTCATCTTTCCATTAGGATCACGTGTTACTAATCCATAGACTTATAAGATTGATGGATTCAAGGCTCAATTCAGTTCTAGTACTTCCGTATGTTGACAGTTGATCTTGGAACCTTGTTATTATGATGTTGAGTGGTTATACCACCATTTTACCGGATGTCTCAAATCTTTTTGAGCATTTACAACCGTTATGCTGTCCGAGTCATCCCAGGTTCCTAAATAGTCTGATGCATTTGCAAATCCATTCTTTTCGTTCCTGATGTCCCTTTGGGCCAGTTCAACCACACTAATCGGTGAGTTGAGGTACTTTATTGCTTCGACATATATGTTGTAGCCATTTTTATGACCCTAGGCATCTTAGAGAATCACCCATAATCTAGCCATGCTTTATATTCCTAGTGTGATGATTGTGGCCACCATTCTCGAGAGCATCCCGTGATGCTACTTAGTAGTAGGTATTCTACTGCTGGGTTTCTGAACCTGAGATTCACCCTACTTACTTCATGTTGATAGTGTTGCTAGTTCCTTTAGGATATTAGTAACCTTTGCGATAGTCCTCGAGGTCCGTGGTAAATCCTCCTTCCAATACCATGAACTACTTATGGCAGAAGTTCCTTGTTGAACCAAAACATCACAATAAGAGTGCTCTTGATTAGTTCTCCATTCTGCATTGTGAATCTGCCAGTCCTACCTTTCTGCATGGATTATCTGGAAGAAATATGTTGAACTTGTTTGACATACTAAATCTATGCATCCACAACTCAGAAAGTGATAGGTTCCTTTGAGTTGTCCCCTCTTTAGTTGTCTTCTGACCTTCGTCTGTCAATTGTTGGTCAAGAGTAGTTGTCCATCCATGTTATCGATGCCTTCTACTCCTGTGGTCTGTCAAGCCATTCTATTCCAGAATGACTAGGAGAAACAAACTCCAGTACCTCATCCATATCTAGGATTGGGTCAAAGTAGTTGTATTCCACAGATCAAAATGTCAATCCAGTTTTCGTTCTGTTCTACCTTGGAGTATTACCATCTTTATATCAAGAATGTCATGGGAATTGCACACCATCTCATGAATTCTTGGTACATTGATACTTCTCGCCATCATTATTCATTCCTCGGTCTCTGTGTTGTTGTGACTGGAATGCCGACAAGTGAACCGTGATGTGTGAAATCAATTTTTTTAGCAACTCCGTTGCTTGGTAGTTAATGGACAATATTCCCATTCTTAGCGTGCTAGTTATTGAGTCATCACCCTAAGAATGATCATGCTACCTAGTCCTAATTTGTGGTGCACTCTTCTATCAATGAGTTAGGATTGTGTCAATCCCTCACCTTTTTGATCGTATCATCTTGCCTCGAAAGCAAGATTGCTCCCGAGCTTAATAACATTTCAGTGGTTCATGATTTTCTGGATTTCTTCACGGAAGTATCACCAGGTCGTCCCCTGGCTGATATGTTGAGTTCGTGATCAAGATGGTTCTCCAATAAACCACCCTTTCTCCAAGAATCCGTGTTGGATACCCCTGAGCTAGTTGGTTAAGCTGAACAACAACTTGGAGAGCTAGAAGATAAAAGCTTGCCTAACTTAGTTCTTTCCAAAGGGATATTCTTGTGTAGTGTGTGTTGAAGAAAGATGATATCTTCATCGATTGGTCCCTGTGATCAGTTGTTGGACCTATTGTCTTATCAATCCTTTGATTTGAGTGTGGGCTATTGTCAAATCAAATCAGTACCAACGATGTTTGTAATGTTGTCTTACTCGTGGTTGATCCCTCGAGCATACACCGCTACATCTTTTGGTCTGACCAATACTAACACATTGTTCACATAATGGTGGAAGTCCAGTGATATGGGAATTCCTATGAGTTGCTATTGAGCCCATCAGCAGCATTTTGTCTCCCCCATGATTCATGTTGAACATCAACCTAGTGTTGGAAACCTTCTAAGCAATGCCTTTGTGTTCCGTTCATGAAGCTTATGCTTGGATGGAAGAAGTGACTTCCTCGAATTCATGTGCATTTGGTGCAAGTTGCCGCTGTGAGTTCGAGAAAGATTGTTTTTGTTTCCTCTAGTACCATCCCAAGTCAGTTATGCATGGGCGAATGTATTCTATGGTTTGGTAGATTAATTATCTCCACTCCATATGTATTCCCTAGCACACCAAGCCACTGATTGACTTGTTCAAGGAAAAGAAGTCTATGCTTGGGATCTAATCCATGGACTTGCGTAAAGACTTCGAAATCCTTGATGATGGTTCCCGACCAGAACTCGATAGTGTTTTATTATAAGACTACTATGTGGTCATTCTTGTCTTGGACAACATGCTCACATGTATGTAGCAGAACCAGCTCATGTTTTGGAGCTTGCTATCGTAGTTCATATCCCGAGAATCTCGCAATGTCATCTCGTCGGTTTGTGTTGCAAACTTTATTTTCCAAACACATTGTCTGAATTATCCTGTTACCAACCAGATTTGAATCTCAGGCAGATATGATGGTTGGAACTTCTTTAGAGAACTATGATATAGGTTCCAGTGAAGTGGACGCACCTAGCTGGAAGCACTATTGTTGTAGTATCTTGATTAAGCCGTTTGGTCACCTCCCATGAGGATTTCGCATGACTTACTCTTGAATTTGTTCCTTAGGGATCCTTGTGCTCTCAGCTTCTTCGATGATTCTATAACCATTGGAACGTTGGAAACACTCTCGACTGTTGAGTTCTTCCCCAGTAACCAGAATCATTCCCATCATTAGCATTTTGTTCCTAGCTTGCACCGCCATTGTGCCATTCTATCATGGACTACCCTTCTCGGTAATCTCTGGTCAGGATCATCTTCAATAGTGTTCCTACCATGGGTCCCATCCATTTCCAATGATACACAAAAATCATCCATTACGTTGTCTTCAACAAGGTAGTCCACATCCATTCTAGTCGAGTATGTCATTCTTTTGAACTCCTTCAAATGATCATTTGTGATTGCCTTAGGCTGGTATAAAGAGTTCCAATGATTGCAGTATGAAAAGTAATTCTTTTGCCACTTAAGGGGATAATTCTACGAGTCACCTTCTCTAAGGTGCCCTGTTATGGAATCATGGCAATTATTTCATCGCTATCTTGAAACCATGCACCATCTCCTCAAGTGTGGAATTGTTGCCTACCAAGTTGAACCCCCGTCATCTATTCTTCCATCCCTCCCGAAGTGTGTTGAACATCTCAGCTCAAGAGGTGTTCTATGCCTCATTCTGTGAGTTGATCGTCAGTTGCTCGATCCTCGAGAAGATCAATTCTTCTAGAGTTTCCATTTCTTCTCGTGGTCATGTTGAATGGAGTTCTCAAAGCAAGATGTCAAGATCAAGTTGATGCAATAAATCAACATCTTTGAGAAGAGAAATTGGATCATGAAGATTGTGTTAGTTTGTGTCCCTTTTGTCCTCTTACCTCACGTCTTGAATCTCGAGACGAGATTCTTGTTTAGTGGGGGTGAGCTGTCACAGCCCCAGTTCTGGCCTTGCCTGTCTTGCATTAGCCTCCATGCATCATGTCTAATTTTTTATGAAACTTTGAAATGGGGGATGATAAACCCTAGCAGCAAATGAAATTCAACTAGGGTCCAAATAAAATCATTTCAGTGAACCCAAAATGCCCTTCTAAAATGTTCATCATATTTGCCTTGGTCCAGAACCTCTGACAAAAATGGTGCACATTTTACTAGAACAACAGAGGGTCACTGAATTAAATCATATAATACTTGCATTTGGGCATTTAAATGCTATAGAATATTTTAAATGCCCAAATATTCATGAACTAAAATGTTTATTGTAGGATATATCCCCAACAGTGGTCATGAGCAGTTTCATGAATTTTGGGATTGTTTTAATATTTTAAATAAAGCCATAAAGTTGCAGAATAATAGAAAACAGGAAGTAATAAAAAGAGAGAGAACCTACCCGGCGCCTATCTGTGCAGCCTGCTGCTGAAGCCGGCCCAGCCCAGCCACCTCCCCTGCTAGTTGTCTTCCTCCTCCCGCCAGAAGGCAGAGGGGAAGCAGCGCATGGCGCTCGCGCGCGCGGGCACACAGCTGCCTGCCTGGCCCCTCCCTGGCCAGCGCGACACTAGGATCGTCACCCCGTGGCCTCTAGAACCCACCGACCCCTCTCTCACTTTTCCCCCTCGCCCCCTCGCTCTCTACATGCCATGGCTGACGCGCTCGTCGCCGCCGTTCACTGCCACGCGGCCACAGCCACCCCCTTGACGCTCTGCCGTCCCCAAGAGGTCCACCCCGACCTCTTCTTCGTATCCGCCGAGCCAAACGATGCCGGAGCACCCTGCAGCACCGCCATCGCTGTTGTCTTTGTCCTCTGCAGTGACAGTCGTTGTCGTTGATTCGCAGCAACCGGACCGCGCCCGACCTCGCCGACGACGCCGTCGGACGCGCTGTGAGCACCAACGTCGTCTCCCCCTTCTCCCCTGGTCGCGCTCGCCCTCTAGGTCGTAGCCCCGCCATGACCGAAAGATTGCTCGCCGCCATCCATGTCGCTGCCGTGGCGAGATCCCACACACGTCGCATTTGAGGATGCTATCATCCTCAGCACACTCCCAGGAGCCGAGAACACCCACCAGATCCTCCTCCCATGCGTCGTAGCGCCTGACCCGCTGACGTCGAACTCCGGCCGCCGCCTCTGTGCTCGCCGTCGTCATTTCCGGCGACCCCGAGGCCTCCCGATCACTCTTCTAGACGCGGTCGAGCACGAGCTATCTTCTGGTGGCCTTTGCGCGTCCAGCGTTCCGAGCATCACCGCCGCGTTTGTGTGCTCGCCAGCGTTCAACTCAGGCGTGCTGACGTGGCCGCGTGATTAGTGCTAATCGCCGCCAGCTAACCAACCTATAGTCACTGACTAGTGGGCCTAGTGCCCTAATAGTTTTAACTTAATCACTAATTAGAGCAAGTGCCACTGACATGTGGGACCAGGCCTTAACTAATTTGGATTAGTTTTAGTTTAATTTTAATTAACACTATTAGTTAACCGTGTCACTGACGTGTGGACCCCACACGTCAGGTTTGACCTGGATCGAGCCGTTGACCTGCTGACCTCACTATGAGGTCATACTGACACAATAATTCCTTTCTGGAATTTAAATAAGTCTTAAATGATTTATTTATTTCAGAAAATATCCCAAACTTTGAAAAATCATAGAAAATAATCTATAACTCCAATGGAAATAAGTTATATATGAAAAGGATCAGAAAAATATGAAGAATCTGTTTATGCCATGTTCATGCATGTTTGAGCAAGTTAACATCGCTGTTTAGGACAAACTATGTAAATGGCATTTGATTATTCACATATGAAGTTTGAATTTGAACCTTGGGTTCAAACCAACTTCATCTAATCTGGACTCTAGTTGCATTAGCTCAAACACAAGCATATTACCATGTCATGGTCATGCATCATATAGTTGCATTTCATTGACTGTGTCCTTCTCTGTTTGCCGGTAACCATCCCCTCTCAGTAGATGATGTTTCCGACGACGTGATTGATGACACTGATGAAGAGCTATATTATCTTCAGAAGTGCCAGGCAAGCAAAACCCCCTATTTCATTCCGATACAATATCACTCTCTCGCTCCTTCTCTCTTTTACTGCATTAGGACATCACCGATTCAACTATTACATGCTGCTGTAGTTGAACCCCTTTCCTCTGCATGACCTGTCATTGCCACAGTAAATAGATGAAACCCACTAGCATGAGTAGGAGTTGTTTGAGCCCTGATGTGCCTACTCATTCATGCTTTTTTGTCATGCCTGCTACTACTTAGAGTTGAGTCAGGTCCGATTCATCGGGGATGAATTGGAATGTGGTGAACATGTCCTACTATTGAGACCTAAGTGTGTGAACACGATTTGGTAAAGGTAGTGGTGAGAGGCCATGTAGGAGTACATGGTGCGTTGTCTCATTGCAGCCGTCCTCAGGAACTGAGTTCTGTGTTTGTGATCCATGAACAGTTACTACCACGCATTGGAATGCTTAAGTGCCCCTCTTGACTTATTAATCTACCTGATCTCTGTCCAGGAGTTGCAACTAGTTTCTGGTGTTTGTAGGTAGTGTTAGTAGTCTACCAAGTGGCACCCGGTACAGGTGGGCTTGGGACAGACTAGGCACAGTGGCACGGTGTACCAAGTGGCACCCGGATGGTGGGCTTGGGAACCCTGCTCACATCGTTTGGGGCCGTGAGCGACACCCCGGCCGGATCTCCTTCCGGATGGAACCCGAAGAGGCGATAAACCTGGACGAGAGACTTGTGTGATTAGTCAGGTCATGGCCGACTCCCTCACCAGGCTTCCGCTTGAAGGTTGCCGAGTTACACGACGTGTACATGGTGGTAAGTGGCGAGAGCATGTGTGAAGAAGTGCACCCCTGCGGGGTTATCATTATCTATTCGAATAGCCGGATTCCTCGGATATGGAAACTTGGACCCCTTGCGTAGTTCATAGACAAGTGAAAGTGGATACTCTAAAATGCGCAAGATAAGTGTGAGTGCTATGGATGGCGTTCTCTTAGGGAGACGGGAGTGGATCCATAGTGGAGTATTGATATCGTGAATATGTGTACTCGTGTGCACCACCTGAAAAGAGTTACATGTAGTCGTAGTTCAGGATAGCCACCGAGTCAAAGCTGGCTTGCTGCAGTCAAACTCTACCACCCCTTTGTTGATACCGATGCATATGTAGTTAGTTCTGATGTAAGTCTTGCTGGGTACATTTGTACTCACGTTTGCTTAATTTATGTTTTTGCAGAGAGACTTCAGTCTCGCTAGTAGTTTCGTGTGGACTTCGACGTCTAGCTTGATACCTTAGTTACGATCTTGTGCCCTCGACAAGATCTGGTAGATAGTCAGACTTCTCAGCCTTTTTCATTTGTAGATGTCTATACTCAGACATGTTAAGCTTCCGCATGTGCTTTGACTGGTATGCTCTAAATGTTGGGTCATGAGACCCATGTTTGTTTTATCTGGCTCTTCGGAGCCTAATGAATAAATGCTTGAGTCGTAGAGTTATGTTGTGATGCCATGTTGTATTTACACATATCGAGCATATTGTCTGTATGATTAAAATGATTGGTATGTGTGGGATCCGACAACCTAGTTGTTCATCCTTGGTAGCCTCTCTTATGGGGAAATGTAGTCTTGTGCTTCCGTGAGGCATAGTAGTCCGCTACAGCCCGATTCACCAGAGTCCTGCTAGCCCAGCACTACTGCTCCGGAACACTTAGACTGGCCGGCATGTGATTCACTTCGTTCCTGTGTCTGTCCCTTCGGGGAAATGTCACGCGGTGACATCCGGAGTCCTGCTAGCCTGCTACAGCCCGGGTTCCCAGAGTCCTGTTAGCACAGTTGCTACATCCCGGATTCACACGCTGCTGACCGGCATGCTCGATGTTGATTCATGTATGCCTGTCCCTGTAAGTTAGTGCCACTTTGGGTTCACAACTAGTCATGTCGGCCTGGATTCTCTGTCATATGGATGCTAGCGACACTATCATATACGTGAGCCAAAAGGCGCAAACGATCCCGGACCATGGTAAGGCGACACCCGTGGGGATACCATGCGTGAGGCCGCAAAGTGATATGAGGTGTTACAGGCTAGACCGGTGTGACTTAGAATCGGGGTCCTGACACTTAATTCCTACTCGTCCTCGAGTAGGTAAATGATAAAAATAGAACTTTTGATGTGGAATGCTCCCTAACATAATTTTCAATGCAATTCTCTTTATTGTGGCATGAATGTTCAGATCCAAAAAATTCAAGATGAACGTTTAATATTGACATAAAAATAGTAATACTTCAAGCATGCTAACCAAGCAATTATGTCTTATCAAAATAACATAGCCAAAGCTTATCCCTACAAAATCATATAGTTTGGCCATGCTTCATTTTCATCACACAAAATGCTCCCCTCATGCATAACCCAGATGACAAGCCGAGCAAAAGTGATATATTGTCAAAAGCTAAGAGTGGCAAAAGTGAAATGTCAAATTCTAGAGTGGCATAATCAAAGTTGGCAAAAACTAGAGTGGCAAAAACAAAGTTTTTCCATACTTTTTAATGCGCTTCAGCCTGTTCAACCCTTACGCAATACATGAGCCCAAGCCATGGATATAGCACTATAGGTGGAATAGTATATGATGATGGGGGTTATGTGAGAAGACAAAAAAGGAGAAAGTCTCACATTGACGCGGCTAATCAACGGGCTATGGAGATGCCCATCAATTAATGTCAATGCGAGGAGTAGGGATTGCCATGCAACGAATGCACTAGAGCTATAAGTGTATGAAAGCTCATCTAAAGAAACTAAGTGGGTGTGCATCCAACTTGCTTGCTCACGAAGACCTAGGGCATTTTGAGGAAGCCCATCATTGGAATATACAAGCCAAGTTCTATAATGAAAAATTCCCACTAGTATTATGAAAGTGACATAATAAGAAAATCTCTATTATGAAGATCATGGTGCTATTTTGAAGCACAAGTGCGGAAAAAGGATAGTAACATTGTCCATCCTCTCTTTTTCTCGCATTTTTTGTTTTGGTTGGGGCTTCTTTGGCATCTTTTTTTTATTTGGGCTTCTTTGGCCTCTTTTTTTCTTTCCTCACATGGGACAATGCTCTAATAATGATGATCATCACACTTTTTATTTTCTCATAACTCAATGTTACAACTCGATACTAGAACACAAATATGACTCTATGTGAATGCCTCCGGTGATGTACCGGGATATGCGATGAATCAAGAGCGACATGTATGAAAGAATTATGAAAGTGGCTTTGCCACAAATATGACTCTATGAAAGCAATATGACAATGATGGAGCGTGTCATAATAAATGGAACGGTGGAATGTTGCATGGCAATATATCTCGGAATGGCTATGGAAATACCATAATAGGTAGGTATGGTGGCTGTTTTGAGGAAGATATAAGGAGTCTTATGTGTGATAGAGTGTATCGTATCACGGGGTTTGGATGCACCGGCGAAGTTTGCACCAACTCTCGAGGTGAGAAAGGGCAATGCACGGTACCGTAGAGGCTAGCAAATTGCGGAAAGGTAAGCGTGCGTATGATCCATGGACTCACATTAGTCATAAAGAACTCATATACTTATTACAACAGTTTATTAGCCCTCGAAGCAAAGTACTACTACGCATGCCCCTAGAGGGATAGATTGGTAGGAAAAGACCATCGCTCGTCCCCGACCGCCACTCATAAGGAAAGCACTCAAAGAACACTCCATGCTTCAAATTTGTCACACAACATTTACTATACGTGCATGCTATGGGACTTGCCAACTTTAACACAAGCATTTCTCAATTTCACAATTGCCCAACTAGCACGACTCTAACATTACCATTTTTATATCTCAAAGCATCTATCAAGAATCATAGTATTTAATGCACTCTATATGAATTTTTTTATCATACCCATCTTGAATGCCTATCATATTAGGACTAGTTTTATAGCCAAAGCAAATTACCATGCTGTTCTAAAAGACTCTCAAAATAGTATAAGTGAAGCATGAGATATCAATAATTTCCAGAAAATAAAACCACCACCATGCTCTAAAAAATATAAGTGAAGCACTAGAGCAAAATTATCTAGCTCAAAAGATATAAGTGAAGCACATAGAGTATTCTAATAAATTCCGATTCATGTGTGTCTCTCCCAAAAAGTGTGTGTACAGCAAGGATGATTGTGGTAAACTAAAAAGCAAAGAATCAAATCATACAAGACGCTCCAAGCAAAACACATATCATGTGGTGAATAAAAATATAGCCTCAAGTAAAGTTACGGATAGAGGAAGACAAAAGAGGAGATGCCTCCCGGGGCATCCCCAAGCTTAGGCTTTTGGTTGTCCTTGGATTTTACCTTGGGGTTTCCTTGGGCATCCCCAAGCTTAGGCTCTTGCCACTCCTTCTTCCAAAATACATCAAATCTTTACCCAAAAACTTGAAAACTTCACAACACAAAACTCAACAGAAAATTTCATGAGCTCCGTTAGTATAAGAAAACAAATGACCACTTAAGGTACTGTAATGAACTCATTCTTTATTTATATTGGTGTTAAACCTACTGTATTCCAACTTCTCTATGGTTCATACCCCCCGATACTAGCCATAGATTCATCAAAATAAGAAAACAACACACGAAAAACAGAATCTGTCAAACACAGAACAATCTGTAGTAACCTGTAGGTTTCCAATACTTTTGTAACTCCAAAAATTCTACCAAATTAGTACGACCTAAATAATTTTTATATTGATCTACTTCAGTTGGAGTCAGTATTTTATCGCTCTCTGATTAAAAATGAAAATTATTCCCGTGAGCACATACTTTCTGTTTTTTCAGCAAGATCAAATAACAATCATCCAAGAGGATCCTAAAGGCTTTACTTGGCAAAAACACTAATTAAAACATAAAAAACACAATCATAACAGAGTCTAGATTATTTACTTATTACTAAACAGGAACAAAAATCAAGGAACAAAAATAAAAATGGGTTGCCTCCCAACAAGCGCTATCGTTTAACGCCCCTAGCTAGGCATCTATAATTTTAATGATGCTTACATGAAAGATAGAAATTGAAACACGAAGGGAGCATCATGAAGCCTATGAAAATCACATCTAAGTCTAACATACTTCCTATGCATAGGCATTATATAAGCAAACAAATTATCAAGACAAGCAAAAACTAGCATATGCAAGAAAGGAGAATGAAACAATAGCAATCTCAACATAATGAGAGGTAATTTAGTAACATGAAAATTTCTACAACCATATTTTCCAATCTCATAATAATTACATGTAGGACCATAAGCAAATTCAACAATATAGCTCTCACATAAAATTTTCTCTACATGATCCACATGCATGCAAAGTTGACACTCTTCCAAAATAGTGGGATTAACATTAACTAAAGTCATGACCTCTCCAAACCCACTTTTATCAAAAATTTCATAAGATTGAACATTCTCCAAATATGTGGGATCTAAAGTTGACACTCTTCCAAACCCACTTTCAATATTATTTCAAACATTATTATTAATCTCATATTCATCATGGGGCTTAAATAAATTTTCAAGATCATAAGAAGAATCACCCCAATCATGATCATTGCAACAAATAGTAGTCATAGAAAAACTAGCATCCCCAAGCTTGAGGTTTTGCATATAATTAATAAAATTTACATTAAGAGAATTTATAATAACATCATTGCAATCATGCTTTTCATCGAAGGAACTATCAAGTATGGGTGCAATAGCAACGATCTCATGTTTAACATAAGGAACTATAGCAAATTCATCTTCATAAATATTGGCATCATGGCCACAAGAATAGCAAGCATCATGTTCATCAAGGGATATTTCAATCAAATCATCGGAATCATAATTATCTATAGATTCATGCATATCATTATTTTCTTCCAAAGTAGCAGTCACTCTTTCAATAAATTCTTTGACATAGACATTATGAGCAAAGTTTTCATAGCAATATTTAAGTATGTCAAAATTTCAGATTCGTGGAGAGTAACATCATACTTTTCAATCAAAGAAGCAACTTCATAAGCACCCTTAAAAGCAACAAATTCTTCAATCTGTCCGATATTGTAGTAACTATAAACACCCTTTGCACAAGAAGATAAGATTTAATTATCATTAAACTCACAGAGGTAGGGGAGGTATTGTTAGGGTTCTTAGAGCAACAAGTAAAATCACAAATTTCACAAAGATTCCAAGCATAACACAACAATCTGTTTATTTGATCCCATAAGAGTCTCCCTTTTTTAGACAAACAGCGACGCACAAAATGAGCATACTCATCTAAAGATTTCCCATCAACTAGGCTAGTTGGGGTTTCAACACGAGTGCATAAGGATCGAAGATGATCCAAGTAGAACACTTTAAGTGGATCCATATCAATAGATTTTTAGCAAGCAAAGATGCAAGCAAATAGAAGGCATATGGAAACACAACCAAAGATACATACGGGAAGAAGGCGAAGAAAAGGCAAAGGTTTTGGAAAATCATTTTAGAAGTGGGGGAGAGGAAAATGAGAGGTGAATGGCAAATAATGTAATGCGAGGGAGAAGAGTTTATGATGGGTACTCGGTCTATCTTGACCTGTGCGTACATCTCCCCGACAACTGCGCCAGAAATCCTTCTTGCTACCTCTTGAGCATGCGTTGGTTTTCCCTTGAAGAGGAAAAGGAGATGCAACAAAGTAGCGTAAGTATTTCCCTCAGTTTTTCAGAACCAAGGTATCAATCCAGTAGGATACTACACACAAGTCACCTAGTACCTGCACAAACAAACAAGAACCTCGCAACCAACATGATAAAGGGGTTGTCAATGCCTTCACGGTCACTTACGAAAGTGAGATCTGATAGAGATAATAAGATAAATATTTTTTGGTATTATTGTGGTATAGATTGGTGTCGGATTTCGGGTTCCGGCAAAACCCTTGAGGTTCGAACACTGGGGTGCACACGAAGATCTCCCCCTTCTCTAGCTCGCACACTCAATGATTCCACGGCCTAGCTTGACTGACCCAAAGAACACGAGACACAAGATTTACACTAGTTCGGGCCACCATTGTGGTGTAATACCCTACTCCAGTGTGGTGTGGTGGATTGCCTCTAGGGCTGAAGATGAACAGTTACAAGGGAAGAATAGCCTCCTGAGGAGAGGTGTTCTTGTGCTTGGTGAGCTTATGTGTTTGAGGATGATCTGGATCCTCTCTAGACCAGTTCCCTCTTTCTTCTTTCTATGGTGGCTAGTCCTATTTATAGTGGCCTTGGTCCTCTTCCCAAATATTGAGCAGGAAGGGATCCCACAACGGCCAATTTGAAGGGAGACAACTAGTACAAGTTATCCTAACAAAATTAGTCTTTGCCTGCCGAAGGCTCTGGTGGTGACGCCGTCTTGGGCTCCACGATGACCTCCATCCTGTCGTCCTGCTGGTCTTGGTCTTGTTGCACCGATATGGAAACCATTGCCTGATGCCTTGGAACTCCTCACCTGCACTTGCCTCCTTAGCACCAAAGAGGAAGCGAGGACACTGCGCTTGCTGGCACCCGCCTGGTCTTGATTGTCATGGCTTACATCATTGGAACCTCGCGAGGTTCGCCTCGCCTTGATCTTTCCGCCCCTCACGAGCCAGCCTAGTGAGGCCGCCCCTGAGGAGGTCTTGCGTCGTCCGCCTCGCGAGGCCTGTCCCCTCGCGAGGGTCTTGAGTGTTTGCTGGTGAAGATGGGCCGTACGGGGCCGCTGGGGGAGCCACGCTACGGGCCGCAGTCAAGCAAGTCTGGGGACCCCAGTTCCCAGAACGCCGACAGTAGCCCCCGGGACCTAGGTGCGCTCGGGCTTGGCTTCGAGGCGAAGCCAAAGGGAAAGTGCGGAGCGCCGTGGGCCCCAACAGCCTACGGCCTTGGTCGACGCGTGGCGACTGATTGGACGTGGGCGTCTCCGCTTCCCCACGCAGCCTCCGTAACTGCCCGACTTGACGGGTCCTTGCTGCATGCAGGAGAAATATCATTATTACCTTAGATCGTGGAGGCCGGCGGTTGGCCTCCCCTTGGCTATAAATGGGAAGTGGGGGCAGAGCTCCCATCACCCGTCTCTCCTCTGCCTCTCCTGCTTCTTCTTCTTCCTTGATCCACTCCTTGCTGGTGTAGTCATGGCGCCAATTTGGAGGTTCTCGGCCACGGATAAGGGCAAGATTCCCCTCAACGAACCCGGGCTGCTCACGTTGAAGAAGAGGAGGTCCCATCGTCGCGAGATGGTCGTGAGGCTGGTGGTGTCACGGTTGTGGTACGAAAGGCCGCCTCCTGCGTACCCGTTGCCCTTTTATGCTCACGCCGATGATTCTGGAGGGAGGAGCAATAAGCGCCGCCGCCCGCGCCAGGGCCATGGCCGCCGTGCCACGGAGGCGCACGCCGTCGCCCCAGGGTTCCATGCTGCGGACTCCTCGCACGAGTTCGTGCTGTGGGTGATGATGCCCCCGAGCACTTGGACTCGCCTTCCGCAGTTCTTCACCGCCGAGATGCCGCCGAGGGGCCCTCTCGAGCTTTGGCTGCAGCATGCCGACTGCGACGCCCCAACGATTGGAGCGGAAGTTGAAGCCATCGCCTCCGGGAGGATCTTCATGACCCGTGGTTGGGGCGAGGTCGCTCGAGCCTGCCATGCGAACGGCGCCCTCGCCATCTACTTCGAGTATGACAATGCCTCCATGCTGTTCTTCAAGGTCTTCGACGAGAAAGGCCGCCGCTTGGAGTGCTTCCCTGAAGGAGGTCGCCAGGACGGTGCAGCGACGGGCGCCGGGCCTGCCGCAGGCCTCTCCTACAGCTCCTCCAACGACAGCGGTGACTCCTGGTGGTCCAGCGACACTCTCGAGCTCGTGGAGTCTCCAAGACAAGCGACGACAGCTACGTGCACCCGAGCTCTCGTCGGGCCTAGAGCAAGGACGCTGCGTCTGGCCGCCGTCGCCGTTGATCCGGATGGGGTTGGCGCCGGCCCTTCGTGGCCCACTATTGATGATGGCGTCGGCGACGTCCGGCGGGTGTAGATAGAGATCCTAGGAATTCCCTTCCTTTTGTTTCCTGCGAGGAATCAAAACGGACCCCGCGGGGGTGTGTAAAGCATTTGTAATGCCTTTTGTTGATATTATCCTTATTGTGAAAATTTGCGAACACATGTCCTGCTGAGGCTCGGTCTCCCCCTTTCCAATCCTGCAGCAGCTTGGTGCTCTATGCTGACAGGTCCCGGTCCCTAGGTAGGCTGCAACTGTCGCTGGTATGCCAGGTCGCGATGCCGTGGTCAAGGCCAGGAGGTGAGTGGCCCAAGGTCCGGTAAGAGCTCCTAAGGCGCGATGCTCAAGAGGTCCCCTTTAGCATGCAAGCAGCTAGCTGAGGATGGGAAAGGGAGGCGATGTTGCCACAGTAGGGCAGCGAAAAGTCAAGAATCTTATGTCGTAATGCTGGGTTGGTCCAGGTACGAGACTTATCTTTGGTGTTCCGGAGCCTGCTTCAGGTGCCACACCGGACTTGGGTGTTGGACGCTGCCGGGTAGCTAGGCTAGGCCCGTGCGGGGCCTCCCCCTATTCTCCATGTTCTTCCTAGTGCTCTACATCCTCAGGTCCCGGCCCTCGAGCAAGCTCAGCCGCCGCTGGTATGCCAGGTCGCGATGCCATGGTCAAGGCCAGGTGGTGAGGGTTGGAGAGCCAGTAAGAGCTCCTGGGTTGCGATGCTCAGGAGCCCCCCTTTAACGTGCAAGTGAATTGCATGGGAGAAGAGAGAGAGAGAGAGAGTCCGCGGTACCGCCCATTGTAGTCCTTAGGAGGTTCCAGCAGGTCAGCGCTAGGAGGGGAGCAAATCGCCTCGGTGATCGCCCGTCTGTTGCTGGCTTGTGGGAGGGAACTCCGTACTGCGGAGACCCCCGAGGCGTGTACAGCCCCACGCTAGCACATGGCTTGCACGGCAGGGCTGCAGGAGGTGTATCTGGGCACTCGTGAGCCAGCACGGGACTTATGAGGCCCTACCTCAAGGCGGGTTGCACCCGGTCTTGATTCTTGAGGGTTGTGGCGTTCCTGTGAGATGGTTAGACAACCCGAGTCGAGTGGATTTCTTGAGGCTATCGTACGAGAAGGCCAAGCACCAATGACCCAGGAGGTGACGTGAACGGGGCCAGCCCCCTGGACAGAGCTCAGCCGTTGGATTTATCGATGCTGCAGGGACGGGCCCGAGCACAGACGCCGTTCCTAGCCTTCTTATGCGAAGGATCCTGAAGAAAGACAATCGGTGAGCGGCTCCCTTGGTGGGTGAAAATCAGGCAGGTGATAACCATAGATAGATTATGCATGAGAAGCAAACTGGCTCAGGTAAACGCAGGAACGATACATGCCACTTGGTTGGACCCGAGCGGCCTGGGGATGATGCTGCCCGAAGGGCGCTCCCAGCAGAGTGAACTGAAGATGCAAGCAGATACATGCCGCAGGGATGGACCCACGCGGCCTCGGGATGATGCAGCCCAAGGGGCGCTCCCAACTAAATGAACTTGGAAAGATGTCACCTGGTTTGGTTGCTAAAGGGGTGTTGGGGTAGCTGAAGACGTGTAGCGAAGAAGTCACCCCTCACGAGCCATCGAGGCCCTGAGCCTCGGGAGGCTCTAGAGCCTCTGGTGGCCTTCGGAGGACTGTCTCCATCTCCGCCAGGAGTGCGTGATGCATGTCCTCCTGATCCACCATGACGCTCCACAGGTTGCGCTGGAAGGCAGCAGCCACACTCGGCAGGCCGAGCGGCATGCGAACGTAGCTGTGAGGTGGACCCTCGCAGCGTCCAACACATGAAGGCCAGAAGCGCTCCTTAGATGCGGCCTGGTTGAGCCCTAGGATGTCGATGCAGACACGCAGCTCACCACCCTCGCCCGGTTGGGGGGGGGGGCAGCGCCAGGTGGGCGGTGGTCGCCGCGTATTGCTCTTGCTTCTTGAAGCTCCTGAGATGCCTTGTCGATGAACTCTTGAGCGCCAGGTGCTTTTCGCCTGGCGCCCTCCTAAGGGAAACGTGTCGTGAAGCACGCCTCCACGTGGTGCCCGAGTGCCTCCCTCGTGATGCTGGCCAGGTCTGAGGCCCTCTGAGGGAGTCCTGGATTAGGGGGTCTCCGGACAGCCGGACTATCTCCATTGGCCGGACTGTTAGACTATGAAGATACAATATTGAAGACTTAGTCTCGTGTCCGGATGGGACCCTACTTGGCATGGAAGGCAAGCTAGGCAATACGTATATGGATATCTCCTCCTTTGTAACCGACCTTGTGTAACCCTAACCCTCTCCGGTGTCTATATAAACCGAAGGGTTTTAGTCCGTAGGACAACAATCACAACATACAATCATACCATAGGCTAGCTTCTAGGGTTTAGCCTCTCTGATCTCGTGGTAGATCTACTCTTGTAATACCCATATCATCAATATTAATCAAGCAGGACGTAGGGTTTTACCTCCATCAAGAGGGCCCGAACCTGGGTAAAACATCGTGTCCCCTGCCTCCTGTTACCATCCGGCCTAGACGCACAGTTCGGGACCCCCTACCCGAGATCCACCGGTTTTGACACCGACATTGGTGCTTTCATTGAGAGTTCCTCTATGTCGTCGCTGTTAGGCTTGATGGATCCTACTATCATCAATGGCGATGCGGTCCAGGGTGAGACTTTTCTCCCCGGACAGATCTTCGTATTCGGCGACTTTGCACTGCGGGCTAATTCGCTTGGCCATCTGGAGCAGATTGAAAGCTACGCCCCTGGCCATCAGGTCAGATTTGTAAGTTTGAACTACACGGCCGACATCCGCGGAGACTTGATCTTCGACGGATTCGAGCCACAGCCGGGCGCGCCGCACTGTCGTGATGGGTATGACCTAGCTCTGCCGCCGAACAGTACCCAGAGGCCGCGCCCGCATCAGCTCCGACCCTTAGTTCGGAGCCAACTGCGCCAATCGAGGACGGGTGGTTAGACACCGCCTCAGGGGATGCAGTCTCAACGGCGATCGAGCCAAACACCTGCCTAACCCTCTGCGCAGCCCGTGACTCCAAGGTGCCAAACTCTTTCCCGGACTCCGAACCATCTGCACCCCTGCCAATCGAATCTGATTGGGCGCCGATCATGGAATTCACCGCCGCGGATATCTTTCAGCACTCACCCTTCGGCGACATTCTAAATTCACTAAGGTCTCTCTCTTTTTCAGGAGAGCCCTGGCCGGGTTATGGCCAACAGGATTGGGATGCGGACGACGAAGAAATTCGACGCCCACCCACCACCCACTTTGTAGCCAATGTCGATGATTTAACCGACATGCTCGACTTCGACTCTGAAGACATCGACGGTATGGACAACGATGTAGGAGACGAACATGAACCAGCGCCTATAGGGCACTGGAAAGCCACCTCATCATATGACATATACATGGTGGATGCACCCAACAAAGGCAACGACGACGAGATAGCGGAGGATGACCCCTCCAAGAAGCATCCCAAGCGCTGACGTCAGCGGCGCCGCTCTAAGTCCCGCCAAAGCAAAAGTGGTGATACTGGCACAGGAGATAATAACACTCCGAATAGTGCCGAAGACAACAATAATCCCCTCCAGCAAGATTTAGAGCAGGAGGATGAAGGAGCCAGCTCTCCTAAGAGAGCGGCGGACGGAGAGGAGGAGGATGACAATTACATCCCCCCCTCCGAAGACGAGGCAAGCCTCGGCGACGATGAATTCGCCGTCCCAGAGGATCCCGTCGAACAAGAGCGCTTCAAGCGCCGGCTTATGGCCACGGCAAATAGCCTGAAGAAAAAGCAGCAGCAGCTTCAAGCTGATCAAGACCTGCTAGCTGACAAATGGACTGAAGTCCTCGCGGCCGAGGAATATAAACTCGAGCGCCCCTCCAAGAGTTACCCAAGGTGCAGGTTACTACCCTGACGGGAGGAAGAAGCATATGATACGGCTGATCAGCCACCTCGTGGCCGCGATAGAGAGGCATTCCAGCCAAAAGCTCAGCCTCCACACCAACGCCATTCAAATAAAAAGGCATGGGGAGATACGCAGACCTGCGAGACATATTGGAGGACAAGGCAAAGCATTCAAGATCGATCTACGAATCACGAGGGCGCACCACTCTGCAAGACAACAAACGTCATGCCGGATACAGTAAAAGGAAATCCGGCCGGGCCGAACACAGCGGGCAAGACCCATTCGAGCTGCGTCGAGATATAGCCCAATGCAGAGGCGCCGCACACCCCTTATGCTTCACAGACGAAGTAATGGAACATCAACTCCCAGAAGGTTTCAAACCTATAAACATTGAATCATACGACGGCACAACAGATCCCACAATATGGATTGAGGACTTCCTCCTCCACGTCGACATGGCCCGCGGTGATGACTTACACGCCATCAAATACCTCCCACTAAAGCTCAAAGGACCAGCGCGGCATTGGCTTAACAGCTTGCCAGCAGACTCCATTAGCTGTTGGGAAGATCTGGAAGCCGCATTCCTCGACAACTTTCAGGGCACTTATGTGCGACCACCAGATGCCGATGACTTGAGCCACATAATACAGCAGCTAGAAGAGTCGGCCAGGCAATTCTGGACTCGGTTCCTTACAAAGAAAAATCAAATCGTCGAATGTCTGAATGCGGAGGCCCTAGCGGCTTTCAAGCACAACATCCGAGACGAGTGGCTAGCCCGGCACCTTGGTCAGGAAAAGACGAAATCTATGGCAGCTCTCACGACGCTCATGACCCGCTTTTGTGTGGGAGAAGACAGCTGGCTTGCTCGCAGTAATAACATATCAAAGAACCATGGTACCTCACATACCAAGGACGGCAATAGCAGGTCACGTCGCAACAAGCATAAGCGCCGCATTAACAGCGAAAATACTGAGGATACGGCAGTCAATGCCGGATTCAAAGGATCTAAACCCGGTTAGTGGAAAAAGCCATTCAAACAAAGTACGCCGGGTCCGTCTAGCTTGGATCGTATACTCGACCGCTCGTGTCAAATACACGGCACCCCAGACAAGCCAGCCAATCACACCAACAGGGATTGTTGGGTGTTCAAGCAGGTCAGCAAGTTAATTGCCGAAAAAAGGACGAGCGGCCGCATAGCGACGACGAGGAGGAGCCCCGGCAGCCGCACACTGGAGGACAGAAGAGGTTTCCCCCGCAAGTGCGTATGGTGAACATGATATATGCAACCCACATCCCCAAGAGGGAGCGGAAGCGTGCGCTCAGGGACGTATATGCGTTGGAGCCAGTCGCCCCAAAGTTCAACCCTTGGTCCTCCTGTCCGATCACCTTCGATCGCAGGGACCACCCCACTAGTATCCGTCATGGCGGATTCGCCGCACTGGTCCTAGACCCAATCATCGACGGATTTAGCCGCACTGCTTTATCAGGACACAGGTTGCAAAATGGGTATAGACCCCTCAAGGATCAAACCCACAAAAACGACCTTTAAGGGCGTCATTCCAGGCGTAGAGGCCCATTGCACAGGCTCAATTACACTGGAAGTGGTCTTCGGATCCCCGGATAACTTCCGAAGCGAAGAGTTAATCTTCGATATAGTCCCGTTCCGCAGTGGTTATCACGCGCTACTCGGGCGAACCGCATTTGCTAGATTTAATGCGGTACCGCATTATGCATACCTCAAGCTCAAGATGCCAGGACCTCGCGGAGTTATTATAGTCAATGGAAACATAGAGCGCTCTCTCCGAACAGAGGAGCACACCATGGCCCTCGCAGCAGAAGCGCAAAGCAGCCTCTCAAGGCAATCAACCAGTTCGGTGTTTCAAAGCCCGGACACCTTCAAGCGCACCTGGGGCAATCGGCAAATAGACCGCCTGGCGCGATCTGAGCTCGCGTAGCAATACGACGGCCACCCCAATCCTAGCCCAACGGCGATATTCGTGCCGCACGTACGAGGGGGGCACAACTGCGGCACGCCCCAAAACGCGGCCTAAACCGCACTAGGGGCTTCCCGTTTGGTTATTTTTCTTTTTCTTTCAGGACCTTAATCTCTGGAAACACTGTCCGGCAGCACTATTGCCGAACACATGATGCAACAACCAAGGAGGCAGACAGCTACGTTATACAACGGAATACCCAGGTTGATTACAGATTTCATATCATTCCTCAGCCCGCCCTTGGAAGGGACATAGTCCTACTCTTTGCTTATCGCACTATCTGTATCACTCTGCTTTAACGCAATTTTTCAATAAGCAATGCATGACATTACGACTATTATTGCATTCTTGTTATATATATATATATATATATATATATATATATATATATATATATATATATATATAGGTGTTCATTAATGACGCCTTGCAACCGTACACTCTGGTACGGCCAATACACCAGGGGCTTACGTACCCCACAATGCGGTGTGAAAAGTCCGAACACTTTCACAAGTGCGGCACCCCGAACTTATAGCACTATATGCATCAGCTCCGAATCATGTCTTTGGTCAAATGTTGGGTTTGCCTAGCTCCTATGTTTTGGTACCTTATGTTCCGCTCTATCGGCTAAGGTAGCGCTAGGAGAACTACTGCGATTGTGCCCCGGTTCTGCCGGGCTAAGCACCTCAATAGAGAAAGCTAAAACTGACTGTCATGATAAGGCGAGAGACTGGTCGCTGTCCGGCGAGGTTTTTCGAGTCCCTAAAGACTTATGCCACTTAGGGCGAGGGGCCGGCCCTGTCTGGCTTACAGGCATGTATCGCGCTCCGAATTCGGCCTTCCGAATACCAGGGGCTTCGCCGAAATTTTGAAATTATAGAATTCTATGGCTAAGTGAGAGTGATAAAGCATTATTAGTCTGGTTGCCTTGTTCGTTGTGCTGAGCACCTCCCTCGAAGGACCCAAACATGGGAACAAAAGTGCTCAGGTTTATCCCGAACACCCCAACACTCGTGGCATGGGGGCAGAAGCCGAGGACTAGCCATCTCTCAGATTGGATAAACAGCCAAACAGAAGGTAATATTTTAAATTCTAACAAGCATTGCATAGCGCATATGAAACAAGTTTTCATACATACAGGATACAACGAGCAAGTCTCATTCAAATATTACATCTTTTGAACACCCATCTGCGATAAGACGGGCACCCGGTAGAACACCCTCGTAGTACATCTTGGGGTGGCGGTGCTCCTTGCCCTCCGGCGGCCCCTCCTTGATCAGCTTCACGGCATCTAGCTTGACCCACTGCATTTTTACACAGGTGAAAGCCCGGTGTGCACCTTCAATGTAGACAGATTGCTTGACGACCTCCAGCCACGGGCAGGCATCCACGAGCCGCCTCACCAGGCCAAAGAAGCTGTTCGGAAGGGCGTTGCCAGGCCACAACCGGACTACAAAGCTCTTCATGGCCTGATCGGGTGCCTTATGTAGCTCGACCATCTGCTTCAGCTGGTCACTCATTGGCACCGGATGTTCGGCCTCAACATACTGAGACCAGAACAACTTCTCCATCGAGCTTCTGTCCTCAGCCTGGTAAAATTGTGCGGCATCAGACACACTGCGGGGCAAATCTGCGAATGCTCCTGAAGAGCTCCGGATCCGGGTAAGTAATCGGTAATTTACTTTTACATGCTTGCTTTGCATATAGAAAGCCTTACCCGCCGCTATCTTCTTCATCGCGTCGATCTCTTGGAGGGCCTTTTGGGCTTCGGCCTTGGCACTTTTTACACTCTCGAGGGCCGTGACAAGCTCAGACTCACCGCGTCTTGGAGTCTAGCTCCAATGCCTCGTGCTTCGCCACAAGAGCCTGGAGCTCTTGCTGCACATCGCCCACCCGAGCCTTGTGCTTCTCTCGCTCGGTGCGCTCCTTGGCCGCTGTATCTTCGGCCTTGGCCAGCGCTCGCTTCAGGGTTGCCACCTCGGTCGTGGCCCCTGGCAAACATACAATGATCCTGTCATTTTGCAATCGCGTCCTTTTTATATATACATATCTTTAGACGGGGTATTACTTACCCTTGTTCACCTCAAGCTGCCTCTTGGCAAGGCCGAGCTCTTTCTTGGACCCCTCGAGGTCCTATTTCAGTACGGCGACCTCCGCGGTTAGTGCGGCGGACGCCAGCAGCGAAGCCTGCATATGCATATTGACATACTTATATTAGACTCCTGCGATATTATTTGATCCTCTGTTTGGGTTTTCTTTGTGAACACCAAACAAAGCATCAGGGGCTACTATCTATGCAGTAATATTTCTACTACATTTTAAAACACTTACCTCGAAGCCTGTTAGAAGGCTGGCAGATGCTTCAGTCAATCCGCTCTTGGCAGACTGAACCTTCTGGATCACCGCACTCATGATGGTGCGGTGCTCCTCGTCGATGGAAGCGCTGCGAAGCGCTTCTAGCAGGTTGTCCGGCGCCTCTGGATGGACAGAGGTCACCGGCACAGGCGTTTTTCCCCTCTTAGAAGGAGGCCGCCTGCCCGAGCCCGGAACCGCTGGAGGGTCTGGCGCGGTTTTCGGCTGAGGGCCAAACTCGGAGCTCTCGCGGGCCCTGTCCCCTCGGCTCCCGGAGGCCGGAAGGTCGCCTTGGGGCGCCTCCGGGACTGTCTCCCCCCAATCCGGTGCCTCTTGAGACAACACCTCAGCGTCGTCGGCAGGATGAGGGGAGGTGGCGGTCGGGACTAGATCGCTATCCATGTCCGACGAGCCCAGTGAGCCGTCCGATGATACCTCGATATTGGCTCGTGGCAGCCTGCGTAATTATGTTCGGCGATTAGGGAAAGCAGTGCGACCAAGGAATCTTATGGGTTACTTTGGTATCCGAATACTTATGATCTCCCCGGGGGCTCGGCCCAGCAACCACTCATCTTCGCCTTCGTCGGCGGCGGTGGAGCTGTCCGGAAGGAGAGTCCTTCCCTTCTTGGACCCTTCGCCCCCCCCCCCAGTTGGGGCGGCCTTCCTTTTTTTGTCTCCCCCGGTCGGCGGGGGAGCATCTTCTTCTTCTTCCTCGTCTTCGGGGGAAGAGTGCGCCGCCGAGTCATCGGACGGTGAGTCCGACGACGCCTGGCGTTGGGAACTCTTTTGAGCTCCCTTGGCCTTATTGGTCTTCTCCGGCACCTTATAAGGGGCCGGAGTCAACATCTTCGCCAGAAGAGCATCTGCGGGGCCTTCGGGCAAAGGAGCCAGACAGTCGATCTGTCTGGCCATCTTCTGCTAGTCCTGTCAAAGGTACGGGAGTTTAGATCCCGCATAGAGTCAATCTATATAAAAAATAAGTATCCTGTGAAAGGTAAAGCAGCTTACCGCACTGGCTTGGCGCTTCGCGCTGAATCCGCGATCCTCAGTAATAGGGGGAGGGACCTCGGCACTTTTGAACAGCACCCTCCAGGCGTCTTCATGAGTCGTGTCGAAGAGCCTGTTCAGAGTTCGGTGCTACGCCAGATTGAACTCCCACAAGGTGAACTCCCGTTGTTGGCACGGGAGTATCCGGCGGATGAACATAACCTGGACTATGTTGACAAGCTTGAGCTTCTTGCCCACCATGTTTCGAATACATGTTTGGAGTCCAGTTAGCTCTTTCGAACTACCCCAGGACATGCCCTTCTCTTTCCAGGAGGTGAGCCGCATGGGGATGCCAGATCGGAACTCGGGGGCCGCTACCCATGCGGGGTCGCGCGGGTCGGTGATATAGAACCACCCCGATTGCCACCCCTTTATGGTTTCCACAAAGGAGCCCTCGAGCCATGTTATGTTGGGCATCTTGCCCACCTTGGCGCCTCCACACTCCGCCTGGCGGCCGCCCACCACCTTCGGCTTGACATTGAAGGTCTTCAGCCATAAGCCAAAGTGGGGCTTGATGCGGAGGAAGGCCTCGCACACGACGATAAACACTGAGATGTTGAGGATGAAGTTCGGGGCCAGATCATGGAAATCCAGGACGTAATAAAACATGAGCCCCCGGATGAAGGGATGGAGAGGGAATCCCAGTCCGCGAAGGAAATGGGTGAGGAATACCACCCTCTCATGGGGCCTGGGGGTGGGGATGAGCTGCCCCTCATCTGGGAGCCGGTGCGCGATGTCGTCGAGCAGGTATCCGGCTCTCCTCAGTCTCTTGATGTCTCCCTCCGTGACGGAGGAGACCATCCACTTGCCTCCCGCTCCGGACATGGTTGGAGAAGGTTGAGGTGGAAGTGAGGACTTGGGTGCTAGAGCTCGAGTGTGCGGAAACGGATGAGCAAAGGAGGAAGAAGGCGTGGATAGAAAGGTGAATCCTTATCCCTTTATATGGGCGGACGAAACTAACCGTCCCCACTTGCCTGGTAAAACTCACTTATCCCCTAAGCGCCGCAATTGATGGCGCGGTTGGGTTACCCACACCCGTATTGATGAGAATCCCGTAATAAGGGGACACGATCTCTGCTTTGACAAGACGTGTTGAAAAACTGTCTCGCGTTATGTGCGGGGCTAGTTAAAAGAAACGGTTTGAATAATCACCGGGCCATGACGTAACATCATGCTACCAAAACAAGCCAACAAATTAGATCTGTGAAAATATTATTCTCTCTACAGTGGAATGTGGAACTTATTTTGCAAGGTCGGACACTATCCTCGTATTCAAGTTCTTTTGTGATGTATTCGGAGAAGGAACCCGCCTTGCAATGCCGAAGACAATACTGCGCGCCGGACTCATCGTCATTGAAGCCTGGTTCAGGGGCTACTGAGGGAGTCCTGGATTAGGGGGTCTCCGGACAGCCGGACTATCTCCATTGGTTGGACTGTTAGACTATGAAGATACAAGATTGAAGACTTCGTCTTGTGTCCGGATGGGACTCTACTTGGCGTGGAAGGCAAGCTAGGCAATACGTATATGGATATCTCCTCCTTTGTAACCGACCTTGTGTAACCCTAACCATCTCCAGTGTCTATATAAACCGAAGGGTTTTAGTCCGTAGGACAACAATCACAACATACAATCATACCATAGGCTAGCTTCTAGGGTTTAGCCTCTCTGATCTCGTGGTAGATCTACTCTTGTACTACCCATATCATCAATATTAATCAAGCGGGACGTAGGGTTTTACCTCCATCAAGACGGCCCGAACCTGGGTAAAACATCGTGTCCCCTACCTCCTGTTACCATTCGGCCTAGACGCACAGTTCAGGACCCCATACCCGAGATCCGCCGGTTTTGACACCGACACCCTCCAAAAGAGAGCCCCCAAGCCCTGCCCGAGGAGGGTGCTGGGTGCGCCTCCCTATGCGAGGGAGGGAGGCGCCCCAGGCGCGGGCGTAGATCCTGAAGTGGTGCCGATGGAGGTGCCGCTCCCTTGGGGTCCAATGTGATGCAGCTGTTTCTTCTTCTTGGGGTTAGCTTCGGGAGGGTACTGCTTTGCTGTCGGGGTCTTCGAGTGATGCGGCTTGGAAGGTGCACTCGAGGGAGCACACCGCGTCTCTTTCTTCGCAGGGGATGGTGATGATTCCGCCGCTTCCGGGCATCTTGAGGACGTTGTGGACATGGTGGGCGACTGCCTTGAATTTGTCCAGCGCTGGGTACCCGAGGATGGCGTTGTACAGCAGACGAATGTGGGCGACGTCGAAGTCGATGAGCTTGGTGTGGTAGTTTTCACGCTGACTGAAGGTGACAGGGAGACGAATTTGCCCTATCGGGGTGGTAGAACCGTCAGTCACTCGTAAGAACGGCTTGGTAGGTTGGAGCTGATCGTATGACACTTGAAGGCTGTCGAAAGTCCCGACGGACAAGACATTGAGCCCTGCGCCGCCGTCGATGAGGGTCTTGGTGACTTGGACGTTGCTGATCATGGGCGAACAGAGCATCGGGAGAACGCCGGCCGTTGTCGCGCACTTGAGCTGGTTTGGCGAGCTAAAGGTGATGGCATACTTGGACCACCTGAGCTGGCACATGGCTTCGACCTTGGGGAGGACTGCGTTCACCTCGCGAGCAAGCTGCTTGAAGACTCGCTGAGAAGCTGGGGCTTGAGCTCTGCCCCAGATATAGGCGATAGCTCGTGGCTCTTGGAAGCCCCCGGCCCCCTCGTCCTGTTGATGGTCGTCGTTCCTTCTTGGCGGCGACGCGGAGGGAGGCCAGGGTTGCCCTGAGGACGGTCCTCATGAGGCTGGTCCCTCCAAGGACCCTCATGAGGCTGATCCCGCCAATGATCCTCGCGAGGTTGGTCTCGCTACTCCCGGCGGGGCCCACGGTCGTCCCAACGGCCTCCAGCGCGTCCACCTCCTTGGCCGTAGCCCCGGTCATTGCGCTCGGGGCGTCGACTGAAGCGTCCATCTCGAATTGCCCTGAGCTCTTGACAGTCATTAGTGTTGTGCGTGCGCACATTGTGGAAGGCACAGAAAGTGCGGCTGCCCTTTGACGACTCGGGAAGATCTTGGTCGCGCTTGGTGTCTGGTTCCGCCGCGAGCATGGCGAACCTTTTGCGCTTCACGTCCTTGGCCTTGGCCTTCTTCTCCTCTGGGTCCGCAGCAGGGAGTTCGAGGAGAGAGAGGCGCCCCTCCCCAGCTCTTGCACACTTGGTCGCGATGTTGAATAGCTCCAAGGTCGTGCATAACTCTTCATGTATGGCGAGCTCCTCCTTCATCTTGATGTCGCGAACGCCATCGGAGAACGCCGAGATGATGGCCTCGTCCGTTACCTTGGGGATCTTGATTCACGCGCTGTTGAAGCGTTGGATATATTTCTGCAGGGTTTCCCCTGGTTGTTTCTTGATGCGGCGTAGGTCACCCGCGACCGGGGGGCGGTCGCGAGTGCCCTGGAAGTTGGCGACGAAGCGGTCGCGCATCTCGTCCCAGGAGGAAATCGAGCCTGGGGGAAGGTTCAGGAGCCATGAGCGGGCACCGTCCTTGAGAGCCGTGGGAAACCAGTTCGCCATGACCTTTTCGTTGCCGTTGGCCGCTTCGATGCTCAGCTTGTAGAGCTACAGAAACTCCGCAGGGTCGGGGATGCCATCGTAGAGAGGAGGCAGATCTGGCTTGAACTTGCCCGGCTAGATGACGCTGCGCAACTTAGGAGCGAAGGCGCGACAGCCCGTCGTGGCCATTGGGGCCCATCGTGGAGGCAGAGCTTGGTCGTGGTGCCCCTACGCCGCCACGGCACGCGGCACATGGCCCTGTCGCAGCAAGCAATCCTGGCGCAGCAGAGCTGGGAGTGGTGGAGCGTTTCCTTGTGGACGGGGAATCTCTTGGCAGCTTCTTTCTTCGTGCGCGGGCATGTGGCGCTGCGGATCGCACCGCTGGGCCACGCACCTTGGAGCGAGGATGCCGTCTTGACGCGGTGGAGGCTGAGGTGCTCCCTAAGCCACACGCCTCGGTGCAAGGGTGCCATCTTGTTGCGGAGGAGGTGGAGGCGATCCGTGAGCCACATCGCCCGCAGCTGGGGGTGGGCGAGGCAGCGAGAGGGACGGTGCAGGAGAGCCTCCCGCGGCATTGACGAGCTCGGCGATGCAGTCCAGCCAGTCCTTGTAGAGGTCGTCGACCAGATGGTAGCGCAGGAGCTCGCGCGCCATAAGCAGCGCGGCCTGCACATCCGTGGGCGCACGGCGAGCATGAGATGACGAGCCGGCTGGAGTCACGATGGGGTGGCGGTGTGGCCGTCACGGTGCATAGTGAAGAGGCTTGCTGCTCGTTTGCCGCCGGACAGGCGACGACGTTGGCGGCGGGTGATGGAGAACGATGGGGAGGCCCGCCTACTAGGGCCGTCTGAGTGACACGGGCGGCGAGAGAGGCCCGGCGCTCCGCGCGAGCCTCGCGAGCGTCGGCCATGGGGTTGGTGGAGTGACGAAGCATGGATCGATGAAGAAGAAAGCTTCGGCGCACCCCTACCTGGTGCGCCAAATGTCGGATTTCGGGTTCCGGCAAAACCCTTGAGGTTTGAACACTGGGGTGCGCACGAAGATCTCCCCCCTCTCTAGCTCGCACACTCAACGATTTCACGGCCTAGCTTGACGGAACCAGAGAACACGAGACACAAGATTTATACTGGTTCGGGCCACCGTTGTGGTGTAATACCCTACTCCAGTGTGGTGTGGTGGATTGCCTCTGGGGCTGAGGATGAATAGTTACAAGGGAAGAACAGCCTCCTGAGGAGAGGTGTTCTTGTGCTTGGTGAGCTTATGTGTTTAAGGATGATCTGGATCCTCTCTAGACCAGTTCCCTGTTTCTTCTTTCTATGGTGGCTAGTCCTATTTATAGTGTCCTTGGTCCTCTTCCCAAATATTGAGCGGGAAGGGATCCCACAACGGCCAATTTGAAGGGAGACAACTAGTACAAGTTATCCTGACAAAAGTAGTCTTCGTCTGTGGAAGCCTCTGGTGGTGACGCCGTCTTGGGCTCCATGGTGACCTCCGTCCTGTCGTCCTGCTGGTCTTGGTCTTTTTGCACCGATATGGAAACCTTTGCCTGATGCCTTGGAACTTCTCACATGCGCTTGCCTCCTTAGCACCAAAGAGGAAGCGAGGACACTGCACTTGCTGGCGCCCGCCTGGCGCCCGCCTGGTCTTGATCGTCATGGCTTACGTCATTGGAACCTCGCGAGGTTCGCGTTGCCTTGATCTTTCCGCCCCTCGCGAGCCAGCCTGGTGAGGCAGCCCCTGAGGAGGTCTTGTGCCATCCGC
Organism: Triticum dicoccoides; assembly: GCF_002162155.2. Lineage (NCBI taxonomy): Eukaryota > Viridiplantae > Streptophyta > Magnoliopsida > Poales > Poaceae > Triticum > Triticum dicoccoides. Next base: position 340,086,483 of record NC_041382.1, read on the forward strand.
CTCGCGAGGCCTAGCCACTCGCGAGGATCTTGAATGTTTGCTAGTGAAGATGGGTCGTACGGGGCCGCTGGGGGAGCCACGCTGCGGGCCGCAGGCAGGCAAGTCTGGGGACCCCCGTTCCCAGAATGCCGACAATTGGAAAATAAAGATTGCAAAATAAATAGTAAACTAGAATTGTAGATTGGAAACTTATATGATGTAAAGTAGACCCGAGGGGCATAGGTTACACTAGTGGCTTCTCTCAAGATAGCATGTATTACGGCGGGTGAACAAATTACTGCTGAGCAATTGATAGAAAAGCGCATAGTTATGATGATATCTAAGGCAATGGTCATGAATATAGGCATCACGTCCGTGACAAGTAGACCGAAACAATTCTGCATCTACTACTATTACTCCACACATCGACCGCTATCCAGCATGCATCTAGAGTATTAAGTTTATAATAATGGAGTAATGCATTAGGCAAGATGACATGATGTAGAGGGATAAACTCAAGCAATATGATATAAACCCCATCTTTTTATCCTCGATGGCAACAATACAATACGTGTCATTTCCCTTTCTGTCACTGGGATCGAGCACCGCATGATTGTACCCAAAGCTAAGCACTTCTCCCATTGCAAGAAAGATCAATCTAGTAGGCCAAACTAAACCGATAATTCGAAGAGACTTGCAAAGATATCAAATCATGCATATAAAAATTCATAGAAGAATCAAATAATATTCATGGATAATCAAGTTCATAAACCCACAATTCATTGGATCTCGGCAAACACACCGCAAAAAGAGTTACATCGAATAGATCTCCAAGAAGTTCGAGGAGAACATTGTATTGAGATCCAAAGAGAGAGAAGAAGCCATATAGCTAATAACTATGGACTCGAAGGTCTGTGGTAAACTACTCACACATCATCGGAGAGGCTATGTTGTTGATGTAGAAGCCCTCCGTGATCGAATCCCCCTCCGACAGATTACCAAGAAAGGCCCCAAGATGGGATCTCATTGGTATAGAAGGTTGCGGCGGTGGAAAAGGTGTTTCGTGGCTCTCTCGGAAGGTTTCAGGGTATAAGAGTATATATAGGCGAAATAAGTAGGTCGGTGGAGCTACGAGGGGCCCACGAGGGTGGGGGCGCGCCCTCTTACCTCGTGGCCGCCTCGCTGCTTCCTTGACATCCACTCCAAGTCTCCTGGATCACGTTTGTTCAAAAAAAGATCCTTGCAAAGGTTTCATAACGTTTGGATTCCGTTTGATATTCCTTTTCTGCGAAACATTGAAATAGGCAAGAAAACAACAATTTGCACTGGGCTTTCAGTTAATAGGTTAGTCCCAAAAATAATATAAAAAGGTATAATAAATCCCATTAAAAATCCAAAACAAATAATATACTAGCATGGAACAATAAAAAATTATAGATACATTGGAGATGTATTAAGGGCCGGGGATGTCTGGCTGTCTATGCACGTGTGTGTGAGAAACGGGTCGGGAGGTATGCAAGGATGATGAGGGGAGACGATATGGTTGTGGTAAGCATACATAACTAGATAGGAAGATCAATCGTCGTGTGTCCGAGAAAGGGAGAGACATAACTAGTGAGGTAAGTCTATTGGTTCGTGGGGAAAAGAATTATAGTCGACCTAGCTATATGAAGGGAGATCGGTATGTATGCATGCATGCATGCATGTGTTAGAAGCAAATAAGGTCCGGAGAGACAAACATGGGGAGAGGGGTGCGGCTAGGAGGTGGTGCGAGAGGCCTACTATGTCGAGGGGGGAGGAGTGTGCGAGTATGAGATCGATGAAAAGAGGGGCGGGAGTGTGCACCTGCGTGGAACCGTATTGGACATAGGGGGCATGGAGGGTGAGAAGAGAAGAGGGGAAGTATGTGTTTGTGGTAGGCACACTTGGCTAGAGAGGTATATGGACTGGTGTGTGCCGGAAAGAAGGAGCCGGGGGGGGGCTACACACACCGCGGGTGTACGACCTAAAGAGAAATAACGAACATGCGCGATGGAGGGGACGCTGAGGGAGGGTGAGAGGGGGGCGGGCGTGTGCATGCATGATAGAAAGTTAGCGCTAGCTAGCTACAAAGAGAAGAGGATTGTGAAGGTGTAAAAGACGAATAGAGATCACAATTCATTATAAAAAAGTGGATACGGATACTTGAAGAAGATATCGTAATGTAGAACATTGATTATAATTTGGGATAATGTGTGGCTTTTGCAGCTCAGGGCTAAATACTTGTCATAATGTAGGGGGCGGGCACTATACTTTGTGTGATAAACACGATGTACGTATGGAACATGGTTTAGATTATGAATATATAGTTAGTACATCAAATGTACTATTATTTGGAATCAACATCAAGTGTATTCAAAAAATTGAATTTGAGTTCATATAGTACACATAGTTCATATCTATCTCTATAGTAATCATGTGGTGTGTTGTTAAGGTAATACACGAATGATGGTTGAAGTTGGCAACAATCATGATTGTAGATTCTTATTGAAATAGAGAAACGAATTCAAATTTAGTTAGAATTGCAGCAGTAGTATAGACATTTGGAATGCACTAAAATGTTGCTATGAGTAGGTTACATGCATTATACAGCCAGCAAAAAAATTTAATTGGACATAACATGGATTCATACTCGAATTTAACGGTGTGCTTTGTGTAAGTTGCATGTCATATATTATTGCTCTAATATTTGGTCAAAGTTAGCCTCAAAAAACGCATTAGGCCCTATACAGATGGAAGGAGGGAGTAGCTTTGAATAGCATTTGTATAGTAAAACGGTACAAGACTCGCTTTGTGTGGTGTGAATAGTTTTATTTTTTTTCGTTTTTTCATTGAGGAAGTGCGAATTGATTTGGTACGTACAAGTACAATATTACATGTTAGGCTTGTCCCTAAAATTGAAACTGCGCCTTGTTATATCCCGAAAATTCATATATCGTGCTCCCAAAACTGGTGCCTTCACAACCCACGCCTTATTTTCCCGAAATTACAACGCGCGCGAAAACTCCCTCCAGCTGCCAAATTCTGACACGCGAAATCCCCCTTCTAACCCTTTGCCGAAAGGGCCGCTAGTTCAAACGGTGGGGGTACTTTTGTAACACACCCTACATTTTGGACAAGCGCATCCCTAATTCATGGTTCCCCCTCCCATCGCCTCCTTTTCGCCATTCGAAATCCCAGGCTGCCATAACCTCTCCACTCCAGCCGCGAAACCCCACCCTCCATCGTCTGCCACCTCACCGCTGCCCAGCCGGAGCCTCTTCCCCGACGACGTCGTCCACCGCAACAACTCGATGTCCCTCATCCACCTCCCCTGATGAGGATCCGTCGTCCATCTCGTCATCCCGCTGGTTCAGCCGCCCCGTCCTTCGCCTCCAAGGAGCTGCTCTGATGACCGCCTCATCTATCACGGCTGGTCCATCCCCACAACACCGCCTTAACCTGCTCAACCGGAAGCGCAGCATGCTCACCGACTCCTCGGACGAAGCCGAGGCCTAGACGGCGCCACCAAAGAGGTCATACACTCATCGCATCGCACCTTCTCCTTAACTCGACCTCCCGGTGCCGATGGTGCTCCACCGGCACCCCCATGGAGCGGCTACCTCAAAGTCGGCGTCGTGAGCGACATCTCCACGGAGACTCTCCCCCAATGCGAGGCCCCTTCAGCGGCGGCGTCTGACAACCCACAAGTATAGGGGATCGCAATAGTTTTCGAAGGTAGAGTATTCAACCCAAATTTATTGATTCAACACAAGGGGAGCCAAAGAATATTCTCAAGTATTAGCAGCTGAGTTGTCAATTCAACCACACCTGGAAACTTAATATCTGCAGCAAAGTGTTTAGTAGCAAGGTAATATGATAATAGTAGTAACGGTAGCAAAAATTAACAGTAGTAAAAGTAATGTTTTCGGTATTTTGTAGTGATGATAGCAATAGCGATGGAAAAGTAAATAAGCGAAGAACAATATATGGAAAGCTCGTAGGCAATGGATCGGTGATAGAGAATTATGCCGGATATGGTTCATCATGTAACAGTCATAACCTAGGGTGACACAGAACTAGCTCCAGTTCATCAATGTAATGTAGGCATGTATTCCGAATATAGTCATACGTGCTTATGGAAAAGAACTTGCATGACATCTTTTGTCCTACCCTCCCGTGGCAGCGGGGTCCTTACGGAAACTAAGGGATATTAAGGCCTCCTTTTAATAGAGTACCGGAACAAAGCATTGACACATAGTGAATACATGAACTCCTCAAACTACGGTAATCACCGGTAAGTATCCCGATTATTGTCACTTCGGGGTTAACAGATCATAACACATAATAGGTGACTATAGACTTGCAAGATAGGATCAAGAAGTCTCATATATTGATGAAAACATAATAGGTTCAGATCTGAAATCATGGCACTCGGGCCCTAGTGACAAGCATTAAGCATAGCAAAGTCATAGCAACATCAATCTCAGAACATAGTGGATACTAGGGATCAAACCCTAACAAAACTAACTCGATTACATGATAGATCCCATCCAACCCATCACTGTCCAGCAAGCCTATGATGGAATTACTCACGCACGGCGGTGAACATCATGAAATTGGTGATGGAGGATGGTTGATGGTGACGATGGCGACGGATTCCCCTCTCTGGAGCCCCGAACGGACTCCAGATCAGCCCTCCCAAGAGGTTTTAGGGCTTGGCGGCAGCTCCGTATCATAAAACACGATGAATCCTTCTCTCCGATTTTTTTCTCCCCGAAACACAATATATAGAGTTGGAGTTGGAGTCGGAGAGGCACCAGGGGGCCCACGAGGTAGGGGGTGCGCCCTAGGGGGGCAGGCGCGCCCCCACCCTTGTGGACATGTGGTGGGCCCCCTGGCCTTCATCTTTTGCAGGTATTTTTTCATTTTCCAAAAAGTTGCTCCGTGAAGTTTTAGGTCATTCCGAGAACGTTTGTTTCTGCACATAAATAACACCATGGTAATTCTGCTGAAAACAGCGTCAGTCCGGGTTAGTTCCATTCAAATCATGCAAGTTAGAGTCCAAAACAAGGGCAAAAGTGTTTGGAAAAGTAGATACGATGGAGACGTATCAACTCCCCCAAGCTTAAACCTTTGCTTGTCCCCAAGCAATTCAGTTGATAAACTAAAAGTGATAAAGACAAACTTTTACAAACTCTATTTGCTCTTGTTATTGTAAATATGTAAAGCCAGCATTCAAGTTTTCAGCAAAGATTATAACTAACCACATTCACAATAACACTTAGGTCTCAAGTTTACTCATATCAATGGCATAATCAACTAGCGAGTCATAATAATAAATCTCGGATGACAACACTTTCTCAAAACAATCATAATATGATATAACAAGATGGTATCTCGCTAGCCCTTTCTGAGACCGCAAAACATAAATGTAGAGCACATTTAAAGACCAAGGACTGACGACATTGTAATTCATGGTAAAAGAGATGCAGTCAAGTCATACTCAATGTAAACTAACAATAATGAATGCAAATGACAACGGTGCTCTCCAACGGGTGCTTTTTAATAAGAAGATGATGACTCAACATGAAAGTAAATAGATAGGCCCTCCGCAGAGGGAAGCAGGGATTTGTAGAGGTGCCAGAGCTCGGTTTTGAAGAGGTGAATAATATTTTGAGCGGTATACTTTCATTGTCTACATAACAACCAAGAGATGGCAATATCTTCCATGCTACACACATTATAGGCGGTTCCCAAACAGAATGGTAAAGTTTATACTCCCCCGTCCACCAACAAGCATCAATCCATGGCTTGCTCGAAACAACGAGTGCCTCCAACTAACAAGAGTCCCAGGGGGAGTTTTGTTTGCAATTATTTTGATTTAGTTTGCATAAAGAATGGGACTGGGCATCTCGGTGACCAGCCATTTATTTCGTGAGTGAGGAGCAGAGTCCACTCCTCTTGAGAATAACCCGCCTAACATGGAAGATACAGACAACCCTAGTTGATACATGAGCTATTCGAGCATACAAAACAAGATATTTATTTGAAGGTTTAGAGTTTGGCACATACAAATTTACTTGGAACGACGGGTAGATACCGTATATAGGTAGGTATAGTGGACTCATTTGGAATAACTTTGGGGTTTATGGAGTTGGATGCACAAGCAATATTCCCGCTTAGTACAGGTGAAGGCTAGCAAAAGACTGGGAAGCGACCAGCTAGAGAGCGGCAACAATCATTAAAATGCATTAAAATTAATGAACACTGAATGCAAGCATGAGTAGTATATAATCCACCATGAACATAAATATTGTGAAGGCTATGTTGATTTTGTTTTAACTACATGCGTAAACATGTGCCAAGTCGAGTCACTTAAATCATCCAGAGGAGGATACCACCCTATCATACCACATTATAACCATTTTAATAGCATGTTGGCACGCAAGGTAAACCATTATAACTCATAGCTAATCAAGCATGGCATAAGCATTATGATCTCTAGTTGTCATTGCAAACATGTTTATCCATAATAGGCTGAATCAAGAACGATGAACTAATCATATTTACAAAAACAAAATAGGTCGAGTTCATACCGGCCTTTCTCATCTCAGTCAGTCCATCATATATCATCATAATTGCCTTTCACTTGCACGACTGAACGATGTGAATAATAATAATAGTGCGCGTGCATTGGACTAAGCTGGAATATGCAAGCATTCAATAAATAGGAGAAGACAAGGCAATATGGGCTCTTTTGTCAGATCAACAATAATGCATATAAGAGCCACTTCAATAATTTAATTATGGTCTTCTCCTATCGACCCCCGAAGAAAAGAAAAGCAATAAAACTATTTACACGGGAAAGCTCCCAACAAGCAAAAGAAGAACATGAAATCTTTTTGTGTTTTCTTTTTAATTACTACTACAAGCATGGAAAGTAAACTAATTAAAAGCTACAACTAAATTTTTTGGTTTTTCTTAAGGTTAACCAAACACACAAGAAGAAAGCATAAAAAGGAAAATAAACTAGCATGGATGATACAATGAAAAAGTATGAGCACCGACATCTAGCAGTGAGTGTGTGAACATGAATGTAATGTCGATGGGAAATACGTACTCCCCCAAGCTTAGGCTTTTGGCCTAAGTTGGTCTATGGCCACGGCTGGCCTGGCGGATATCCATAATAATAGTTGGGGTCGTACTGCGATGCAGCGGCTATCGCCTCCTGAGCTGCAGCATGGCGACGAGCGGCCTCCGCTCTCCTCTCGTACTCATCTGCCTCCTCTCTGGTAGTAACATATCTTCCTTTTGCCTGATAATCAAAGAAGGCAGGAGCAGGGAGAGTAATATGGACAGCATGACGTCTGTCAAAGATTAAACAATACTGGAGAGGTGATTCATTCCTCTCGACAAACTGGTGGTGAACCATAGCATTAAAGTCTAGGTAAGCAGGGAGTAATTCAATATCATCTTCGCGTATGGCTACACCAAGAAAATTAGCTATGCGGGTTGCATAAATTCCACCAAAGAAATCTCCATTAAATCTATTAAGATGCAACCTACGTGCAACAATGGCTCCCAAATTATAAGATTTGTCTTCTAACACAGCACTCCTAAGAATACTAAGGTCAGGGACACACATGTGACATGCCTCATCTTTACCATTAATGCATCTACCTATGAAGAGAGTAAAATAATGTGTAGCAGGAAAGTGAATGCTCCCTATGGTAGCTTGTGTTATATCTCTAGATTCTCCCACAGTTATACTAGCAAGAAAATCTCTAAATTCAGATTTGCAAGGGTCCCTTATACTACCCCATTGTGGAAGTTTGCAAGCAGTGGTAAAGTCCTCTAAGTCCATAGTGTAAGAATTATCATAAAGATCAAACAGGACAGTTGGAGAATTATGTGAAGATGAAAATTCAAACCTCCTCACAAAGGAACTAGTGAGATTGTGATATTGGCTGCACTTCTCTTCCTCGAAGCTCACAAGATCAGCATTACGCCAATATGCGTTAAATTCTTCTTTAATTCCCGCTCGGTTTATAAAGTTCTCAGAAGGCCATTCACAAGGACGCACTGGAGCGTCTCTTGGTGGCTCATCATCAGCATCACGCATTGCAAGCCTGGGTCCTTGCTTCCTTGAAGAACCACCTTGGAACATTTTCCAAAGCATATTTCTTCCTCTGAAAAATTTCTGAAATTTTTAGTAACTTCAAAATAAAAGTAAACCAAACTCAATAATATTGATAGCAACTACTCCTACAAGTGCCTAGAGCCTATATCATGCATCAAAACTACTTTTGACCATAAAAATTTGACATGGAAGCTCAAGAACAGGGTCACCTAAGCAGCAAAAATTTGCAATGAATAAAGCACTAGAACAAAAACTAATTGGACCAATGGAGGAGTCACATACCAAGGAACAATCTCCCCAAGCAGTTTTGTGAGAGGTGCTTTGAGCAAGGAGATCGAAAATGGTAGCAAAACGAGCTTGGACTCGGGTTTGAGCTGGTTATTCGTGTTTGGGGGAGGAAGAAGAAGTGTATGGGTGAAAGGATAAGTGGAGGAGGGCCACCATGGGCCCACGAGGCAGGGGACGCGCCCAAGGGGGTAGGGCGCTCCCTCCACCCTCGTGGACAGGTGGTTGGCCCCCCTGCCGTGTTTTCAGTGCCAAATATTCTGGAAAAAATCATATTTAAATTTCAGGGCATTTGGAGAACTTTTATTTTCGGGGTATTTTTATATTGCACGGATAATCAGATAACAGACGGAGAAATACTATTTTTATTTTATTTTATATAAATAACAGAAAGTAAAAGTGGGGTATAGAAGGTTGTGCCTTCTATTTTCATCCATCTCATGATCATCAAAAGGAATCCACTAACAAGGTTGATCAAGTCTTGTTAACGAACTCATTCCGAATAACATGGAACTGGAGAAATTTCGAATAACACTATGTTACCTCAATGGGGATATGCACATCCCCAATAATAAGAATATCATATTTCTTCTTGACAGTAGGAAGAGGAAATTCAAAACCTCCAAATATAATCTATGGGATTTTTCCAATAGAATTGATACTATGAACTTGAGGTTGTTTCCTCGGAAAGTGTACCGTATACTCATTACCATTAACATGAAAAGTGACATTGCCTTTAGTGTAATCAATAATAGCCCCTGCAGTATTCAAAAAGGGTCTTCCAAGAATAATAGACATACTATCGTCCTCGGGAATATCAAGAATAACAAAGTCCGTTAAAATAGTAATGTTTGCAACTACTACAGGCACGTCCTCACAAATACCGACAGATATAGTAGTTGATTTATCAGCCATTTGCAAAGATATTTCAGTAGGTGTCAACTTATTCAAATCAAGTCTACGATATAAAGAGAGAGGCATAACACTAACACCGGCTCCAAGATCACATAAAACAGTTTTAACATATTTTCTTTTAATGGAGCATGGTATAGTTGGTACACCAGGATCTCCAAGTTTCTTTGGTATTCCACCCTTAAAAGTATAATTAGCAAGCATGGTGGAAATTTCAGCTTTCGGTATCTTTCTTTTATTTGTAATAATATCTTTCATGTACTTAGCATAAGGATTGGTTTTGAGCATATCGGTTAATCGCATACGCAAAAAGATAGGTCTAATCATTTCAGCAAAGCGCTCAAAATCCTCATCATCCTTTTTCTTGGATGGTTTGGGAGGAAAAGGCATGGGTTTCTGAACCCAAGGCTCTCTTTCCTTACAATGTTTCCTAGCAACAAAGTATTTCTTATCATAATGTTGATTCTTTGATTGTGGGTTATCAAGATCAACAGCAGGTTCAATTTCTATATCATTATCATTACTAGGTTGAGCATCATCATGAACATTATTATTAACATTATCATTAGTTTTAGGTTCATTACCAGATTGTGTTTCAGCATCAGAAATAGGAATATCATTTGGATTCTCAGGTGTTTCAGCAATAGGTTCACTAGAAGCATGCAAAGTCCTATCATTTTTCTTTTTCTTCTTTTTAGACGAACTAGGTGCATCTATATTTTTTCTCTAAGAATCTTGCTCAATTCTTTTAGGATGGCCTTTAGGATACAAAGGTTCCTGAGTCATTCTACCACCTCTAGTCATAACTCTAACAACATTATCATTATTTTTACTATTCAATTCATTGAGCAAATCATTTTGAGCTTTAAGTACTTGTTCTACTTGAGTGGTAACCATAGAAGCATGTTTACTAATAAGTTTAAGTTCACCTTTAACATTAGCCATATAATCACCCAAGTGTTCAAGCATATTTGAATTGTATTTTAATTGTCTACCAAAATAAGCATTAAAATCTTCTTGCTTATCCATAAATTTATCAAACTCATCCAAGCATGGGCTAGCAAACTTAGTAAATGGGATTTCAGCTTTATCATATCTATAGAGAGAATTTACCTTTACTACCTGTGTCGGTTTATCAAGACCATGAGTTTCTTCAATAGGTAAAGGATTAAGATCATATGTTTCTTCAACAGGCGGTAAATTAAGACCATGTATTTCTTCAATAGGAGGTAAATTCTTAACATCTTCAGCTTTAATACCCTTTTCTTTCATAGATTTCTTTGCCTCTTGCATATCTTCAGGACTGAGAAATAGAATACCCCTCTTCTTCGGAGTTGGTTTAGGAATAGGCTCAGGAACTGGCTCCGGAGGTGTCCAATTATTTTCATTTGTCAACATATTATTCAATAGAATTTCAGCTTCATCCGGTGTTCTTTCCCTGAAAACAGAACCAACACAACTATCCAGGTAATCTCTGGAGGCATCGGTTAGTCCATTGCAAAAGATATCAAGTATTTCATTTTTCTTAAGAGGATGATCAGGCAAAGCATTAAGTAATTGGAGAAGCCTCCCCCAAGCTTGTGGGAGACTCTCTTCTTCAATTTGCACAAAATTATATATATCCCTTAAAGCAGCTTGTTTCTTATGAGTAGGGAAATATTTAGTAGAGAAGTGATAAATCATATCCTGGGGACTACACACACAACCAGGATCAAGAGAATTAAACCATATCTTAGCATCACCCTTTAATGAGAACGGAAATATTTTAAGGATATAAAAGTAACGAGTTCTCTCATCTTTAGTGAACAGGGTGGCTATATCATTCAGTTTAGTAAGATGTGCCACAACAGTTTCAGATTCATAACCATGAAAAGGATTAGATTCAACCAAAGTAATTATATCAGGATCAACAGAGAATTCATAATCCTTATCAGTAACACAGATAGGTGAAGTAGCAAAAGCAGGGCCAGGTTTCATTCTAGCATTTATAGATTGCTTATTCCATTTAGCTAATAACCTTTTGAGTTCATATCTATCTTGGCAAGCTAAAATAGCTAAAGAAGCTTCTTGATAAAAAACATAACCCTTAGGAATAACAAGTGATTCTTCATCATCACTTTCATCAGTATTATCAGATTCAATATTTTCAATCTCTCTAGCCCTAACAAGTTGTTCATCAAGAAATTCACCAAATGGCACCGTAGTATTGAGGGAGTCCTGTATTAGGGGGTCTCCGGACAACCGGACTATATCCTTTGGCCGGACTGTTGGACTATGAAGATACAAGATTGAAGACTTCGTCTCGTGTCCGGATAGGACTCTACTTGGCGTGGAAGGCAAGCTAGGCAATATGGATATGTGTATCTCCTCCTTTGTAACTGACCTTGTGTAACCCTAGCTCTTTCCGGTGTCCATATAAACCGGAGGGTTTTAGTCTGTAGGACAACATACAATCATACCATAGGCTAGCTTCTAGGGTTTAGCCTCTCCGATCTCGTGGTAGATCAACTCTTGTAATAGTCATATCATCAAGAATAAATCAAGCAGGACGTAGGGTTTTGCCTCCATCAAGAGGGCCCGAACCTGGGTAAAACATCATGTCCCCTGCCTCCTGTTACCATCCGCCTTAGACGCACAGTTCGGGACCCCCTACCCGAGATCCGCTGGTTTTGACACCGACATTGCTGCTTTCATTGAGAGTTCCTCTGTGTCGTCGCCGTTAGGCTTGATGGCTCCTATGATCATCGATAGCGATGCAGTCCAGGGTGAGACTTTTCTCCCCGGACAGATCTTTGTGTTCAGCAGCTTCGCACTGCGGGCCAACTCGCTTGGCCATCTGGAGCTGATCGAAAGTTACGCCCCTGGCCACCAGGTCAGGTTTGGAAGCTTAAACTACACGGCCGATATCCGCGGAGACTTGATCTTCGACGGATTCGAGTCCCTACCTTGTGCGCCACGCGGTCACGATGAGTACGATTTAGCTCTACCATCGGACCATATTCAGGATATCGCACCGGCAGCCGCTCCAACCCTCAATTCGGAGCCAGTTTTGCCATCCGTGGACGGGTGGATAGACCCCGTCACGGAGGCCGTACCCTCTGCGACGATCGAGCCGAATATCGACCTTACCCTTCACGAGAGCCGTGTCGCCAAATTGCCAGATCCTTCTCCGGCCACGGACTCCGAACCGCCTGCGCCGGTTCCTATCAAATCCGATTGGGCGCTGATCATGGAGTTTACCTCTGCGGACATTTTTTAGCACTCGCCCTTTGGCAACATAATGAACTCATTAAGATCTCCCTCCTTGTTAGGAGAGGCCTGGCCGAACTACGTCCGGCAGGATTGGGATGCGGATGACGAAGAAATTCGCCGCCCACCCACCACCCACTTAGTAGCCACTGTCGATGACTTAACCGACATGCTCGACTTCGACTCCGAAGACATCGACGGTATGGACGACGATGTGGGAGGCGAAGAGGAACCACTGCCCACAGGGCATGGACGCCCATTTCATCACATGGCGTATACATGGTGGACACACCCAAAGAAAATAACGACGAGGAACGGAAGGACGTAGCGAAGGGTGGTTCCCTCGAGCAGCAGTCAAGGTGGCGGCGTAAACGCCGCTCCAAATCCCGCCTCGGCAGAAATAACGATCACATAGACCCAGCGTTAGAGCAGGGTGAAGCATTGCCCGACCACGGCAACACAAAAAATCAAGCTGAACAACCCAACCCCGTTGAAGATAACAGTTCGGACGACATCACACCGGACAGGCGCCGGGAGCAACATAATACCCACCAAAGGCTTGTTGCCACGGCGAGGAGTCTGAAAAAAGAGAAGCAAAGTCTCAAAGCTGCACAAGACACACTCAAAATCAAATGGAGTGAAGTACTCAATACAGCAGCGAAGTACGACAGTAATCGCCACACCAAGAGCTATCCGAAGCGAAAGTTGCTACCTGAATTCGATGATGAGGCCTTAGATCCTCCACAATTAAGAAATAAAACGTCCATCCGGTCGGATAGACGACCTCATAGCCAACATAAAGCGGCAATCGACGCCTCACATAAACCAGTACGCGATCCACGTAAGGGCTCGCATCAAAAGGACGGCGCAACCAGATCCATTTATGGACCACACAGGCGCGCTCCAACATACAATGCGACACAACAAACATCCGAATACCATGGTACACCCAAATACAGGGGTGCCGCACACCCTCTATGTTTCACCGATGAGGTGCTGGATCATGAATTTCCAGAGGGATTCAAACCCGTAAACATAGAGGCGTATGACGGAACAACAGACCCTGGGGTCTGGATTGTGGATTACATCCTCCATATCCATATGGCTCGAGGAGATGATTTCCACGCTGTCGGTGTCAAAATCGGTGGATCTCGGGTACGGGGTCCCGAACTGTGCGTCTAGGCGGATGGTAACAGGAGACAAGGGACACAATGTTTTACCCAGGTTCGGGCCCTCTTGATGGAGGTAAAACCCTACGTCCTGCTCGATTAATATTGATGATATGGGTAGTACAAGAGTAGATCTACCACGAGATCAAGGAGGCTAAACCCTAGAAGCTAGCCTATGGTATGATTGTTGTATGATGAAGTTGTCCTACGGACTAAAACCCTCCGGTTTATATAGACACCGGAGAGGGTTAGGGTTACACAAAGTTGGTTACAATGGTAGGAGATCTTGAATATACGCATTGCCAAGCTTGCCTTCCACGCCAAGGAAAGTCCCATCCGGACACGGGATGAAGTCTTCAATCTTGTATCTTCATAGTCCTGGAGTCCGGCTGAAGGTATAGTCCGGCTACCCGAACACCCCCTAATCCAGGACTCCCTCACACGCCATCAAGTACTTACCCCTCAAGCTCAAAGTGCCAGCTCGGCACTGGCTTAAAAGCCTCCCCGAAAACTCCATCGGAAGCTGGGAAGAGCTCGAAGACGCCTTTCGGGCAGATTTTCAAGGGACATATGTCTGACCACCGGATGCAGACGATTTAAGTCATATAACTCAACAGCCCGGTGAGTCAGCCCCGAAAGCTTTGGAACAGGTTCCTCACTAAAAAGAACCAAATTGTCGACTGTCTGGACGCCGAAGCCTTAGCAGCTTTTAAACATAGCGTCCAAGACGAATGGCTTGCCAGACACCTCGGTCAAGAAAAGCCGAGAACAATGGCAGCATTAACAAGCCTCATGACCCGTTTTTGCGCGGGCGAGGACAGCTGGTTAGCCAGATGCAGCACCAGCGACCCAAGTACATGCGAAGTCAGGGATGGAAACGGGAAATCACGACGCAGCAAGAACAAGCACCAGAATAAGGAAGACAGCCCGAAGAGCATAGCGGTAAATGCCGGATTTAGAAGCTCTCTGCCAGGCCAGCAGAAGCCGCCCTCCAAAGGCAACAGAGATGAATTGTCTAGCCTAAACAAAATTCTGGATCAAATATGTCAGATCCATAGCACCCAAAATAAACCTGCAAATCACACCCACAGAGAATGTTGGGTCTTCAAACAGTCCGGCATGCTCAACACCGAACACAAGGGGCAGGATACACCAAGTGAAGACGAGGATGAGCCTCGCAATCAAAGCACAGGGGAGCACAAGAAATTCCCACCAGAAGTCAAAACAGTCAACGTGTTACACGTGATAAAAGGGAGAAACAAAGCGGCACCCTTAGAGGAACATGCCCCAGGGCCTATCACCGCGAAGCTCCGCCACTGGTCGTCCCAACCGATCACCTTCAACCATCGGGATTACTCGGCAAGTATCTGGCATGCAGGATGGGATGCCTTGGTATTATATCCAATAATTGACGGATACCACTTCACCCGTGTCCTGATGGACGGCGACAGTAGTTTAAATCAGATATATTAGGACATAGTCCGCAAAATGGGGTTAGAACCAACAAAAATTTTCTGCAGCAATGCTACCTTTAAAGGAGTAACGCCAGGCCCGGAGGCTCACTACAGGGGCTCCATGCTACTAGAGGTTATATTTGGCTCCCCCGACAACTTCCACAGCGAAAATTTAACCTTCCACGTCGCTCCGTTCCAAAGTGGCTATCAAGCACTACTCGGACGCGAAGCTTTTGCTCGCCTTAACGCAATACCACATTACGCTTCCCTCAAGCTCAAGATGCCCGGTCCACGTGGCATCATTACAGTAAATGGAAATATTGAGCGCTCCTTGCGCGCCGAAGACGGTGCGGCCGCCTTGGCCACCACACACTAAACAGCCTCACCAACTAAAGCATTTGACAGGTCGTTACGACCATGGACATGGCTAGACGAGTCCGGCTCAGCTATATGTAATTAATACAGGTTTGATGGCTATACCCCTATTACAATACAAGGGGCTCAACGCGCGCGCAAAAGTGGCAATAAGGCTCACCTTCACTCATTTCCAACTGTATATTGTTTATTTAGTATAACTTAACTTTTGCACGGCAACTTTTCAATTAAGTTCCTCTCTTTTTCAGATGACCATCGTGCTACACCCATCCAGAATACGGCACAACGGAGACACAGGCGCAGACATGCAGCAGGGACCTGTTCCAAGGATTCTTTGTAGATTAAGACCCCGCGTAAACCTTTTTTACTGTCTCTTGTTGATTTACATCCCTCGGATTCTCTGTACAACCGAGAAGGATGTTGATGTCTTGGCATGTGGCCACGCCAGAATAATGCACGTACCTAGACACCAGGGGCTTATTACAAAGGGTACTGTTTAGACCCGGTTTACACCATAAAGACCGAATACCTTAGGGAGTGTTCGGCGTCGCGAGTTTGGCCTTATATGCATCAGCTCCGAATCATGTCTTTGGTCAAATGTTGGGTTTTCCCGGCTCCTGTGTTTTGCTGCCTTATGTTCCGCTCTATCGGCTAAGGCGGCACCAGGAGAACTACTGCGATTGTGCCCTGGTTCATCCGGACAAGCACCTCAGTAGAGAAAGCCAAAAACTGACTTTCATGATATAGCGTGAGACTGGTCAACCACTCGATGACCTATCAGAATCTTCGGGATTACTCCGCATTAACGAAGGGCCGTTTCCCGGTCAGGTATGTACGCACCCCGAATCCGGGCAAGTGCGGAGCCACCAGGGGCTATATAGTAGCCCCACTGTCAAACTCCTATGGCTAAGTGAAAGTGTAAAAGCATTATAGTCCGGTTACCTAGTTCGCTGCGCTATCACCTCCTTACTAGGACCAAGACGTTGGATTAAGTGTGAATACACGTCTTCTGCGAATGCCCCCGCATTGTATGCGTGGGGGCTGAAGCCGACGACTGCAATCTTTCAGGTTATATACATATATACATAAACGGCTGCACAGGAGGCATCACAATATTTTCGGGCAAAAGTATAAACACAACCTTGATAAATTTAAGAAAACATTGTTTTTACAATGGGAATACATGTCACTCAAACATAATATTCTTCGAGCACTGGGCCTCTATCAAACGAGCATGCTCAAGAAATTCTTCAAAATAGTGCTCGGCAGCCACTCGGCCTATGGCCGAACCCTGCGCCATGACAGTGGTAGCATCCATCTCTGCCCAGTATGCTTTGACACGGGCAAGGGCCATCCGCGAGCCTTCTATGCACGTCGACCTCTTCATCGCATTGATGCGCGGCACCGCACCAATGAACTACTGCACTAGGCTAAAATAACTATTCGGCTTTGGCCTTTCCGGCCACAGCTGATCCACGACAGACCTCATGGCGAGTCCGGACAACCTATTGAGTTCGGCCCATTCGGCTAGCTGATCGGTCAATGGAAGCGAACGCTCTGGAACGTTAAACTGCGACCAGCACATCTTGTCCACTTCACGATCTGTTTGATCTCGGAAGTATTCGGCCGCATTGACAGCGCTTGCCACCAAGTCCAGATATGCGTCTGCCGAACTCCACAGCCGATCCAAAGGGGCATACTGCGGATCTCCGAACTTCCTCCGCAGCAAAAAGGGCTTCCCAGACACAATGTCACACGCTTCACACAGCTCCTCCTTCGCTCTCATGGCAGAACGGGTGTCTTTGGTCGCCATCGTAGCCTTTTCAAGGTCCGTCGCCTTCGCTCGGTTTTCTTCCTCAAGGAACTGGCAACGGTCGGTAGTGTCTTTCAACTTTACAACCATCTTGGCCTTTTCTCTTTGCCCTTGCAATGCGCAGCCTTCTCGGCTCTTAACTCTTCGGCCGCCTTCAAAGCAGCCGCATTACTACTCCTTGCTTGTTCTTTGGCCCGGACAAGTTTCGTCCGAAGGGTCTCCACGGTGGCAGCTCCATCTGCAGTCACAACATATTAAAGATACTGGCATCACGCTGCTCTTACTATGTGACATTCACCAGAAAATATCACTTACCCTGTGCCTCATCAAGCCACTTGTTAACAAGCTCGATGTCGGCATCCGCCGCATCCAGTTGCCGCTTTAGTTCGGCAAACTCATGAGTCCGGCTAGCCACTGGAGCTTCCACTACCTGCACATAAAGGCGGTACGGTTATTACCTGGGACTACGATCCTCTGTTTGCCGCCGTTCTTGGTGACAACCAGAGTCTCAGGGGCTACTATCTACACAGGGCACACCTAAAAATGTGCGGTATTATCACAAAGGTATATCATTTTACGTACCTCAAAGCCTGTTAGTAGACTCATAAAGGCGTCGTGCAACCCGCTTTCGGCGAACGAAATCCTTTCCATCACCGTACCCATCAACGTACGGTGTTCTTCCGAGATGGTCGCTCGCTTCAGCAGATCCCTCAGTGCGTCCGACCGCATACCAGACGGCGCCGGACTCTTTTGTTTGCCCTCTTCAAGAGCCGAATGCTGGGGACTTTGGGTGACTATAGGATTATCTTCTGACCTCACCGATCCGGAGAGGCCCTCCGTGATGACAATTCAAGGTCACTCGCTTCTTGAGCGGGGGAGTCCGGGGGAGGCGTTTCGCTCTCCATCATCTCCGGAAGAAGGTCCCCTGAAGACGAGCTCTGTTGAGAAGGGCTAAGATCCGAGCTGCAAGATAAACGCTTTGGTTATTTTCCTTGGAAGTAAGGTAGAATATATCTACTATTAAGTAGATTTTGATCACTTACGACTCGTTAGAGGGCTGATCCCTGCGCGGGCTTTGTGCGGAAAAAGCACCTTCCAGGGCAGGACCCTCTGCTAGAGACTTCTTCTCCCATTTGGAAGCCTTGGTTTCCGGATCTTCAGAGGCAGTCCTATTCCTCCCGCGGAGCGAGGGAAGGTCAGATTCTCCCCCTTGGTTATCCTCCCTCACGGAGGCGCTCATTCCCTCGGTTGGAATCGGTAGTGATGGGGGCCCTCTTTCGCCCTCATTATTCCCCCTTTATCTTCCTTTGAGGGCTCCGGGCAAGGTGCTAGCTCGAGCATCTTTTCTAGTACCAGATTGTCCAAACCCTCAAGAAGGGGGGCCGAACACCGAATCATCTTCGCCTTTGTTAGCCAGTCCTGGTCAGAGAGATTCTCAGAATGCTGTCATGATAAACAAAAGACGGTGTGTTCGGCTAGAGGATTACTTACTTGGTCGGCGGTGCGGTTGCTGCTCAGGCCCACATCCTCGGTAGTATCCGGACACTCTGTTTGGGGTCTAAAAATGATCTGTACATCTCCTCGTGCGTCAGGCCAAGGAGATTCTGAATAGCGCGTGCTCCTTCTGGGTTGAATTCCCACAAACGGAGGGGCCGTCGTTTGCAAGCCTGGACTTGACGAACTAGCATGAGTTGCACTACCATAACAAAACTAAAATCTCCCTCGAAGAGATCCCGGATGCGGCTCTGCAGTATGGGCACATCCTTGGCTGGACCCCAGCTCAGCCCCCTGCTGATCCATGACATCAGTTGTGGTGGAGAGCCCGAGCGAAAGGCGGGGAAGCTACCCACTTGGCACTTCTGGAAGCAGTGATGTAGAACCACTCCCATTTCCATAATCCAGACACCTCTTGAAAGGAACCTTTTGGCCACGGAGCTCCAGCAATCTTCCTTACTAATGCACCCCCGCACGCTGCATACTGCCCCTCGACCATCTTCGGCTTCACATCAAAGGTCTTGAGCCACAGGCCGAAGTGAGGGGTAATGCGGAGGAAGGCCTCACATACGACAATAAATGCTGAGATGTGGAGAAAGGAATCCAGGGCTAGATCGTGGAAATCAAGCCCGTAATAGAACATCAAACCCCTTACGAAGGGATCCAGAGTGAAGCCTAGTCCTCGGAGGAAGTGGGAGATGAACACGACATCTTCTTGGGGTTCAGGAGTAAGGACAACCTGCCCTCGGGTGGGCAGCCGATGTGAGACTTCGGCGGTCAGGTATCTTGCCTCCCTCAACTTCTTGATATCCTCTTCCGTAACGGAGGTGGGCATCCACCGGTCCTGGAGGCTGGATCCGGACATGATTGAAGATCTGAAGCACCTGACCTAGGCTTTGAGTGTTAGAACTCGAGGCGGGGGAGGGATTCGATTGAGCACGGGAGGAAAAAAAGTAAAAGCCTTGACCCTTTATAAAGAGAGTGAATATCAAGCGTCCTCCTCGTGGCCGTTTGGGACTTGCCTAAAATCTAGGAGTCCTAGGCGTGGTTGGGTTACCCACGCCCATATTGATGAGAATCCCGTAATAAGGGGGGCACGATCTTTGCTTTGACAGCACGTGTCAAAAAACTGCCTCGCGTTAGGTGCGGGGCTAGTTAAAGGAAACGGTTCGAATAATCACCGAGCCATGGCATAATGTCATGTTGCCAAAACAAGTCAGCAGATTAGATTTGTGGAAATATTATTCTCTCTACGGTGGTATGTGGAACTTATTTTGCAAGGTCGGACACTATCCTTGTATTCAAATTCTTCCGTGGTGTATTCGGAGGAGGAACCCGCCTTGCAATGCCGAAGACAATACTGCGCGCCAGACTCATCCTCATTGAAGCCTGGTTCAGGGGCTACTGAGGGAGTCCTGGATTAGGGGGTCTCTGGACAGCCGGACTATATCCTTTGGCCGGACTGTTGGACTATGAAGATACAAGATTGAAGACTTCGTCTCGTGTCCGGATAGGACTCTACTTGGCGTGGAAGGCAAGCTAGGCAATATAGATATGTATATCTCCTCCTTTGTAACCGACCTTGTGTAACCCTAGCCCTTTCTGGTGTCTATATAAACCGGAGGGTTTTAGTCCGTAGGACAACATACAATCATACCATAGGCTAGCTTCTAGGGTTTAGCCTCTCCGATCTCATGGTAGATCAACTCTTGTAATACTCATATCATCAAGAAAAAATCAAGCAGGACGTAGGGCTTTACCTCCATCAAGAGGGCCCGAACCTGGGTAAAACATCGTGTCCCCTGCCTCCTGTTACCATCCACCTTAGACGCACAGTTCGGGACCCCCTACCCGAGATCCGCCGGTTCTGACACCGACAAGTATCAAGCATAGAAGTACCCTCATCATAAGTATCATGCATAGCAGAAGTGGCATCATCAATAACATGCGACATATCATAGCAGAAGCAGGTTTAGGTGTCGCAAGCTTACTCAAAATAGAAGGTGAATCAAGTGCAGTGCTAGATGGTAATTCCTTACCTCCCCTCGTAGTTGAGGGATAAATCTTGGTTCTTGGATCTTTCAAGTTCTTCATAATGATAAGCAGATATATATCCCAAGTGACTCAAAGAATAGAGCTATGCTCCCCGGCAACGGTGCCAGAAAATAGTCTTGATAACCCACAAGTATAGGGGGTCGCAACCGTTTTCGATGGTAGAGTATTCAACCCAAATTTATTGATTCGACACAAGGGGAGCCAAAGAATATTCTCAAGTATTAGCAGCTGAGTTGTCAATTCAACCACACCTGGAAACTTAATATCTGCAGCAAAGTGTTTAGTAGCAAGGTAATATGATAATAGTGGTAACGGTAGCAAAAGGTAACAGTAGTAAAAGCAATGTTTTTGGTATTTTGTAGTGATGATAGCAATAGCGACGAAAAAGTAAATAAGCAAAGAACAATACATGGAAAGCTCGTAGGTAATGGATCAGTGATAGAGAATTATGCCGGATGCGGTTCATCATGTAACAGTCATAACCTAGGGTGACACAGAACTAGCTCCAGTTCATCAATGTAATGTAGGCATGTATTCCGAATATAGTCATACATGCTTATGGAAAAGAACTTGCATGACATCTTTTGTCCTACCCTCCCGTGGCAGTGGGGTCCTTACAGAAACTAAGGGATATTAAGGCCTCCTTTTAATAGAGTACCAGAACAAAGCATTAACAAATAGTGAACACATGAACTCCTCAAACTACGGTCATCACCGGTAAGTATCCCGATTATTGTCACTTCAGGGTTAACGGATCATAACACATAATAAGTGACTATAGACTTGCAAGATAGGATCAAGAACTCATATATATTGATGAAAACATAATAG
The DNA here is from genome assembly GCF_002162155.2 of Triticum dicoccoides. Lineage (NCBI taxonomy): Eukaryota > Viridiplantae > Streptophyta > Magnoliopsida > Poales > Poaceae > Triticum > Triticum dicoccoides. Next base: position 340,108,260 of record NC_041382.1, read on the forward strand.
GTTCAGATCTGAAATCATGGCACTCGGGCCCTAGTGACAAGCATTAAGCATAGCAAATTCATAGCAACATCAATCTCAGAACATAGTGGATACTAGGGATCAAACCCTAACAAAACTAACTCGATTACATGATGGATCCCATCCAACCCATCACCGTCTAGCAAGCCTACAATGGAATTACTCGCGCACGGCGGTGAGCGTCATAAAATTGGTGGTGGAGGATGGTTGATGATGACGATGGCGACGGATTCCCCTCTTCGCAGCCCCGAACGGACTCCAGATCAGCCCTCCCGAGAGGTTTTAGGGCTTGGCAGCGGATTCGTATCGTAAAACGCGATGAATCCTTCTCTTTGATTTTTTTCTCCCCGAAACACAATATATAGAGTTGGAGTTGGAGTCAGAGAGGCACCAGGGGGCCCACGAGGTAGGGGGGCACGCCCTAGGGGGGCAGGCGCGCCCCCACCCTCGTGCACAGGTGGTGGGCCCCCTGGCCTTCATCTTTTGCAGGTATTTTTTATATTTTCCAAAAAGTTGCTCCATGAAGTTTCAGGTCATTCCGAGAATGTTTGTTTTTGCACATAAATAACACCATGGTAATTCTGCTGAAAACAGCGTCACTCCGGGTTAGTTCCATTCAAATCATGCAAGTTAGAGTCCAAAACAAAGGCAAAAGTGTTTGGAAAAGTAGATACGATGGAGACGTATCAGCGTCTATACTAGCATGATCTGCTGCTCCGGCTCTCGCTCGCGCTGCTGCTGCTGCTCCGGCTCTCTCTCTCTCGTGCTGCCGGTACTGCTCCATCTCCCGCTCGCTTGCTCGCTTTACTGCTGCTGCTCCCCCCTCGCTCATGCTGCTGCTCTGCTCTGATTTAGCTACACTTCAGTCAACTG
>NC_041382.1:340109636-340208746 GCF_002162155.2 Triticum dicoccoides
GAGGTGGCGGCGGACCGGTGGTGGGGAGTTGTTTCGGGGCGGCGAGGCGGCGAGGCCGGTGGTGGCTAGCGGCTCAGGGGGGTGCAGGTTGAAGATGAACAGCAGGCCCTCCCTAAACTACATGTGAAGTGCCTCTCTGCTAGCATTGCGTTCAGTTTCGACAATAACATTCAAATTCCATAGTAAATTTCAGTTTCGTCAGTTAAGTTCAGAGTCAACAATTTTTACCTCATCTGTTGTAGTCAGGTGGTTTTCAATGGTAATGTATTTTACATCATCTATAGGAGATGCTATTAGAATCCCACTTGAGATTAACGATGTATGTCTTGTGCTGCTTCAGCCTCGACGTCTTACGGCTCACCGGAGCTGCTCCAATGACAGAACGATCCATCACAACAAAGTAGTGCCCTGGACGCCGTCTACAGATTCCTTAGATCTTCCTCCACACCTCCGGTAGCCACCTCTGCCTCAACTCCTCAGCGACCAACCCAATGATGTTGAGGTCAACTCGGCTACGACAAAGAGGTTGTACACTTGTCGCATCACTTATTACTCTACATTCATGTTGATCCATTAGGGCTATTTTGGTTCAACAGAAAAACTTAGCAATAGGAAATTTTCCTATGGCACTCTACTATTCAATTATTCATGCATTTTGTTGAAAGGAATGGAGCAAAACATCCACCTGGACCTACTTTTCAAAATCCTATGCATGAAAACAAGACCAAGTGCATTAGTGGCAGAATAACATTCTAACTGTACATGCTTTCATATGGTTTCACTTTATTTTGGCCATGTTTCTTTACATTCCTTTGCTCCTCCAATTCCTATGAACCAAACACCCAAGTTGACAGAAATTATGTGTTCACAAATGCTCTGTTTCCCATGTGCATTCCTAACCTATTCTGGTGTTTTTCCTCCTATCCCTGCGTTTTTAGAATCATGCAAGCCAAATGAGCCCTTATAGAATTACTTCAGTTATAGGTAGGTGTCGAAGAAAATTTGGTGTGGCTTGTCCTCCTCCTGCCGGGACATCGTCCACCTCACCTGAGCTGCTCCATCGACAGAAGCATCCACCAAACCACACATCACAGCTCCTAACCATCTTTTGCCTCCTTAGATCTCCTTCCCTGCCGCCGGCACCCACCGCAACGGCATCACCATCATCGACTCAGCAGATGAACCTGAGGAGTACACGGTTCCACAAGAGAGGTCACACTCTTTTGTTTATTCTTATGTTATGCATTGCTTAATATTATCTGCTACGTTATTGTTCTATTCACCTCTTAGACTCCAAGTCAGGTCCAAATTGATGTTCACACTTGAGTTCTAAATTAGTTGTGGGGCACATATCGAGGCGCAATTAATAGTATCTCTATCTCATATCTGGTTCACCTAGGGTATGCCTATGTTGTTCATCTTGGGTGGGAAACAAATAGTAAACCAATCATCAACTGTTTTTTTATTAATCTAAAGCAATCATCAGCCTGCTATCATTATTTTTGGATCCATCCACTGGTTGTTACCACTACTCTAGATTTCTGCATGCTCTCCATACATAATCTCACTATATTTATTGTATGCATGTCAGATATTGTACACAGTCATGCTGAACATGTAGAGAATAAGAGAAGGGTTTTGCACGGCAACATAATGTCATGCAGACATCGCTCCATGGTGGGTTCAATGGCAAACCCTTCCCCCTCTCTAGATTGTAATCTAGAGGATGATACCTGTTCTGAGGCGGATTCAGACGCAGCTGACCACTCCTATTTACCACCGAAGATGTTTGCTCTAACTTGGCATGATGATGTTAGTCATATCATGCATATGTTGCCTTGCAGTGCCTACTTTTGACATCATATATGTCATCTGCTTAGTTTAGACATGTTCTGTAATGCCGCCTGTTTAGTTTCAAAATCATATATGGGAATTATGCAGTCTCATGTCTTTTAGCCAGCCATAATATATGTGAAATGTGCAATTCCATCCTGTTTAACCAGGCATCGTATATTTGAATGTTATCTTGCCCATACTTTTCTTCATTACATTTCCATTTGTCGACAATGTTTGTACATTAAACTACTCTTCTTGTGAATCAGCCATTTGAGTGGGTGATGGAAAAATCTGGAGTGAAAACAAGGCCTTCAGAGCAGACTGTCGGTGTCAAAGCCGGTCGATCTCGGGTAGGGGTCCCGAACTATGCATCTGAGGATCGAAGGTAACAGGAGGCGGGGGACACGATGTTTACCCAGGTTCGGGCCCTCTTGATGGAGGTAATACCCTACTTCCTACTTGATTGACTTTTATGAGTATAGGGGTTACAAGAGTTGATCTACCTCGAGATCGTAAGGGCTAAACCCTAGATGTCTAGCCTGTATGATTGTGATTGCCTCTACGTACTAAACCCTCTGATTTATATAGACACCGGAGGGGCCTAGGGTTATACAGAGTCGGTTTACAGAGAAAGGAATCTTCATATCCGAACACCAAGATTGCCATCCATGCAAAGGAGAGTCTCATCCAGACATGGGGGAAAGCCTTCTATCTTGTATATTCACAACCCACCAGTCCGGCCCATGTCACAAAGCCCGGACGCCCGGGGACCCCCTAATCCAGGACTCCCTCAGTAGCCCCTGAACCAGGCTTCAATGACGATGTGTCTGGCGCGCAGATTATCTTCGGCATTGCAAGGCGGGTTCCTCCTCCAAACACTCCAAAGTAGTTGATCAAAAGAACTATATCCGGATCTGTACAATAGTTACAACCCTGAACCACAAAGGCAAAATACTTAAAAATAGGTCATCTCTTCCGACAGCTTTTTAGGCGAGGGGTTGTGTTCTGGCCTTATTATTATTTCGAACCGTTTTTCAGCCTCCCGCTTCACGTTTCGAGACGCGGTCTTCATTAACACATCTCGTCAAAGCGGAGATCGTGTCCCCTTATTGCAGGATTCTCATCAATACGGTTTTGGGCAATCCAACCATGCCGTTTGCATGACCCCTGGTGAATAGGCGAATTTTAAGGCTCGTGGGGGGACACTCGATATTCACTGCCTTTTTAAGAAGATAAGGATCCACCTTTTTACCCCACGCCTTCTTCCTCCTCAGACCCCTCGAGCTCTAGCGCCCCAGCTTCAACCCCTTTCGCCCCCAACTAACACTCTAGCCATGTCCGGATCTGGAGCGTAGGGCAAGTGGATGGCCTCCTCTGTCACGGAGGAGAACATCAAGGAACTCTGGGAAGCGGGGTACTTAGCCAAAGAAATCGCCCATCGGCTCCCTGCCAAGAAGCAAATCATCCCCACCCCGGAGCCCAATGAGAGGGTAGTATTCATCCCCCACTTTCTTCGCGGGCTAGGGTTTCCACTCCACCCTTTCGTCCGCGGGCTCATGTTCTACTACGGGCTAGATTTCCATGATCTAGCCCTGAATTCATTCCTCAACATCTCGGTGTTCATCGTCGTGTGCGAGATGTTTCTTCGCATTCCCCTCCACTTCGGCCTATGACTCAAGGTCTTCAACATGAAGCCAAAAGTGGTTGAGGGTCAACACGCGGAGTGTGGCGGTGCCATGGTGAGCAAGCTCCCTAACGTCACCTGGCTCGAGGGGACCTTCATGGAAAACTGTGAAGGGATGGCAACAAGAGTGGTTCTACATCACGGAACCCCGCGACACCACTGGGCCACCACCCTTGAATTCAAATCCGGTCCTTCAATGCAGCTTACATCATCAAAAAAGGGCTGGACTAGGCGTCATCTGATGATGTGATGACGCTGCATAAGTGGGTCCAAAGCATGATAGAGAAGAACACCAACCTTGCCAACGTGATCAAGGTGATGCTTTTTTGCCGGATTCTTCCCTGCCAGCGCCGGACTCTCTATATGTGTTGTTTGATCCAGCCAGTCCCCGGACCTTGCAGCAGTTCTTCGGCACAATGCACGAAGATATATGGAAGCTACTTTTCAAGGCCCAGAAGTCGTGGCCGGAAGCGACCGAAGACCTCGGCCTCGACCGCGCTCATCCAGCTACTCCAGTAAGTTTTTTAGATTGGCAAACATATCCTCAACTTGTAGATCCAAGGAGCATACCAAGCCTTCCCCTTATTCTTCAGGGATGGACCAAGAAGGCGGAGTGGATCCGGTGTCCGGATCCACTGCCCAAAGACCCAACTATTCCTCTTCTGACAAAGATGCTGGTTCCGGCACCGTACCAGGCACCGGAGAAGAAGGCCAAGAAGAAGGGCAAGGAGGCCAGAAGTGGCCTTCACCGTAAAGGTACTTCGGATGTAACGTCCGAAGATACCAAAGCTCCCTCCTCCCACGATGGAGACAAAGACGAAGAGGTCGAGGAGGAGAGCAATTCTCCCCTTAAGGGAGGAAAGAAGAAAAGGGGGGCTTCCGCAGACCTAGAGGCGGAGGCGTCCAAGAAGGGGAAGCTCTTCCTTTCAGAGGATTCGGAATCGGACATCGAAGCCATCCCCGAGCGGAACCCCAGGCCGAAGCCCCTGGCCAAATCGTATTCAAAGATAATGCATATGTCCGGGTTTTTATAAATTATAGGGTGATATATCATCTATGTTTTCCAGTCCGGCCCGTGATCTCCCCCAACAATCATTGTCTTCAGGGAATTCTTTGGCACCGAAGATGATGGAGAGCGAGTCGCCTCCACGAGCCTCCCCGCCACATGCCACAGATGACATCGAGGTGTTATCCCAAAGGACCTCTCCGGGCCAGGGAGAAGTGCGGAGGGCCGCTAAAATAGTGCCAGAGGGCAATGCCTCGGCAGCTGGAGAATTGGGGGCGTAATCCCCATGGAGACTGATGGGGGGCTTGACCAGTCCGGGCCCCACCCGAATATTGCTTCGGTGTCCCACACAGCTCCGGACCCGAGCGAGCAGTCCCCTTCGAAAGAGGGGGGAGTGCCGACTCCACCGATGACCTCCATCAATCTGGAGGTGCCGGATACATTGAGGGAAGCACTTCACCGTGCTTCCATCGTGGATGAGCACCGTGCCCTAATGGGGACTGAACCAAGCGTTCACTACCCTGCTGACAGGTTTTGAGGTATGTGATATAATATGTGTGGTCGCTTTTGCCTGTATAATCATACACCTATGTATAGATAGTAGCCCCTGAGACTCTGCTCAGGTTTTTGAAGAAAGGGCCGGATAGAGGGTCGAATATTCTAGAGGTAACATACTTGTCTATTTTGGTGAACAGGCTTCGCTGCTGGCAACTTCGGCCAAGAACATGGAAGTTTCTGAATTCCACTGGGAAATGAAGCTCGCCGATGATGAGATCGACCAATATTAACAAGCGGTTCGATGAGGCCCAAGGTATGCTTTTAAAAGACCCCTCACAAGCCTGAATTATAATGCAAACACAGAGTTTTACTCTCATGCGTGACTACTAATGATTGTAGGCAATCTGACCGAGGTCGAGGCCCTCAAGAGTGCCCTTGCCAAAGCCAAGGAGGAGGCGAGGGTAAGCAAAGTAGCCGCAGAGAAAGCGGCTGTGGATGTGGAGGCTGAAAAGGCCGCCCGCCTTAAGTATGAGGCAAGGGTGACCAAAGTAGAGCAAGCGCTCCAGGAGGCCGCCATTAAGTGTGAGTCCTTGGAGGAGAGTAACAAGGCCCAAGCGGCCGATCTCACCAAGGCTCTTCAAGCTGCGAAGGAGGTGCGGTCCGAGTCCCAGGCGGCTCGCGAGGAGATCAAGCAAGCTGAATAGATAGCGGCTGGTAAGACTTTTCTTTTACAGAGTATATTCAATGGTCAAAGATATGCTTTGCTAAATCGACTATGGATTGCTCCAGACGCTTTCACGGATCTCCCGAGGAGTGCGGCTGATGCCGCCCAATATTTTCGGGCCCAAGACGGGAACATGATGGAGAAGCTCTTCTGGTAGCAGCATTTGGCACCAGAGCGACCAACGCTAGTCAACAATCAGATGATGCAGCTGGCGGAGCTGCACAGGATATCCGATTTGGCCATGAAGGACATCTTTGTCTGGCTATGGCCAGCCAGACCCATTCTGAGCAGCTACTTTGGCCTGGTCAAGCGACTCGGCGATGCCTTGCCCCGAATAGAGGCAGTAAAGCGCTCGACATGTATCGAGGGCGCGCGGATGGCCTTTGCCCGTGTCAAGATGCACTGGGCGAAGATGAAGGTTGCCATCATAGCCGTTGAAGGTTCGCCCGGAGACAAGGTCCACTGCATGCAAGAGCGCTACTTCGACGATGTCCTTGAGGGTGCCCATTTGATAAAGGGTCAATGCTCGAAGGATATTATGTTTGAGTAAATGTATCCAAGCCACCTAGGCATTTTATCATAAACCGAGGCTTTTGTAATATATTTGTGCCTGTTATCTTGAATTACTTCTCCTGTGCAGCTGTTTGTATGTTTGAGAGTTTGCGAGTCGTCGGGTTCAGCCCCCACGTAACTAGTACGGGGGTGTTCAGGATAGCACATAATCACTCTTGACCCAACGTCTTGGTCCGTATAGTAGGTGTTAGTGCGGCGAGCGAGGCAATTGGACTATGCGGCTTTACCACTCTCACTTAGCCATAGGAGTTTGACAATGGGTTTGTAAGTTAGCCCCTGGTGTGTATGCAGCTATCGAACTTAGATGGCTTTAGACGCGTTTCTGAACAAAGCTAGACCTTCATGTAATACGGAAGAAATTGCTAGAGATTTAGTAAGTCACCGAATTGCGGACCAGCTCTCAGCGCATCACGACAGTCAGTTTTCGGCTTTCTCTACTGAGGTGCTTGACTGGGCTAGCCGGAAACAGAATCGCAGTAGTTCTCCCTTTACTACCTTAGCCGAAAAACGGAACGTAAGGTGGCAAGCACAGGAGCCGGGCAACCCAACTATTGACCAAAGACGTGATTTAGAGCCGATGCATATAATGCAGTATTCGGGACGCCGAAGTATACTCTGAGAGTGTTCGGACTTTCTATTTTTGAAGATATGTATAAGGCTTGAATAGAGTCCCTGGCGATTTAAGTTGTACCTAGTTGTATATGCCAATTTGAATGTAAAGTGGGAAAACAGAAAAAGGCCAATACCAAACGAGGCTAGGCGAAACTGTTTCCATTATAATCTGATTGGTATGTCCAAACATATTTTTACAGAAGATGCAATAAGCATCACGGCTATTTTACATGCCGAGAACAAGGGAAAGCTATATACAGGTCCTAAATTTGAAAAATGATCTAGAAAATCCTTTGGACATACTGTCGCGCGTCTGCGCCGCTTTTCACCTTGGTTTAGGATCCTTTGAGAGTATCGACAATCGAGTATGTATAAGGGGCCTAGAAGGGGGCCCTTGCTAGCTCTAGTAATTGATGCGGGCTGTAAAGAACCTAAAAAAAGAATAAAAATAAGAAGAAAAAGGTGGTGCAATATGTAGGTCCGGATAGGGTCAAGCCGTATCGTGGACCCTATGTTTAGCATGCCTCTGTCCTTGCCCATGGTATTTTTAATGCGTAGTTATGTATGCACAGCACGCATGCCGCTATCAGGCTCGGGCATTGGCGGAGGCCGAATTGCTAATCTAGCTCTAGATGAGTCAGACTATCGTTCTGTAGGGTAGATCGGACTCGTTTAACAGTGTCCGGGAGCTTGACTGCCAGTGTGGTTTTCGGCTTAGTGAGGCCACCCTGCGCCTCGGCCGCGAGGGCTGCGGTATGCTCCTCTGTACGGAGGGAGCGCTCCATGTTTCCATTGACTGTTATAATGCCACATGGTCCAGGCATCGTAATCTTGAGATAAGCGTAGTGCAGGACTGCATTGAAACTGGCGAAAGCAGTTCATCCGAGTAGTGCGTGATAGCCACTTCGGAACCGGACAATATCGAAGATCAGGTCTTCACTCTGGATGTTATCCAGTGAGCCGAAGACGACTTCTAGCGTTATGGATCCTGTGCAACAGGCCTCTACACTCGGTATTACCCCTTTAAAGGTGGTTTTAGTGGGCTTGATTCTTTATGGATCAATGCCCATTTTATAGACGGTGTCTTTGATAAAGCAGATTGAGATTGTTGTTGCCGTCCATAAGGACTCACGTGAGGTGGAATCCGTCGATAATTGGATCGAGAACCAATGCGGCCGATCCTTCATGATGGATACTGGTCGGATGGTCTCTGTGATCGAAAGTGATCGGAAAAGCTGACCATGGGCTAAATTTTGGGGCAACTGGCTCTATGGCGTAGATGTCCCTTAATGCGTGCTTGCGCTCCCATTTAGGGATGTGAGTGATGTAGATCATGTTCACCGTTTTGACCTCGGGGGGAATTTCTTCTGTCCCCCTGTGTTCTGTGGGCAAGGCTCTTCATTGTCGTCCTCACTGGGTGGCCCTTTCCCCTTATGTTCGGCGTTGAGCTTGCCTGCCTGTTTAAGGACACAACAATTTCTATTGGTATGATTGGCAGGCTTATCGGGGGTGCCGTGAATCTGGCAAGGCCAATCGAGTATTCTGTCCAAACTAGATGGACCATCTCTGTTTCCTTTGAATGGCTTCTTCCGCTGACTAGGTTTAGAGCCACTGAATCCGATGTTGACCGTTGTGTCTTCGGTATATTGGTTGTTGGTTCGACGCTTGTGCTTGTTGCGTCGTGGCTCGCCATTGCCATTCATGGCTTCGGAGGTGCCAGGGTTGCCGGTGCTATTGCTTCTATGAGCTAGCCAGCTATCTTCTCCCGCGCAAAAGTGGGTCGTAAGTGCGGTAAGGGCTGCCATGGACTTGAACTTTTCTTGGCCGAGGTGTCGGGCGAGCCACTCATCTCGGACGCTGTGTTTAAAGGCCGCGAGGGCTTCCGCGTCCAGACAGTCCATAATTTGGTTCATTTTAATTAAGTACCTGGTCCAGAGCTTCCCAGCTGACTCTCCGGGTTGTTGGACTATGTGACTGAGGTCATCGGCGTCTCGAGGCCAAACATTGATACCTTGGAAGTTGTCTCTAAAGGCATCCTCCAAGTCTTCCCAGCTGCCGATGGAGTTCTTTGGGAGGCTGTTTAACCAGTGCCAAGCTGGTCCCTTTAATTTGAGCGGGAGGTATTTGGTGGCATGGAGGTCATGACCGCATGCCATGTGGATATGGAGAAGGAAATCTTTGATCAATACTGCAGGGTCTGTCGTACCATCGTATCATTCAATGTTGACAGGTTTAAACCCCTCTGGGAACTGATGTTCCATCACTTCATCGGTGAAGCATAGGGGGTAGGCAGCGCCCCTGTACTGGGCGATGTCGCGGCGTAGTTCGAACGAAGCCCGTATGTGGTTTTCGGCCCGGGTGAGGTTGTGCCTGTCACGCCAGCTCTGATGGCCATCCTCTCGCGTTGGGGCACGCCCCCTCGATCCATAGATTGATCTTGTCTGACCGACTCTATTGTCCAGGTCCTTGCGTAGGTCATAGGTGTATCCCCGGGCCGCTGCCTCCCTGCCCCAACGGCGGGGTGGCGTGGGCTGGTGTTCACCATGAGTAGCCGGTCTGTCCCATCGAAGTGGTGGTCGGTCGGGCTCGTCATCAGTTTTGTGCTCTGGCGGTATTGGCTCAAGGGCCTCATCGTCGAATTGTGGTAAGAACTTGCGCTATAGGTAACTCTTAGTTGGGCATTCGAGGCTGTACTCCTCGGCTGCCAGGACATTAGTCCATTTGTCATTGAGTAAATCCTGATCAACTTGAAGCTGCTGCTGCTTCTTTTTCAGCTTCTTGAAGTGGCGATTAGCCGGCGCTTAAAGCACTCTTGTTCGAGGGGTTCCTCCAGCATGATGAAATCTTCGTCGCCGAGGCTCACATCCTCTTAAGAGATCAGTAGGTAGTTACTGTCCTCCGAGTCCTCGTTCCCGACATGATCGTCAGGGTTAACTTGCCCATCCTCCCAATCATCATGTTCGGATGTTGGCTCGACAGAGGCTTCGGGGTCTTCGGCGTTCTCTAGAGTGTTATTGTCTTCGGTGCTGGTATTGTTGTCTTTTTTGCGACGCGATTTTGAGCGGCGCCGCTGACGTTGACACTTTGGAGGTGCTTCGGCAGGCTTGTCCTCAACCGGATCCTTCTTGTCGTCATCGTCATCCTCTTTGGGTGTATCCACCATGTATACGTCGTATGTGGAGGTGGCCGTCCAACGTCCGATAAACGGAGGGTTTTGGACTTGATCGTCTTCGGCATCGTCGTCCATACCATTGATATCTTCGGAGGCGTAGTCCAGCATGTCGGTTAGATCTTCAACAGTGGATATGAAGTGGGTGGTGGGTGGGACATGAAATTCCCCGCTCTCAGCTCCTAGTCCGAGCTGGGTGTAATTCAGAAGCGATTCCTCTGTTATGGCGAGGGATCACATTAAGTCCAGAGCCTCGTTTAGGAGCGAGGTTTGGTCATAGAGTCAAGTGTTCGATGGGCCGACCGGGGTGAGGGTCTCCTGGTCACGCCCGCTTGTCGCGAACCTCGAGAGTTCGGATTTAGAGTCTGAGGGAGAGTCCGGCGCTCTAGCGACAAGGGGAGTTCGGTTCGTCTTTGGGTTTGCTGATGACGCTGTCCCCTCCGGATCTCCGGTAGTGAGCTCCATAATTGTAGGGAGTCCGTCGGGCTCTAAATTCCCGTCTTCGGACCCGGTGGTTCGCTCTAGATCTAAGGACGGAGCGGCGGTCGGGGCTGCGAATCCTTAGAAGATCCAGTCTCCTCGGATATCAGCGACATAGTTTAGGTTCCCGAAATTGATCTGATGACCAGGGGAGTAGTTATCGATCTGCTCAAGGTGGCCAATCGAGTTGGCACATCGTCCGAAGCCGCCGTATACGAAAATTTGGCCGGGGAGGAAATTCTCCTCCGAAACAGCATCATTGCAGATGATTGAACGAGCCATCGAACCTTACATCGACAGCACAAGGGAACTCTCAATGAAAGCACCGATGTCGGTGTCAAAACCGGCCGATCTCGGGTAGGGGTTCTCGAACTGTGTGTCTGAGGATCAAAGGTAATAGGAGGTGGGGGACACGATGTTTACCCAGGTTCTGGCCCTCTTGATGGAGGTAATACACTACTTCCCGCTTGATTGACTTTGATGAGTATAGGGGTTACAAGACATGATCTACCTCGAGATCGTAAGGGCTAAACCCTAGATGTCTAGCTTGTATGATTGTGATTGCCTCTACGGACTAAACCCTCCGGTTTATATAGACACCGGAGGGGCCTAGGGTTATACATAGTCGGTTTAAAGAGAAAGGAATCTTCATATCGAAACGCCAAGCTTGCCATCCACGCAAAGGAGAGTCCCATCAGGACATGGGGGGAAGCCTTCTATCTTGTATATTCACGACCCACCAGTCCGGCCCACGTCACACAGCCCGGACGCCCGGGGATGCCCTAATCCAGCACTCCCTCACAGACAGTGCTACCTGTCGAAGCAGATCTCTTGCTGGGTACTGATAGCTCCTCAGAGATGGATTTAGAGGAAGATGACCAGTCCTATTCCCCCACCGAGGTGTATGCTCTAACTTGGCATGGTTATACTACTCATATCATGCATATGGTGTCTTGCATTGCATAGTTTAGACATCATATACACAATATTCAACACCATGTTCTTAGTCGAGTCATCATATATGTGAATGCCCTCTGCTTAGCATATAAATCACATATGTGAATTAAATCATGCGATCCTGATTACTTATATAACATGTATGTGAATTATGTCATGTGATCCTGTTTAGTTAGTCATCATATCTTCGAATTATGTTATGCTATGCTATCCAGTTTAGATAGACATCATATATGTGAAATTATGTCGTGCTATCCGTTTTAGTTAAACAATATACATGTCAACTATTTCATGCCCTCCTTTTCCCACCCTTTCTATTGCATCTGTCTCTCATACAATGTCTGTACATTCAACTATGTTTCCTGTTTATCAGCCATTTGAATTGGAGTGGGTGATGGCACTATCTAGCGGAGTAAAAACACGGTCTTTAAATAAAACAGTGCTACCTCTTGGTGGAGATAGCACCCCGGTTGTCCATGCACGAGAACCAGCCCTACCACACATAACCCAGGCTCTTGCAGATTTTACCTCTACTGCGATGGACAGAGAACCAACTTCACCCAATCTAACCCCAACTGTCGTGGGTTTGTCACAGCAAATGTCCTCGTGAAAGGACTTAGTCGTGGAGCCATCGCTACGGGTTAGCTTAAAGGGGTTAAACCGGACAAGGGACACGGGGGATTTTATACTAGTTCGGCCCCATCGATGAAGGTAAAAGCCTACGTCTAGTTGTGATTTGTATTGCTAGGGTTTCAATGACCAGGGAGCGAATCCGCTTTGCCTGGCTCTCGAGTTGTTGTCTGTTATCCCTAAACCGCGGCCGGGTTGTCCCTTTACATACATAGGTTGATGCCCGCCGATTTACAGAGTCCCGAGGCCGGATCATACACGTCTCCGGCTCGGTCTCTATTCCTTCTACTTACAATACAAGTTATATGAAACAATTGGTTTACATAGACATGCTTTAACCCGCCTTTGGGCCTTGGGCCTTCGTAAAGCGCCATCATCTTCACGTCTTCATGGGCTTCTATCTTCATGGAGCTAACCCGGCTACTCCTAGCCGGATTACCTCCAGTAATCACATCCCCAACATTAGGCCCCAGATTGATTTGAACTTGTTCATGTCAATCTTCAATACTTAGAAAAAATCTTGCCCTGTCACCTTCATATAGATCTGGTAAACCGCTGTGATGTCATCCTTTAGATCCGTAGTAAACCGCCCTGACGTCATCTATTCGTTGAAGCCGAAGATTCCCTTCATTAATGAATATCCAACCATCGTGGCGACATCCTTATTAACTATCCATTTTTGAGCTCCTCGATTCCCGCAGTTGTCGCTTTATCGCTTCGCCTTATAAATAGGAGCACGGCCCCTTCTCCTTTTCCCCTTCGTCTCCTTCACTTCTTCTTCCTCCTGGCGACATCTCATCACCGAGCTTCGCCTTCGTCTCTCCGCCGGCCACTGCATCAACCTGGTTGCACCAGAGGACCGCGGCATACCTCCGCTGCTTCAACAGCCATTGTAAGTCCCTTCCTTTCTCCGTTGTAGATCTATCTAGGGTTTCCTTGTTCGTCGAAGTTCACCGAGACTCCGGCGCTGTTCTTCCCTTCTTTCTTCTTAGTCCATGGATAAACACTTCAAACCTGATGTATCCACGTAATGTATTATCTTCGGTTACCAAAACAAACCTTTATGCGCATAAAACACTGATCTGGTCCCTTGTGAACTGCTTCGAGATCAACCTTTTAGGTCTAAATCCTTTTATTTTCCTGTCTTACGGTAGATCCAAAATTTCACTGCAACCTTATGAAATCTGTTTTTACCTTACTTAGTCATTCTTGCCTTAGATCTGTATCCTCTTTACCACATAGGCGGTTTACCTTTGTAAAAGCAATCTATCATATACCATTAGCCCTCTGGTGAACTGTATAAGCCTTTTACCTCCGTTGTTATACTCCGGTTTAACAGTATGTGCATTCCTTTGTTCTGATATTGCCTTGTCATTCATTATAGTATCAACCTCTGGTTTGCGCAATTTACATACTCGTATGTCTTTGTTCTGTTGCATCTTATGTACCACCATGAACGATTTGCAAACCGGTATTTCCTTTCAGCTTTTCGTTTGCAATTGCCAAACAGTTTTATGCTTGCAACTGGGCTCCATCTTGGGTTACCGAAGAACAGCTTAACGGAATGGTCCGGATTGGTACTTTTCCCAAAAAGAATGAGATCCGGTGGCGAGTTCCAGGAACGGAAAATCCCCCTACCCCTAAGCAGGGTGAGGTAGTGGTATTTGTTGACCATATAGGCCGTGGTTTCAAACCGCCTGGGTCAAAGTTTTTCCGGGATGTGCTTGCCAGTTTCCAGCTCCATCCTCAAGACATTGGACCCAACTCGGTGTCTAATATATGCAATTTCCAAATCTTCTGTGAGGTTTACTTACAAGAACAACCAACTACTGAGCTATACCGGGATTTTTTTCATCTGAACCGGCACACTGAATTTGTAGACGGACCCAACACTGAACTTGGTGGCGTCTCTATTCAAAAAAGGAAAGAGGTTGAATTCCCTCATGCAAAGCTACACAGTCACCCCAAAGATTGGAACCAAACATGGTTCTACTATAAAGATACTTCCCCTGAAGACGAGAATCCTCTGCCGGGTTACCGCGCCCACCGGCTTTCCAACACTCATCCACTGCCGCAATGTTTAAGTGCTACATAACGGGCCTCCTATGCCCCTCAACTCGATAAGCTCCATGCCTTTATGTCTAACGGTTTATCAGGCGTCAACTTTGTGCGTTGCTGGATATCCTGGAGCATCTTGCCATTAAGTCGCCGCTCCGGTTTAATGTGTGAGTACACTAGTGAAGTAGAAGACTCCCAACGCCACATCAACATTCAATTAACTGATGAAGAAGTTACTGAGGGTGTCAAGAAGATTTTCAATGAATCGGAAGCTGTCTGCCACCAAACCAGTTTAAACCCCTTTTACACAAAAAACAAACTGCCTGCTGTAAGTACTGTCCTTCCTTTTTATCTTCAACATCTTCTTAAACTGCTCAACCTGTGAATAACCGTCTGCTTGTTTATAAACAGGGTGATGATCCATTCTGGAAGAAGAAACCTGTAGAGAAAGCGGCAAAGCCATCCCGTCCCAAACCAAAAGCCGTCAAGAGAACCTCAAAGCCGAAGGTGGCTGAACGCATCAGTATGGAACTTGATGATGACGCAGATGAACCAGAAGTTGAGGTAGAGCTTGATTCACTTGGCTCCCTTTTCATGCATCTCATTAACAATGATACTTATCAGGAGGATGTGGAGCGTAGCCAGGCTGACGATGTAGAGGTAATTACCCTTTCCTCTGGTTCAGACTCTATGCCAACACAAAAAACCCGTCAAGTGGTCCGGAAAGTAAGCTTTTCTCATCCTCTTGCTTACTTGGATCCAACATTTATTTTGAAGACACATCAGCACGAGGCTCGCCGAACAACCCGGCACAGCGGCCAACAGGTCACTTCAGCCGGTTTACCTGACACCCCAGTTCGGAAGCGCCGATCTGAGGTCTCCCCCACTTCTGACAATTCTTATCCCAAGGTAGGTTATTTCCGACAACCTCTTAATCCATCCGATTCAAATTATCAGGTGACACCTCCCTCATCCTCTGGCGAGTCAACAGTGACTCAACTTCCTCCTCTCAAAATTGTAGCTGGGTAAGTACTTGAACTCCTTCTTTAGATGTTGTTCATACTTCGTAGTGTGCTTTAACTTTCACATCTGTTGCTATTTTAGGGCCAAAGCTAGACCCAACAAAAAGGCTCGGGCGAACAATCTGCCGGAAGACCAGGTGGTTCATGAACCCGAGCAAACGGTTGAACCGGAACAGATGGCTGAACCGGCGGGTCCAAATCCAGAAGCCACGTTTGACGAAACACCCCCTCAAGATCTGAATATTGATAATCAACTAGAGGCTGACACTGCAGTACCTGACAGTGAACCGGCAGATCCATTCCGGGCTGACGACATGTCTTCCAGTCCAGTGAGAGCCACTGACACTCCACCATCACCCGTAAAAACTACCGGAGGCCAAGGAGACGATGTTATCATTACCGGTATGGGCCACAGCTCTCCTGGCCATCCTGTAATCTTGGCCAAACATAGTGCCAAGGAAGAGCGTGCTGCGATGGAGAAGGGTAAATGGAGCACTGATTTGTCAAGCTATGCCCATCTCAGTGCTGAAGAGCTCCACTCCGGTTTTTTAAACCGTCTACACTCAAACCGTGATTATGAAGCTGGTTTGGTAAACCTGATGAAGGAACGCTATGAGGTATTTTCATCACCTTTCCTTTCTTGATTCCAAAGTATAGACATCAGCCCAAGTAGCCCCCAAGGGCCGGTTTATGATGTTAATCATAAACCGGGACTTTATAATATCTTAATCCTTGCATGTTGATCCTCAATATGTCAAGTCCTCAGTAAAAACAAAACCGATATTTTATCATTGTATTCATGTAATTTTCATCGGTGTAGCCCCCAAGGGCTGGTTTAGCTTTGCAAGGTAAACCGGGTCTTGAATCAATGCGTCAGTTTTGAACAGATGTACATTAGCCCCCAAGTGTTAAGGATAATGCTCGCATTGTACTTGAGACTTGTGAAAGATTTGTTGATAATAGAGCAAATAGGCATTAGCCCCCAAGTACAAAGTGCATAACTTGTTATATGCTTGGTACTTAGAAAATACATATCCCATTGTTGATATATCTTCGCCATTGCAGGCTGAGCTAAGCAAGAGGGATGCTCAAACCGCTGATCTTCAAGAGAATGTAAAGTCTCAACAAGCAGAGGCTTCCAAAGCCAAAGAGGAGCTGACCAATGCCCTGGCAGCTATGGAGAAGTTGAAAGAGACTTTCAACAAGGAGTGTGCTGACTGGGAAACAAAAAAGGCCGGTTTAGCCAGGAAAGCTGAGGATGCAGAAACAGCCCTGAAGCCAGTGGTAGAAGAACTGACCGGCTTGAAGCGGCAGATTGATGCCATGACGTCCGTTGTGTTTGGTAAGTACCTGCGCATGCCGTTTGTCTAGTTCATAAGATCTTATCATTGACCGGTTTACTAATACTAAACCGTGACAGGCACCCGCATTGCTCATCTGAGATCTGACATGCGGATGAAGCTTAAAGCGGCGTACACCTTAATGGAACAACTATATTCTGGATCCCAGCGTGCAATTTACACTGCAGCATATAACAAGCCGCCGCAGTCGTTGATAAAGGAAACTCTTGAGAAGCTAGCCATGCTGCCTGCCCGAATTATAGAACTGAAGAAAGCAGCCGCAAGAGCAGGAGCGCTAACCGCACTAATCCGGGCCAAGGCATGGATTCCGGATCTTGAAGCGGCAGATATCATTAAAGGATATCCAGGTGTGAAGGAGGACGGTTCAGACTTCAACAATGATGATCTCCGAAAGCTGACAAAGGAGATGCGGCCAATAGCCAGCAAACTGGCGGAGGACAAAGACTTATCTCATTTCCAGCCAGTTTATGATGCTGAAGGAAAGAGATAGCCTGCCGTGATCCATGATGTTGAAGAACTTGTGCCTCCAATCCGTAAGCATACTTACGCTCCTGACATTAATCCCTCCAGCCTTATCCATGAAGAGACCGTGTTTCAAGCTTTAACCGGAATCGATTGGTCAACGGCTGATTTCCAGCATCTAGGAAGGATGAAGAAGATGTGACTGCACAAGATGACCCTCAACCGTCAAGCCGTCCTGATGAAGCATCTTAGACCGACGACCGGCTTACAAGCTACAGTCTGCTACTGCTTGAAAACAATTATTCAATTTGGGCCGTTTTGAAGCTCCTTGTAATAAGATAGCAGAAACACCTTTATCTGTCAGGCCATCGAGCATGCTTGTGTTGCTTGATATTTTGAAAATTTGTTTCACTTTTGGGATCTATTTATGCACAGTCCATGATGATTTGTGTTCCTGCATACAAGAACTTGAAAGTGTCCTAGTGGTTTACCACTGGACGGGTCATGATACCCAAAAATATACATAACTTGGATGAATAACCAAGATTTGTATTAACCAGATAAAATAAATAATATCTGTGACATACCTCATTGGCTGACCAACTGCTTGTATGGTAGAGGTGAAAACACCAATCCGGAGTGTCGATAACTCCTGGCCCTCTTGCCGGTTCATATAGAAATCGTATTGGGCTAGAAAAGTCGTTGATTTGTTTGTATAATGCTGGTGACATCTAGTCAAAACCAGACCGGAGCAGTACGCTACCGGTTTAGAATCTGATCATGTACTGACAACTAAGCGCTGAAAGTCATGCTGGGTTGTAATGAACACCGGTTTATCAGAAAAATATTTATAAATCCCTTATCATAAAAACAACAAAAACAAAAGAAATATGCAAGGCTTTTCATGGGCTACCAGGCCCTAAATCGAGGCTTTTCATGGGCTGCCAGGCCGCTGAGTTAAACCATTTTGCAAAGCCTTTTAAGATGGACCTCAATCTTTAACCAATCACCAGTTTAACTTTGACAAGTTCAGGGTCCATGGGATTGACTTGTCAAACGTTCGATGGGTCATACCAGGTTTACCTGGACGGAGTGGCTTACTTAAAGTGGCAGGATAACCCGGGGTCTTAGGTGAATACACCTGGCGTCCAAGCCTGGCTTGATAGCCTATTACAAGGGTTCAAGCTCATTGTTCTTTGAGAAGCAAGGAGCCCCCAGGGAATATGTGAGTTGTGCTCAGTGGCTACCTATGTTTGAGCTGTGCTTAATGCAACAGACTCTCTTTGGCTCCACATAATGTCCTTTTGGCTTAAAGCCTATCAAGAGGTGTAGCTATGGTGTGAAGACAACCAAGCCCCCTAGTGATATCCCTTTTTGGTTTTAAACCGATCAAGAGGTGTAGCTATGGTTCGGATACGACCAAGCCCCCTAGTGATTTTCTTTATATCCGTGTGGCCGTATAGGCCGGTTTAACAAAACGCCGCTTTGTCAGTAGAAGCTCTTGTAGGCTCTCACATGATGTAAAAAGAACAGAGACCCCGCTTTATTCGAGGCTCCGGTTTATTATATAATATATACATTGTCATAAATATGTACATAAGAAGAGCCTGTGGCTCAAGTATAGTAAGGCCGAAGAAGAGCTATATTCCATGGCCGCTTGGTCTCCTCCTCCGATTTACGTGAGTCTTTGTGCTCTCGAACATCAATGAGGTAGTATGACCCGTTGTGCAGATTCTTGCTGACCACAAAAGGTCCTTCCCAAGATGGGGATAACTTTTGCATATCAGTCTGATCCTGGATGAGCCGGAGCACCAGATCGCCCTCTTGAAAAGTCCTGGTCTTAACCCGGCGGCTGTGGTAACATTGGAGGTCTTGTTGATAAATCGCCGAACGTGCTGCTGCGAGATCACGCTCCTCATTTAACAGGTCCAGTGAGTCCTAAGGTGCCTTCTCATTATCAGCTTCAACATAAGATGCCACCCGGGGCGAGTCATGACGGATGTCACTAGGAAGAACCGCCTCTGCTCCATAAACCATGAAAAAAGGCATGTAACCCGTAGATCTGCTAGGTGTGGTGTTGATGCTCCATAACACAGAAGCTAACTCCTCCACCCAACAACCCGGTGTCCGCTTTAAAGGAACCATAAGCCAGGGTTTGATACCTCTCAAATTTATTGATTTGCCCTCTCAGCTTGACCATTAGACTGGGGGTGAGCCACTGATGCTACATCAAGCCGGATGTGCTCACGTTGGCAAAATTCCTCCATCTCACCCTTTAACAGATTAGTACCATTGTCAGTTAAAATACTGTGTGGGAAACCAAACTGGAATATCACCTTTTTGATGAATTGAACCGCCGTGGCTGCATCACACTTACTGACTGGCTCTGCTTCCACCCACTTGGTGAACTTGTCCACTGCCACTAGCAGGTGGGTCTTTTTGTCCTTGGATCTCTTAAAGGGTCCAACCATATCGAGCCCCCAAGTCGCAAAAGGCCAAGTTATTGGAATCATCCTCAACTCCTAAGCCGGAACATGAGTGCGGCGTGCAAATATTTGACAACCATCACACCTTTTGACTAAATCCTCAGCATCAGCATGAGCTGTTAACCAATAGAAACCGTGAAGAAAAGCTTTAGCCACCAAAGATTTTGAACCGGCGTGGTGACCAGAATCCCCTTCATGGATTTCGCGCAAAATCTCACAACCCTCTTGAGGAGAGACACAACGCTGAATTGCCCCTGTGATGCTGCAACAATGTAACTCCCCGTTGATTATGGTCATTGACTTGGAACACCGGATTATCTGCCGGACCGAGGTTTCATCCTCCGGTAACTCGCCCCGGTTCATGTAAGCTAGGTACGGGATTGTCCAATCCGATATAACATGCAAAGCTGCCACAAATTGAGCCTCTGGGTCAGGAATAACCAACTCCTCCTCTGTTGGTATCTTGACCGACAGATTATGCAGTACGTCGAGGAAAACATTCGGTGGGACCGGTTTACACTGAGAGCCAAGGCGGCTTAAAGTGTCGGCCGCTTCATTCTTTCGACGGTCTGTATGGTCAACTTGATAACCTTTGAAATGACCAGCCGCTATGTCCACCTCTCGTCGATATGCAGCCATGAGTGGGTCTTTAGAATCCCAAGTGCCAGATACCTGTTGAGCCACCAGATCCGAGTCACCGAAGCACTTAACCCGGCTTAAGTTCATCTCCTTAGCCATCTGAAGACCATGGAGTAAGGCCTCGTACTCAGCTGCATTGTTAGTACAAGGGAACATCATGTGGAGGACATAACAAAACTTGTCACCTCGTGGGGAAGTTAATATGACTCCAGGCCCCGAGCCCTCCAACTGTCTGGGTCCATCAAAGTGAATAGTCCAATACGTGTTATTTGGCTTTTCCTCTGGTGCCTGCAACTCTGTCCAATCATTGATGAAGTCCATGAGTGCTTGGGATTTGATCACCGTGCGAGGTGTATATTTGAGCCTGTGAGATCCAAGCTCAATAGCCCACTTGGCAACCCGGCTGGTTGCCTCTCTGTTTTAAATGATATCTCCCAGAGGGGCTGAACTGACCACTGTGATAGGATGACCCTGAAAATAATGTTTGAGCTTCTAGCTTGCTATAAACACCCCATACACTAGCTTCTGCCAATGTGGATATCTTTGCTTTGATTCGATAAGCACCTCACTGATATAATAAACCGGCCATTGAATCGGATACTCCTTTCCAGCCTCCTTGCGCTCTATCACATTAGCCACACTAACAGCCCGGGCATTAGCATCCACATATAGCAGTAAAGGCTCCTTATCGATCGAAGCTGCAAGGACAGGTGGTTCAGCTAACCGCCTCTTCAAATCCTCAAACGCTTTATCAGCCGCATCACTCCAGACAAAATCATCTGTTTTCTTTAACATCTGATATAAAGGGATAGCTTTCTCTTCGAGACGACTGATAAACCGGATCAAAGCCGCAATCCGGCTGGCTAAACGCTGGACGTCATTGATACACGCCGGTTTAGCCAAAGACGTGATTGCTGAATTTTTTTCCGGATTAGCCTCAATGCCCCTGTTTGATACCAGAAAGCCCAAGAGTTTGCCTGCCGGGACACCAAAGACACATTTGTCCGGATTGAGCATCATCTTGTAAACCCGGAGGTTGTCAAAGGTTTCTCTCAGGTCATCTATCGATGTTTCCTCTTTCCTGGACTTTATCACAATATCATCCACATAGGCATGAACCTTGCGCCCAATATGCTTATGAAGACAATTCTGAACACAACGTTGATAAGTCGCCTGGGCACTCTTGAGCCCAAAGGGCATGGAGACATAGCAGAAGGCTCTAAAGGGGGTTATAAAATTTGTCTTCTCCTGGTCCTTAACTGCCATTTTGATCTGACGATAACAAGAATAAGCATCCAAAAAACACAAGCGGTCACAACCCGCCGTAGCATCAATAATCTGATCAATACGAGAGAGGGCAAAGGGATCTGCTGGGCAAGCCTTGTTCAAGTCTGTGTAGTCCACACACATATGTCAAGTGCCGTTTTTCTTGAGAACCAGCACCGGATTAGCCAACCACTCTGGGTGAAAGACCTCCACGATAAACCCTGCGGCCAACAACCGAGCTACCTCTTCACCAATAGCCTTGCGCCTTTCTTTGTTGAAGCGGCGGAGAAACTGTCTGACTGGTTTAAACTTAGGATCAATATTAAGTGTGTGCTCAGCGAGTTCTCTCGGTACACCTGGCATGTCAGAAGGCTTCCATGCAAAGATGTCCCAGTTCTCATGGATGAACTCGATGAGCGCGCTTTCCTATTTTGGATCCAGGTTAGCGCTGATGCTGAACTGCTTGGATGAATCGCCAGGAACAAAATCAACCATCTTAGTGTCTGTGGCCAATTTAAACTTCAACGCCGGATCGTGTTCCGTAGTTGGCTTTTTCAAAGAAGTCATATCTGCCGGATCAACCTTGTCTTTGTAAAACTTCAGCTCTTCCGTGGCACAAACCGACTCAGCATAAGCCGCATCACCTTCCTTGCATTCCAAAGCAATCTTCCTGCTCCCATGTACTGTGATGGTCCCCTTATGACCTGGCATCTTAAGCTCCAGATAAACATAACACGGCCTCGCCATGAACTTGGCATAAGCCGGTCGCCCAAACAGAGCGTGATACGGACTCTTGATTTTCACCACCCTAAAAGTCAATGTTTCTGACCTTGAATCATGATCATCTCCAAAGGCCACCTCTAGGGATATCTTTCCCAACGGATATGCAGATTTACCGGGTACCACACCATGAAAAATGGTGTTCGATGGTTTAAGATTCTTATCTGTCAACCCCATACGGCGGAGGGTATCATAGTAGAGAATATTGATACTGCTTCCCCCATCCATGAGCACCTTGGTGAACTTATACCCCCCAACTTGAGGTGCCACCACTAAGGCCAGATGACCCAGATTGTCAACCAGGGGTGGGTGATCCTCTCTACTCCATAAAATGGGTTGCTCAGACCAGCGCAAATACTGAGGCACGGCTGGTTCAACAGAGTTCACGGCCCTCTTGTGAAGCTTCTGATCACGCTTGCACAAGCTAGTGGTGAAGACATGATACTGCCCACTATTTAACTGCTTTGGATTGCTCTGATAACCCGACTACTGCTGTTGCTGATTCCCCTGATGGTTATAACCTCCCTGGTTGCCCTGGTTCCCCTGATTGTTATGGCCGGTTTGATTGCCTTGAAATCCTAAACCGGAGCTACCACCTCCCTAACCCGGCCCATGAAAACCACCTCCTGAACTGCCCGGCGGGCCATTGTCGTATTGAAACATGTTGGAGTTCTTGAACTCTCGCATGATATAATAGTCCTTCCAAAGATGTGACACTGGCTTCTCCTTTGATCCATGCTTTGGACAAGGTTGATTTAACAGGCGCTCCAGATTGGGGCCCGAACCACCGCCCCTCTGGGGTTGTTTGCCCTTACGACGCTGACCATTATCCTGAGCATTGGTGTTAGCCACCAAGTCCAAACTGTTGTCGGCCTTGCGCTTACCATTATTCCCATGACCTGCCGGGTTATGCTGCTGTCCCATGGTGTTGCCGCTCTTTTTCCCTTTCCCGGTTTGTCCTCCTCTGAGTCAGGGTCTTTGGTATTATCTGAATCGGCATATTTAACCAAAGCGGCCATAAGCATTGACATATCATTGCAGTGACGTTTGAGCCTTCCTAACTTCTGTTTTAGTGGCAGAAACCGGCAATTGCCCTCCAATGTTAACACTGCGGTATCCACATTGATGCGATCCGACGAATGCAGAATAGCTGAGACCCGCTTCACCCAATGGGTTGTAGATTCCCCATCCTCTTGAACATAAGCGGCCAGGTCTACAATCGACATAGGCTGCTTGCAAGTATCCTTAAAATTCTGGATAAACCGGTGCTTTAATTCGGCCCATGATCTGACAGAGTTAGCTGGCAAGCTCTTTAACCAAGTACGAGCTGTCCCCTCCAACATCATGGTGAAGTATTTAGCACACACTGCTTCATCCACATATAACATCTCCATTGCCATCTCATAACTTTCAACCCATGCCTCTGGTTGCAGATCGGCGGTTTAATTGGGCACCTTACGAGGTCCTTTGAAATCCTTGGGTAGTTGTACATTACGCAAAGCAGGGGTGAGACACGGCACCCCTAAGGAACTGAAGACCACACCTGGCTCCACTGAAGCGGTAGGATGAACCGGAGTAGGTTGACGAGTTCCATGCAGAGCTGCTAACTCTGCCCCTCGACGTGCACGACCATGAACCACCACATCCTGCACATTAGCACCTCCACCTGCCGGGTTGTGCCCTCGCGGAGAGTTACGGCGACATGCACTGCTTGACACGACTGGTTCATCCTCAACGTGCCTGCTGTAGCTCCGGCCCAGGCGGGGGGTGGAATTAATCCTCTCGCGACTATGCGAATAAGCCTGTTGCTGGTTTAAAGCTGTTTGAAGGAGATCTCTGGCATGTCGTGCCTCAATCACAACCGGTGACTCGCCGTAGGTTGGGAGGGCTACCAATCGTGAAGCCGCGGCCATAATGTTGTCCAACGGGTTGGAGTAATGCCCCAGGGGCGTCGAAACATACTGCGGCACAATGTTGCTTTGACGAGGCGGGTCCATCGTGCGCGGCTGAACCGGCGCTCCTGTTCCCGGCGCCTCTGTCCAGTTTCACACTGGCTGGTTACTAGTTCATGCTCCTGGCGTGTTGAAGAGATTTCTTGGCTCATAACCCGGCGGGAGATGCGACCGCTATCTTCTTCTCATGACTTCCTCTGAAGCGTTCTGATCCAGCCTAAGCCGGTAGGCCTGAGCTTCCAACTCGGCCCGTTCCGTAGCCATCCTAGCGTTCTCTGCTGCTAGGTCCGCTTTAGCCTGAGTTATCTATTGATCCCGATATAATTACTTTGGTTGAATCTAATCCTTTTTATGGGTATGAATCTGAAACTGTTGTGGCAAATCTTAATAAATTAAATGATATAGCCACCCTGTTCACTAATGATGAGAGAACTCGCTACTTCTATATCCTTAAAATATTTCCGTTCTCATTAAAGGGTGATGCTAAGATATGGTTTAATTCTCTTGATCCTGGTTGTGTGCATAGTCCCCAGGATATGATTTATTACTTCTCTGCTAAATATTTCCCTGCTCATAAGAAACAAGCTGCCTTAAGGGATATATATAATTTTGTGCAAATTGAAGAAGAGAGTCTCCCACAAGCTTGGGGGAGGCTCCTCCAATTCCATAATGCTTTGCTTGATGACCCTCTTAAGAAAAATGAAATACTTGATATCTTTTATAATGGACTAACCGATGCTTCCAGAGATTACCTGGATAGTTGTGCTGGTTCTGTTTTCAGGGAAAGAACATAGGATGAAGCTGAAATTCTATTGAATAATATGTTGACAAATGAAAATAATTGGACACTTCCTGAGCCAGCTCCTGAGCCAACTCCCGATCCTATTCCTAAACCAACTCCGAAGAAAAGAGGTGTTCTATTTCTCAGTCCTGAAGATATGCAAGAGGCAAAGAAATCTATGAAAGAAAAGGGTATTAAAGCTGAAGATGTTAAGAATTTACCTCCTATTGAAGAAATACATGGTCTTAATTTATCGCTTATTGAAGAAACACATGGTCTTGATAACCCAACACAAAGAGTAAAGGTAAATTCTCTCTATAGATATGATAAAGTTGAAATCCCTCCTACTAAGTTTGCTAGCCAATGTTTGGATGAGTTTGATAACTTTATGGTTAATCAAGAAGACTTTAATGCTTATTTTGGTAGACAATTGAAACGAAATGCTTATATGATTGAACACGTGGCTGATTATATGTCTAGAGTTAAAGGTGAACTTAAACTCACTAGTAAATATGCTTCTATGGTTACCACTCAAGTAGAACAAGTACTTAAAGCTCAAAATGATTTGCTCAATGAATTGAATAGTAAGAGTAATGACTATGCTGTTAGAGTGGCTACTAGAACTGGTAAAATGACTCAGGAACCTTTCTGTCCTGAAGGCCACCCTAAGAGAATTGAGCAAGATTCTCAGAGAAATAATATAGATGCACCTAATCATTCTAAAAGGAAGAAAAAGAAAAATGATAGGACTTTGCATGCTTCTAGTGAACCTGTTATTGACAGACCTGAGAATCCCAATGATATCTCTATTTCTGATGCTGAAACACAATCTGGTAATGAACATGAAACTAGTGATAATGTTAATGATAATTTTCATGTTGATGCTCAACCTAGCAATGATAATGATGTAGAAATTGAACCTGCTGTTGATCTTGATAACCCACAATCAAAGAATCAATGTTATGATAAAGGAGACTTTGTTGCTAGGAAACACGGTGAGGAAAGAGAGCCTTGGGTTCAGAAACCCATGTCTTTTCCTCCTAAGCCATCCAAGAAAAAGGATGATGAGGATTTTGAGCGCTTTGCTGAAATGATTAGACCTATCTTTTTGCGTATGTGTTTGACTGATATGCTTAAAATGAATCCTTATGCTAAGTACATGAAAGAAATTGTTAGTAATGAAAGAAAGATACCGGAAGCTGAAATTTCCACCATGCTTGCTAATTATACTTTTAAGGGTGGAT
The DNA here is from genome assembly GCF_002162155.2 of Triticum dicoccoides. Classification (NCBI taxonomy): domain Eukaryota; kingdom Viridiplantae; phylum Streptophyta; class Magnoliopsida; order Poales; family Poaceae; genus Triticum; species Triticum dicoccoides. The sequence continues at coordinate 340,135,857 of NC_041382.1, forward strand.
TACCTAAGAAACTAGGAGATCCAGGAGTACCAACTATACCATGCTCCATTAAAAGAATCTATGTTAAAACTGCTTTATGTGATCTTGGATGTAACGCCCTCGATGCGGCTATATCTCCCATGTGTCGAAGCCCGACTTAGAGGCATAACCGCATTGAAAGCAATGTCGCAAGTGTGGTAATCTTCACACAACCCACGTAATACATAAGGGAAAGAGATACATAGTTGGATTACAATCGCCACTTCACACAATACATGAATAAAGCATTACATCATCCAGATACAATCAAGGTCCGACTACGGAACCAAAATAAAAGAAGACTATCCCAAATGCTACACAAATCCCTGATCGTCCCAACTAGGCTCCAATACTGATCAACTGGAACGAAACAACACAAAGAACAAGATCTTCATCGAGCTCCGCCTTGAGCTCGGTTGCGTCACCTGCACGGGTCATCGGCACCTGCAAGCTGGTTTTGGAAGTATCTGTGAGTCACGGGGACTCAGCAATCTCACACCCTCGCGATCAAGACTATTTAAGCTTATAGGTAAGGTAAAAGGTATGAGGTGGAGCTGCAGCAAACGACTAGCATATATGGTGGCTAACATACGCAAAAGAGAGTGAGAAGAGAAGGCAAAGCACGATCGATGAACTATGATCAAGAAGTGATCCTAGAACAACCTACGTCAAACATAACTCCAACACCATGTTCACTTCCCGGACTCCGCCGAGAAGAGACCGTCACGGTTACACATGCGGTTGATGTATTTTAATTAAGATCAACTTCAGGTTTTCTACAACCGGACATTAACAAATTCCCATCTACCCATAACCGCGGGCACGGCTTTCGAAAGTTCAAATCCCTGCAGGGGTGTCCCAACTTAGCCCATCACAAGCTCTCACAGTCAACGAAGGATATTCCTTCTCCCAAGACAATCCGGTCAGACTCGGTATCCCGGTTACAACACATCCTCGACAATGGTAAAACAAGTCCAGCAACACCGCCCGAATGTGCCGACAAATCCCGATAGGAGCTGCACATATCTCGTTCTCAGGGCACACTCAGATGAGCACTCCGTACAACTAAAACCAAACCTCGAGTTTCTCCGAGGGGGCGCTGCAAAGGGATCTAGTTTGGACCAACACTCAGAGGAGCACTGGCCCGGGGGGTTAAAATAAAGATGACCCTTGAGTCTGCAGAACTCAAGGGAAAAAGGGGCTAGGTGGCGAATGGTAAAACCAACGTTGGGCATTGCTGGAGGAGTGTTATTCAAGGTGAACTGTCAAGGGGTTCCCATTATAACCCAACCGTGTAAGGAACGCAAAATCCGGGAACATAACACCGATATGACGGAAACTAGGGCGGCAAGAGTGGAACAAAACACCAGGCATAAGGTCGAGCCTTCCACCCTTTACCAAGTATATAGATGCATTAATTATAAGAGATATTGTGATATCCCAACAAAATATCCATGTACCAACATGGAACAAACTCCAATCTTCACCTGCAACTAACAACACTATAAGAGGGGTTGTGCAAAGCGGTAACATAGCCAAACAACGGTTTGCTAGGACAAAGTGGGTTAGAGGCTTGGCTTAACAATATGGGAGGCATGATAAACAAGTGGTAGGTATCGCAACATAGGCATAGCAAAAGAGCGAGCAACTAGCAAGCAAAGATAGAAGTGATTTTGAGGGTATGGTCATCTTGCCTGAAATCCCGCAAGGAAGAAGAACGAGTCCATGAAGAAGACAAACGGACGTAGCCGAACGGATCCTCACAAACGCAACGTTATCGGAACCAACCCGAAGAAGAAACAACGGAAAGAAGCACACAACATAGTAAACAACCATCACATAAGCATGGCATGATGCACAACCAAGTATGATGCATGTCTGGTTTAATGAAGCATGGCATGACAAAGTGCACAAACAAAACTACAAATTAAGTGGAGCTCAATATGCAACGAGTTGCATATTGACGAAACACCACGTCAAATATTTAGTTCCTCTCGTTTAGGTACTCAACAATATTAAATGTTGGTTAACATGGCAAGAGGTGAAGCAAAAGCAAACTACACAATCTAAGCAATTTAAATGGGGCCCGAAACATCAACCAACAATTCCGGTAAAACCCCATATGCATTAGCAATTTAATGCAACAACAATTTTAAACATTTTAAATGTTTTTCTCATGATGCGGATGACATGTGCAAGCTTATGCAATTTTTATTAAAAGTTGACAAGAGCATTATGAAGCATTTGTCACCGCGGTGGAAAGGAAAGGGGTGCCACGGCAACGATAACGAAAACGGTGCCACGGCAACATATCGGTCTCCGGTAACTCCTTTGAGATGCTGGTGCAAAAGGAAGTGTGACGGGAGCGTGTCGTGCAAGATGGTGGGGTGATCCCGGTAACTGGGTTCCCACTGGTTAGCGGCAGAAGAGGAGGACCAAGCAAGTGACAACTCGGGCACGGTGCAAACATAGGGTGCAACTCATACATCACACAACATGCATTCGATCCAGGGGTCATCTTCTCGGCGGTTATACCTTCGAAGCGTGCAAACGTGATGGTTCGGGTTCGTCGAGGGAAGTAGAGGAAGTAGTGGTACTATCGGTCATCGATGATCAACGGGATGGTAGTGGAAGTAGAGGTACACAATGTCTTGACGAAAATAATGGCGGCGGTAGTTGTGCCCATGTGGTCATTGAACTTGATGGAACCAATGTCCTCGAGGGTAGTCGTGGGAAGTAGTCGTACTCGTGAACTTGTCGGATCCATGGCGACGGTAGTTTTTCACGGTTCATAGGCGGACTTGATGGTGGTACTTGGCACAACACCGTGTAGTCGTACATTTGAAGAGGAACTTGGCCATCCGGAGGTGTACTTGGCGAACAACGGTCGTTGTGGTACTCATCGGTACCCGAAGTTGTTCTCGTAGGTTTTTGCGTTTCGTTCGGTACTCGTTCGGGCATCCGTGTGGTCTTGTCGGTGGTGTAGCGAAATTCAACGGAGGCGGTCTTGAAAGGCAACGAGCAGCGACACGGTGTACCGACGCAGCAACGCAGGCGGGTGCTTGAGCAGGACTTGGCGCCGGTCGTCGTCCACGCATTCTCGCGCGACAAAAGCAGGGGACGGAAGGAAAATCACGGGCAGGAGGAAGGCCATGGCAGAGACATGCTCTGGGTGCTTGGGGCGCCGGCGGTGGCCTTGGCAAGGAGAAGGAGGGACGACGAGGTGGAGGCAAGGTCGCTGGACGAGGTTAGGGTACGGAGCAAGGCGTCGGGTGGCTTGACACGGTGTAGCTCGCACACGAGGAAAAGCAGAGGGGCCCGAAGAGGAAGGGGGCTCGCCGGCTTGGGGGCCCTGGTGGCTGGTGCCATGACGGTTGGGGCCACCGGCCTACGCCGAGAACAACAAGGAGAAGACCGGGAGGGGTTGTGCTTGACGGCGGCGGGCGGCGGCCTCTCTGGAGTGGGGAAGGCGGCGGTACTGGCATGGCCTCGCCGGAGTTGACCTCTATGCCGGAGCTTGATGGCGGCGGAGGATGGATGCAGCAGCAGCAGGGCGCGGTGGAAGGCGATGGCAGCGCGCCTAGTAGTTGAGGAAGAGGGGAATGGCACGGAAAAGAGCGGTGGGGTGGCAGCCGGCAATAGCTCCGGTGGCCGGCCGGTGTGACGTAGCTGGAGGTGCCAGACGTGCGCTGGGAGGCGATGGGAGAACGAGACGGAGATGGGTTACGGGCGAGAAGAGGGGTCGAGCGCGGTGCCTCCTCTCCTGGCGGCGCGAGGGAGGGATCGAGAGGGAGAGGTGCGCGAGGGATCGGGCTAAGGTAGCGCTAGGGTTAGGATTAGGTGGGCCAAAAGGCCAGCCCAGTTGGGAGGGCGCCGGCTGGGCTAGGGGAGGTTTGGCCGGAAGTGGATGGGCCCTAGAGAGGCATGGGTCTCTCTTCTCCCTTAAGTCTTTAAAAAAAACCCTTTCTCAAAAAAAAAAAGTCTTTAGAAAAAACCTTTTAGAAATCAGAAAACTGCAAAGAAAGAAAGGAGAGAAAAGAAAGGATTAGAGGAAGGATTTGGGCATGCGGAATATTTTTCCGGACTCGCACAAATATGCTCGTTCCGAGAAAATAGAAAATGCCATGATAGAAAGATTTAAATTCAAACTCATTTGATTTAAATTCAAATGATTTGAATAGGAAGTGGGTGATAGGAGGTCCAAAAATGTTCGGTTACTTGGTGGAGCTCCGGAAAATTGAGAAAAGATATATAGCAAAGATAGAGGCCAAGAGTTTTGATAACTATAGCATTGGGATTTTTGCAAGTGTGTTATGGTGGATTTCAAATTAAAGAAATATTTAATATAGCTCCCTACTATCGGGAGGATATGTTATAAAGAGAAGTCCCCCTTCCCTCGCTTTAAATGGATCAAAGATCCATGCAATTTATTTAGTTGAGTTAAGAAAAGAAATGACCTGATGGCATGATGACATGATGCAATGCACATGATGCAATGAAGAAAGCAACAAACCAAACAAAACACACGACGAAACCCGGAAACCCTGGGAAGCATCTGAAGCTCCAGACTTGGGGCATCACAACACTCTAGCACTACAAGAGGATCTCGACCCGAGATCCTAGGGATGGCACCGGAGAAAAAGGAAGAGGATGGGGAAGAGGTAAAACTAAGTTGCTTCCTTGACCAATGAGTGAAACCAAAGAACCTTGCGAGGTAGAACAAATTGAAAGAAAGGATATAACGAAGACGAACAAAGTTGAAAACACTCCATTAGAAAAGAGGATCAAGGAACATTACTAGAACCTTGTAGGTTGAAATACATAAGAAAAGGGTTGCAATGGACAAGATGTACATGCAAGCACTCCGGTAGAACAACATGCACAAGGAACGATAAGGATCAATTACGACAACACTCCCGTTGGAAATGGAAGGTAAAGAATATGAGCTTGGCAAAACGAAAGCACTAGGATGAAGAATCCAATTGGAATAGGAATGATAGACATAACACTCCGGTTGAAACAAGATAGAGAAGGGAAAAGAATGATATAATTTGGGCAGCATTCCGACTGAAAAGAAAAGGAATTGAATAAGAACTTGACAAGATGAGAGTATGCTTGATGAAATCAACAACACACTGTCTTCGGAACTATTGAAAGAATGGCACAAGGGGTAAGAAAGATTTCAGACAGCACTCTAGTTGAGAAGGGATGGAAAACTTGATAAGATGAGAGGACTTGAGCAGAGGGAACAACACTCCGGTTAAACGGATAAGCAAGGAAAGGAACATGATATTGACAAAACAAGATGATGGGTCGAAGAGGGAACATCACAATGCCTCCGGAACAAAAGATAGAACGGATTGAAAGTAACGAAGAAGAAAACAACATCTTCTACCTCGAATGAATTTGAAAACATCCTTAGGAGAAACTTCGAATGGAGTTGTTGGAAAACCAACAACGAAAAGAATAAGCTTGATATGGTCTTATGGAATACATCTCAAATTATGAGGTGACAACCAGCCACTCACGGGAAAAAGAATTGGATTGGTATGAACAAGGAGACGAGAAAGTATTTCACCGGGAGGATAAAGAACTTGGATCATTTATAAGCACCATAATTAGCAACAATCCTTAGGGAAAGTTTAAGGTGAAATATAACCCAAGATAACTCCAACGAAGAGGTTGATGGATTTAAAATACCTCATTCTTGACAACATGTGAATCATGAAACATGAACTCAAATTTTCAAGAATGACATAATACCATCTCCAATGATATGGTAGAAAGAATTGCACTCCAGATTGCAAGAAGAAGAATACTTGAGCTCCTGTGAAAAGAATCTCGATGCATACTTTGATAAGGAATTACATCGTTGGTGAACCACCATGTTGAGCCTCCATGAAGAACTCCGGTAATAAAAGGATGATCAAATGAAAAGAAGGATGAAAATAATAAGATTGAAGCCTTGCAATGATTAGAAGGAGCTTCGCCATGAGATAAAGTGGAAACTTGGAACTCCAAAAAAGAAAGATGAATCAATTGAAACCGAGAATTTGGTGAACCCCCGGAATAAGTAATTGAATTCACTTGATGAAAAAAGAATAAGAATTACATTATGCTTATCCTTCATCAATTACGAGCAAACGGATTTGGCATAGTACTTATTCTCGAAGAAAGGATTAGAATAGATATAGCGCAACTTGAGAATGTCTTCGATGATCCACCGGTAGGATGACATAACGGATGAATTTATACAAAATAAAGGAAGCGAAATATTGAACGAACCACTGTAAGAATTGAAAAAGAGCGAAGTAAAGGGATGAATCACCGGGTAAGAATTGTGAAATGAATGACGATACTTGAGACAATCTAGATACATGAGAACAAAGGGATCATGACTGATTAGAGATCACTTGAACGATGCACCGGTAAGATTGGAGAATGATAACTAAAAGCTGAGAATGAATAAATCTGAGATGATGGACTCCGGATGATCAAACTGAAAAGACTCCTGAATTGCTCCGGATAGGTGAAAAGAAATCTCACAATCGAAAACAATTATGAGAGGATGGCATAACGCTAGAACCACGAATCTTGAGAGAACGGGCCAAGATTTGAGTCTTCGGACTTCAAATCTCCGAGAACGACGACGAGAAACACCACCATGAATTATTTAGACACTCCGGAAGAATCAAAATGAAGAGGTTGAGCCAACGATGAAAAGAATTTGACAGATCTTGGAGAAGTACATCTGACTGATGAAAATTCATTCTTGCGTCAAACTTTGAGATGAATTTGAAAAGCTCCAAGAGAATAAGAAAAGTCAGGTAAGATCCTGGGAAAAGACCTGTGGGTTAGGGCCCACTCAAAAGATACACCATAGAACGATTTAAAAGAGAGAAAGCACCGGTTGAATTAAATGGCTTGAATAAGGTAAGACCTCGAAAATAGCTTGGATTGATCAAGAATAGAAGCACTAATCTTCCGAGATATCTTCAGTACAACGGAACAAATGGAAAAACGAGAGGTGAATAATTAAGAAGTGCACTGGCATAAGAAAGCATTTGAAACAAGGAAATGATATGATCGACAAAGCTAGAATTGAATCCATCGGAGAAGAAAAGAATTAAGGATGATGACCTTGAGGCTCCGTTAAAATCTTCATGAGAATCACCGGATAAGAACATTGACGGAAAAGGAGTGGAGAGGCTTCACATGAATAAGATGGATACTTGATTAAGATATATGAGTCCTTGAAGAAAAAGGGTGGGAGGGCAGGAAAACAAAGACAACTTAGGACGGATGAAACAAACAACGTTGAGAAGACTTTGAGATGATCTTGCGGATGTTGAAATGAACGGATCCACTTGAAGAGAGACACGCCGGTTGAAAAGAATTGACATGACAATCTCAATTATCATGAAGGATTAGTATTCGCATAGGAGTATGAGAACACCACTTAGGAAAAGGCATGGAATAAACACTTGAGATTGAAGCAACTCGAATACCACAACTGAAAACAAAACAAAGGATTGGCTTGCAGAATAAGCCGGAACAAACATATGATAGAGATTCCGTCCGAAGTTTTCGTGGTGGGGCCCACACGGGCTCGATCATACAGCACCATCATGTACAAGGCAGTGCACATGACATACGAAGCATTCCCGAGTCAGCATAGCCAAGGACTCTTTAAGACACAATGAGACCACTGTAAACCAACCGTGGATGGGCAAACCACTAGACGTCGACCCCCAATTTCATATCATACATCTGTCGGAAAGATATCCTAGGAGCTACTTGAATTCCCACTTATAAACTCCCGAAATTTTCCGGTTATGCAATCATGTGTTGGGGATACAGGGGAAGCATAATATCTCACCCAAAACTAACAAATCCTACATCCAGCTGTATCCATCCTTCAACACATAACCAAGAAATCTTCGGAAATCATTTACCTCAACCTTCGAAAAGCATCCGTTATACGAGTTATGGAAGTACTCCCGAACTCCCGCCCCAGTAATGGGTGGCATCGAGGTTATCTCACCAACAATTGCATAAAAGAGATTTTCGATGTCGGCGAACTCAGGTATTCCAGAATTGCAACGATAAATATGTGACGACAACACCTCGGAGCTCAATTCTCCGGGACACTGTCGCAACCCCTAAATGACAGGAGGCACCAAGAACAATGTTCTCGTCAGAAATCGATCGGAACGATTCCGAGATACCCGTGTGATCCTAAATTTTTTTTAGTGAAATTTGAGAAGAGAAGAGTCAAAACTCTACGTCAGGATGCCTCACCAGAGCGACGAAGGGACTGGGGAGTAAAAAGAATCCTACTCTCCGATATATATAATTCCTAAATGACTCAAAAAAAATTTCTAGACTCAACAACTCCGGCGATTCAATCAAGCAGGGGGCTCCTAAGTTGGGGAAGGCTCTGATTACCAACTTGTAACACCCTCGATGCGGCTATATCTCCCACGTGTCGAAGCACGACTTAGAGGCATAACCGCATTGAAAGCAATGTCGCAAGTGAGGTAATCTTCACACAACCCACGTAATACATAAGGGAAAGAGATACATAGTTGGCTTACAATTGCCACTTCACGCAATACATGAATAAAGCATTACATCATCCAGATACAATCAAGGTCCGACCACGGAACCAAAATAAAAGAAGACTACCCCAAATGCTACCCAGATCCCCGATCATCCCAACTGGGCTCCACTACTGATCAACTGGAACGAAACAACACAAAGAACAAGATCTTCATCGAGCTCCGCCTTGAGCTCGGTTGCGTCACCTGCACGGGTCATCGGCACCTGCAAGCTAGTTTTGGAAGTATATGTGAGTCACGGGGACTCAGCAATCTCACACCCTCGCGATCAAGACTATTTAAGCTTATAGGTAAGGTAAAAGGTATGAGGTGGAGCTGCAGCAAGCGACTAGCATATATGGTGGCTAACATACGCAAAAGAGAGCGAGAAGAGAAGGCAAAGCACGATCGATGAACTATGATCAAGAAGTGATCCTAGAACAACCTACGTCAAACATAACTCCAACACCGTGTTCACTTCCCGGACTCTGCCGAGAAGAGACCATCACGGTTACACATGCGGTTGATGTATTTCAATTAAGATCAACTTCAGGTTTTCTACAACCAGACATTAACAAATTCCAATCTGCCAATAACCACGGGCACGGCTTTCGGAAGTTCAAATACCGTAGGGGTGTCCCAACTTAGCCCATCACAAGCTCTCATGGTCAACAAAGGATATTCCTTTTCCCAAGACAATCCGATCAGACTCGGCATCCCGGTTACAACACATCCTCGACAATGGTAAAACAAGTCCAGCAACACCGCCCGAATGTGCTGACAAATCCCGATAGGAGCTGCACATATCTCGTTCTCAGGGCACACTCAGATGAGCGCTCCGTACAACTAAAACCAAACCACGAGTTTCCCCGAGGGGGCGCTGCAAAGGGCTCTAGTTTGGACCAACACTCGGAGGAGCACTGGCCCCGGGGGGTTAAAATAAAGATGTCAGATTTCGGGTTCTGGCAGACCCTAGAGGTTCGAACACTGGGGTGCGCGCGGAGATTCCGCCTTCTACCTACCTGCACCCCACCGCCTCGCTAAGATCTAAGCTATGGAAAGAACAGCACAAGAGACACAGGGTTTATACTAGTTCGGGCCACCATTGTGGTGTAATACCCTACTCTAGTTTGTGGTGTGGTGGATTGCCTCTTGGGCTGATGATGATGAGCAATACAAGGAAGAACAACCTCGCGAGGGTCTGTTCTTGGCTGGGGGATGAACTGCTAGGAGGAGTTCAGTCACCCTTCTCTCTCTCTCTCTGCGTGATGCTACTCGATCCGATCCCAGCTTGTTTCTGGATTGGCCGATCCTCTCTACCCTGGGGGTGGCTAGTCCTATTTATAGGCAAAGGCCCTGGGCCTCTTCCCGAATATTGAGCGGGAAGGGCGCCAACAATTGGCCATTTTGAAGGGGAACATTTATTACACTTATCCTGACTAAAGTTGGTCCTCGCCTGCCAAAGGCTCGGGTGGTGACGCTGGCTTGGGCTCCACAATGACTTCCTCCCTGCCATTGGGCTGGTCTTGGTCTCGTTGCACCGAAACGGGTGCCTTTGCTTGATGCTCTCGCCTGTGCTTGCTCCCTGTGCACCAAAGAGGAAAGGAGGACACTGCGCGGGCTGGCGCCCGCCTGGCGCCCTTGGTCGTCATGGCTTGCGTCACGGGCACCTCATGAGGTACCCCGCCTTGATCTCTCCGCCTCCTGGTGAGCCAGCCTGATGAGGCCGTGCCTGAGGAAGCTCCGTGTCGTCCGCCCCGCGAGGCTTGGCCCCTCGTGAGGGTCTTGGGCCTGTGTTGATGAAGATGGGCCATGCTGGGCCCCCCTTTGAGCCACGCCACAGGCCGCAGGCAGGCAAGTCTGGGGACCCCCATTCCCAGGATGCCGACAGTAGCCCCCGGGCCCAAGGCGCGTCCGGACTTGGCCGTGCAGGGAGGGGAAAGGGCAAGGGCGGAGCGCCGCGGGCCCTAACAGCCTGTGGCCTTGGGCGCCGCGTGGTGGTTGATTGGGCGTGGGCGACACTATTCCCCCACGCCCCCCTTATTTTGCGCCACGCTAGGCGAACTCACAGTCGTACACAGCGCTCCCCTTTCTGTTGCTCGAGCGCCCTCTGTCCTTCCTCCTCTCCAACTCCAGCTTCTGTTTTCAACCCAATCTCGAACCTTCCCCCCCTTCCCATCGCCATGGCTCCGACGAAGAAGGGAAGAGCGAAGAAACCCATGCCTCCGCCTCGCTCGCCGCCGTTGGCGGCCCCTGCCGTCGACCAGTCGATCATAATCAATCGAGAGGGCTTGGGCAAGGTCAGCTCGGCTCTGGCCACTATCTTCAACGAATGCGGGAGGACGACGGCCTGGCCCGCGTCTCACTTCTCCATCGACAGGATAGTCACCAAGGTCCAGTGTTTTGCCGACGCCCTGTGGGCGGGTCTGGTTCCCCCCTTTTCTGATTTCTTCAATGTCGTGCTTTCCCACTATCAGATCCACATGATGCATCTGGGTCCTGAATCCATCACCCTTCTTTTGGTCTTCGCCTTTGTTTGCGAGGCAATGATGGGCATCCTTCCTTTGGTTGCCTTGTTGCGACACTTCTTCTCTCTGCGCCTTGTTGACCCTACCCAATGCTCGGCGTGCGTGAGCTTCGCTGCCGCGTCTGAGACAACGGCCTCGGGGATTGACTTCAGGCTCCCTCCGCCTGCGGCTGGGTTCCATGAGCAGTGGCTGTATGTGGATGTAGGGGTGCCCAGCCCCCTGCTATCAGAGCCAACTTCGCCTGCCGTCCCCAATTCGGGCTGGGGCCACGAGACGCTCGAGAGCCCCCGGCTCGTCTTCGTCTGGCACCGCTTCGCGTTGTTGAGGTCGCTTGGCGTGACAGCGCCCAAGGTGGTGAAGGAGTTCCGGCTATGCCGCATTGCTCCTCTCCAACGCCACTCCTGCCGGATGTGGGCCTTCAGCGGGCGTGATGATTGTATGAGGCTCCAGGAAGAGGACCTGACCCCTGAAGTGTTGAGGACAGTGCTCTTGATCCTGACTGGGGACCCCAACCCTGGTAGCATCCAGCAAGGAGGGGCCTTGATGTACCTCTACCCGAACAGGGGCGATTTTGTGAATTAGGTGCCTATCTTTAATGAGTGGGGGCCGCACCCCGCCGGCCTCCAGGGGCCTCGCGAGAACCCAGTGATGGTGACTGCCCTTCCAGTCGGCCAAGGCAACTCTTCCTCAAGTGGCGGAGCAGGGAGGCATGAGGCACCAGAGGCCGAGGGGGCTCCCGACAGGGTGACAGCGCCGGGCGATGCTCATGAGGGAGCAGCTCTTGGGGCCCGTGCCGCTGAGGCTGAGGGCGGCAAGCAGCTGCCCTCATCACCTGCGGCTGAGGCCCCTGAGGCCCCAGCCGCTTCTCTTGGCGAGGCGACAGGCAGTGCGCATCAGGCAGGCGCCCCTGACGCGGATCGCCTTGACGCTTCGTCCTCGTCGCAGGTTGATCCCTGCGCTCAACTCTTGGGCCGCTTCCGCGTGGACTTTGAGGCCCTCCGGAAGAGAAGGGAGGCCCTAGGCGATGATTACCCTTGTCGCCAGCTGAAGCATAGGAAGTACTTCGCCACTGATGAGTAAGCCTTCTCCTTTTCCAGCTCCTGATCCTTCTCTTGCTTTTACTGATCCTTGCTTCGCAGGCCCCTTCCAGCCGAGCTCACGGAGATGGCTGAGGTGCCGCCCCCCTTTGCTTCGCCCCCTCTACCGTCCTCAAGCGCTCTGAGCAGCAGAGCCCTTGTGGTGAGGGCGATCGGAGAGGCGAACCGTCCCGAGGCGCATCGAGGCCCTGCGCACCTCGCGATCCTCCCTCGTGGGCCTTCTCGTGGCATAGCCAGCCTGCCGTGGGCTTCTCGCCTGGTCGTGGACTGCGATTGGCTGAGGCGCTCCCTACGCTCTTCATCTGGGGACGAGCTGGCTCCAGGCCGGGCTTCTGGCGTGGCATGCCCGGCCGTCGCGAGGGTGCCAGCCCCCAGCCCCCTGCCTGGAGGGGGTGTGCTGATTCGTGGCCCCCGGCGCTTGCTTGGGGCAGATGATGGTGTGGAAGGCGTGCTCGAGCGCGCCTGGGAGCGTCGCGCTCTTCGCCAAGGATTCCTTCGAAGGGCGGCTGACGCGGTGAACCTGCTCGGTGAGGAGCTTGCTGATGAAGACGCGCGCCTTGAGGCCGAGGGCCTGCGCCTGGCTGCAGAGAGGCCCGAGCTGGAGGGTGCCATCGCCCTTGCGCGCCATCAGCGCGATCTTGACGACGAAGAGGCTAAGGCGTCACTGGTGGCCTCTCGGGAGGCCCAATCTCTGGCCGCTGAGGAGGCCCGGTGTCGGCGTTCTGGGAACGGGGGTCCCCAGACTTGCCTGCCTGCGGCCTGCGGCGTGGCTCAAAGGGGGGGCCAGCACGGCCCATCTTCATCAACACAGACCCAAGACCCTCGCGAGGGGCCAAGCCTCGCGGGGCGGACGACACGGAGCTTCCTCAGGCACGGCCTCATCAGGCTGGCTCGCGAGGAGGCGGAGAGAACAAGGCGGGGTACCTCAGGAGGTGCCCATGACGCAAGCCATGACGACCAAGGGTGCCAGGCGGGCGCCAGCCCGCGCAGTGTCCTCCTTTCCTCTTTGGTGCAAAGGGAGCAAGCGCAGGCGAGAGCATCAAGCAAAGGCATCCGTTTCGGTGCAACGAGACGAAGACCAGCCCAACGGCAGGGAGGAAGTCATTGTGGAGCCCAAGCTAGCGTCACCACCAGAGCCTTTGGCAGGCAAGGACCAACTTTAGTCAGGATAAGTGTACCCGATGTTCCCCTTCAAAATGGCCAATTGTTGGCGCCCTTCCCGCTCAATATTTGGGAAGAGGCCCAGATCCTTTGCCCATAAATAGGACTAGCCACCCCCAGGGGACAAAGGGGAGGAGGAACGAGAGAAGATCGGATCGGCAAGAGAGAGAGAGAGAGAGAGAGAGAGAGAGAGAGAGAGAGAGAGAGAGAGAGAGAGAGAGAGAGAAGGGTGACTGAACTCCTCCTAGCAGTTCATCGCCCCAGCCAAGAACAGACCCTCGCGAGGCTGTTCTTCCTTGTATTGTTCATCATCATCAGCCCAAGAGGCAATCCACCACACCACACACTGGAGTAGGGTATTACACCACAACGGTGGCCCGAACCAGTATAAACCCTGTGTCTCTTGTGCTGTTCTTTCCATAGCTTAGATCTTAGTGAGGCGGTGGGGTGCAGGTAGGTAGAAGGCGAAATCTCCGCGCGCACCCCAGTGTTCGAACTTCAAGGGTCTGCCGGAACCCGAAACCCGACATTTGGCGCGCTAGGTAGGGGTGCGCCGGAATCCACCTTCTATCACTTCGTGTCCCGTCGCGTTGTCATCACCATGTCCGGTGACCAGGCGGGCAACCCAGATCCTTGGGCGGCGTGGCCCGCCCGCGCAGAGCCGCTCGCCTCGGGCGATCCCGTGCCCCAGGCAGCTCACGGTCTGCAGGGCACTGCGGGCCGTGGGTGACGCGGACAAGCTTCGATAGCTCTCACACCGCGGCAGGCGCGGTCGGCGGCAAGGGCCTCCAATCATGCTGCGACCATGACACAGTACACCCGCCGGGAGCAGGCGAACTCAAGGGCCGCTCTCACGGTGGCCCGAGAGCTGCTGCAGTGTAGGCTGCTGGAGGGCGGCCACGACGTGTTGCTGGAGCGGGTGGCAGAGCTCCTGGGCTTTGCCGCCTCGGGGGCTCACCCCTTCTGCACCCAGCTCCCATCTCCAGCCCAGGGTGGCCCGCGCGGGGGCTCCGCGCGCGCCCGCGGGCTCCAAGGCTACTCCAACGCCAGTGAAGCTGTCAGCACCGAACCGGCGGCGGCGCTGCCCCCGCTCCCGGTCCACGAAGAAGAAGGACTCGACGCGACCCACGGCCCCAGTGGACAGCCGTGCTACCACCCCACGGTGGGCGCGTCAAGCAGAGCCGCATGGCACGCGGAGCACTATGGCGTGGCCTTCGGGATGACGGCGCCAGAAGAATACGTGCCCCACATGATGGACCAAGGGCACCCTCGCGAGGGCGAACAAGGCTCACTCCTCAGCCCAAGCTGGGGGGACGAGGCGCCAGAAGCTGAGCTCTTCCAGGAGCCCCGGGACAGTCCCACTGGCCACGCTGGGGGCAACGATTATCGGGTACCGCTAATTCCTCAGGAACAGGCATACGCTAATCATGGATCGCAGGAGGTGCAGGTCACCACAGCGAGCAGCTGCCCCGCTCCCACAGTCTCCTACCCCTCGGGAGGAGGGCGCAGGGGGCTGCAGGAGAGGGGCCGAGATCCGACATCACCACCGCGGCGTTCGGAGCAAGGTGTTCTCAGGAGGTAGGCCCTCTGCTGGGGAGGTGCCTCAGGGCCTGCCCCTGGCGGAGGACCCGTGGTCGTCGGGGGAACCGTTGGTGACCGCTCTACCCCATCGGTGGCGTCCTGGTTTCCGGTCGTCGTTGATGGCACTAGAGTGTGGCGCAAGGCGGGGCCCTCGTCTGGTGATATGAAGCAAGGCCAGTACCTGTGAAGAAGGCCCAGCGCCTGTGAAGCTCGCCGCCCCGTGACACTCTCACGTAATAATGAGTGGGGCTGTACACGCCCCAGAGTCTCAGGGGTGCCGGCCTCAGGCCCTGGGGCTCCCTCCCATGCCCAGTGGCAGCACTTAGCTCCGCGCTGGTGAGAAGACGTCGAAGACTAGATTAGGTGCCGGACGGGGCCATTTGTCTGCTTTCACTGCTTTTCCCTTTGGTTGTCGTTTTCCCCCGCTGGATTTAAGTTGGATACAAATTTGAGATTTGCGTGTGTTTGGGGAAGGGGTGCTTAGTCTCGTTCGAGCAATTCCTCGTGCTTTGGTTACCACTCCGCCTCAGCTGCCTCCCCTCGCGATCCCCTCATGAGCCGGGTCAGGCCTAGCTTGCGCGCAGCCCAGACTGCCGCCGCCGCGTCCTCTCAGAAGGGTTTTTTACTGCAGATCCTACGGATTCGATCAGGGAACACTCGGGATACCATAGCCTCCCACAAGCTACCTCAGGGCCCGCACGGGACGAAGGTAAAACTAGTCGACCAGCACGTCGCTTAGCCAACCACTTGGCGTGGGCGCATGGCCAATGTAACGTCTACTAATACGATGAACACAAGTTTTACATGAGGGGCTCCCCTCCCAAAATGCTCTCACAGCCATCAGGCCAAGGCCTGAGTTCTATTCATGCAGGGTAAGGAAACAGGAATGATGCACAATCAGTCGGATGAATCCCCCAATGCACCCTCAGGAGCACCTCCCGAACCGTTGCTGGCGTCGCTGGACTCGCCATCGCTGTCTGCGTTGCCGCCAGCGGCGTCAAGGCCGTCCACCATGCTGCCCTCGTCGGCGGCCACGATCACGCCGTCGTTGTCCGAAGCGAAGGCCCTGACAAGAGCATCCACATTGTCTTCCACCCAGTGTGCGAGGTCGACACGGACGGCCTGGGGGACTGGGGCGATGGCGGCGTCGAAATCGAAGTGGGGATCCATGTTCCGGAGATGGCTGAAGACGCGAGAAAAGGCGCGCCCGAGCAGGGCGCGGCTCCTCTCCTCCACCAACCTGTCGGCCCTGACCGACTGCGCCTCCAGCTGCGTCACCATGTCGGTGAAGAACTGAAGGTTGCCGGCGTAGTTGACTGCGTGCGGCTTGCCAACAGCCGCCTCGCAGATGTTGCCCAAGGCTGTATTGGCTCTCTC
This sequence comes from Triticum dicoccoides, assembly GCF_002162155.2. Taxonomy (NCBI): domain Eukaryota; kingdom Viridiplantae; phylum Streptophyta; class Magnoliopsida; order Poales; family Poaceae; genus Triticum; species Triticum dicoccoides. The sequence continues at coordinate 340,152,219 of NC_041382.1, forward strand.
CTGGAGCATGGTGAGCATGGGGCCGTGCTCATGCTCCAGGATCCGCCGCTGACGTATCTCATCTGCATTCTGGCGCGCGACGGCCTCAGTCTCCTCCACCCGATGGCGAAGAAGGAGCACCTCGGCCTGGGAGGTGGTTGACTTCCCTTGTGCTACCTCGAGGGCGGCCAGAAAGGCATCGGCCCGCCGCGTCGCTTCCTCCAGCTTGGCCCTCAAAGCAGCAGTCCTACCTTCAGCCTCGGCCCGGATCAGCCCCAGCCTGTCCTCGAACTCGCGCTCGAGGTTCAAGCGCGCCGTCGCCACCCGACGTCCGACCTCCTCCAGCACACGGGCTTCCCGTGCAGTGACATCATACTCCGCCTGCGTCACCAAGCACTCCCTCATCTCCAGACGCTCGTACTCGCGGGCACGTTCGGCGGCTTCCAGCGTCAGCACCTCCTCACGCTTCTGGAGCTCTGCTGGGTCACCAGAGGCCACCCTCATCGATGCGAGCGCTACCTCACGCAGCTCCGCTTGCTCCTCCAGTGAGTGGCACCGGGCCAGGAGCTCCCGAGCCCGCTCCTCCGCCGCCTCTCGCCGCCGGTTAGCTTCCCGGGCCTCCTCAGCGGCCTGAGATCGGGCCTCCCGAGAGGCCACCAACGACGCCTTGGCCTCTTCATCGTCAAGATTGCGCTGATGGCGCGCAAGGGCGATGGCGCCCTCCAACTCGTGCCTCTCTGCAGCCAGGCGCAGGCCCTCGGCCTCAAGGCGCGCCTCTTCATCAGCAAGTTCCTTACCAAGTAGGTTCACCGCATCAGCCGCCCTTCGAAGGAATCCTTGGCGAAGAGCGCGACGCTCCCGGGCGCGCTCGAGCACGTCTTCCACACCATCATCTGCCCCAAGCAAGCGCCGGGGGCCATGAATCGGCACACCCCCTCCGGGCAGGGGGCTGGGGGCTGGCACCCTTGCGACGGCCGGGCACGCCACGCCAGAAGCCCGGCCTAGAGCCAGCCTGCCCCTAGATGAAGAGCGCAGGGAGCGCCTCAGCCAATCGCAGTCCACGACCAGGCGAGAAGCCCACGGCAGGCTGGCTATGCCACGAGAAGGCCCGCGAGGGAGGATCGCGAGGTGCGCAGGGTCTCGATGCGCCTCGGGACGGTTCGCCTCTCCGATCGCCCTCACCACAAGGGCTCTACTGCTCGGAGCGCTTGAAGACGGTAGAGGGGGCGAAGCCAAGGGGGGCGGCACCTCAGCCGTCTCCGCGAGCTCGGCTGGAAGGGGCCTACGGAGCAAGGATCAGTAAAAGCAACAGAAGGAACGGGAGCTGGAAAAGGAGAAGGCTTACTCGTCAGTGGCGAAGTACTTCCTACGCTTCAGCAGGCGACAAGGGTAATCATCGCCCAGGGCCTCCCTTCTCTTCCGGAGGGCCTCAAAGTCCACGCGGAAGCGGCCCAAGAGTTGAGCGCAGGGATCAACCTGCGACGAGGACGGAGCGTCAAGGCGATCCACGTTAGGGGCACCTGCCTGATGCGCACTGCCAGTCGCCTCGCCAAGAGAAGCGGCCGGAGCCTCAGGGGCCTCTGCCGCAGGCGCTGGGGGCAGCTGCTGGCCGCCCTCAGCCTCAGCGGCATGGGCCCCAAGAGCTGCTCCCTCATGAGCATCGCCCGGCGCTGTCATCCCGCCGGGAGCCCCCTCAGCCTCTGGCGCCTCATGCCTCCCTGCTCCGCCACTTGAGGAAGAGTCGCCTTGGCCGACTGGAAGGGCAGTCACCATCACTGGATTCTCGCGAGGCCCCTGGAGGCCGGCAGGGCGCGGCCCCCACTCATCAAAGATAGGCATCTGGTTCACAAAGTCGCCTCTGTTCTGGCAGAGGTACAGCAAGGCTCCTCCTCGCTGGATGCTGCCAGGGTTGGGGTCCCCAATCAGGATCAAGAGCACTGTCCTCAACACCTCAGGCGTCAGGTCCTCTTCCTGGAGCCTCATACGATCATCACGCCCGCTGAAGGCCCACATCCGGCGGGAGTGGCATTGGAGAGGAGCTATGCGGCGTAGCAGGAACTCCTTCACCACCTTGGGCGCTGTCACGCCAAGCGACCTCAAGAACGCGAAGCGGTGCCAGACGAAGACGAGCCCGGGGCTCTCAAGCGTCTCCTGGCCCCAGCCCGAATTGGGAACAACAGGCGAGGTTGGCTCCGATAGCAGGGGGTGGGCACCCCTACATCCACATATAGCCACCGCTCGCGGAACCCAGCCGCGGGCGGAGGGAGCCTGAAGTCAATCCCTGAGGCTGCTGTCTCAGGCACGGCAGCGAAGCTCACACACCCCGAGCATTGGGTAGGGTCGACAAGGCGCAGAGAGAAGAAGTGGCGCAGCAAGGCAACCGAAGGAAGGATGCCCATCATTGCCTCGCAAACAAAGGCGAAGACCGAAAGAAGGGTGATGGATTCAGGACCCAGATGCATCATGTGGATCTGGTAGTGGGAAAGCACGACATTGAAGAAATCAGAAAAGGGGAGAACCAGACCCGCCCACAGGGCGTCAGCAAAATACTGGACCTCGGTGGCTATCCTATCGATGGAGAAGTGAGACGCGGGCCAGGACGTCGTCCTCCCGCATTCGTTGAAGATAGTGGCCAGAGCCGAGCTGACCTTGCCCAAGCCCTCTCGATCGATTATGATCGACTGGTCGACGGCGGGGCCGCCAACGGCGGCGAGCGAGGCGGAGGCATGGGTTTCTTCCCTCTTCCCTTCTTCATCGGAGCCATGGCGATGGGAAGGGGGGGAAGGTTTGAGATTGGGTTGAAAACAGAAGCTGGAGTTTGAGAGGAGGAAGGACAGAGGGCGCTCGAGCAACAGAAAGGGGAACAGTTGTGTACGATTACTAGTCCGCCTAGCATGGCGCAAAATAAAGGGGGCGTGGGGGAACAGTGCCGCCCACGCCCAATCAACCGCCACGTGGCACCCAGGGCCGCAGGCTGTTAGGGCCCGCGGCGCTTCGCTCTTGCCCTTTCGCCTCCTTGCACGGCCAAGTCCGGGCGCGCCTTGGGCCCGGGGGCTACTGTCGGTGTTCTGGGAACGGGGGTCCCCAAACTTGCCTACCTGTGTCCTGCGGCGTGGCTCAAAGGGGGAGGCCCAACACGGCCCATCTTCATCAACACAGACCCAGGACCCTCGCGAGGGGCCAAGCCTCGCGGGGCGGACGACACAGAGGTTCCTCAGGCACGGCCTCATCAGGCTGGCTCGCGAGGAGGCGGAGAGAACAAGGCGGGATACCTCACGAGGTGCCCATGATGCAAGCCATGACGACCAAGGGTGCCAGGCGGGCGCCAGCCCGCGCAGTGTCCTCCTTTCCTCTTTGGTGCAAAGGGAGCAAGCGCAGGCGAGAGCATCAAGCAAAGGCATCCGTTTCGATGCAACGAGACCAAGACCAGCCCAACGGCAGGGAGGAAGTCATTGTGGAGCCCAAGCTAGCGTCACCACCAGAGCCTTTGGCAGGCGAGGACCAACTTTAGTCAGGATAAGTGTACCCGATGTTCCCCTTCAAAATGGCCAATTGTTGGCGCCCTTCTCGCTCAATATTTGGGAAGAGGCCCAGGGCCTTTGCCTATAAATAGGACTAGCCACCCCCAGGGGACAAAGGGGAGGAGGAACGAGAGAAGATCGGATCGGCAAGAGAGAGAGAGAGAGAGAAGGGTGACTGAACTCCTCCTAGCAGTTCATCGCCCCAGCCAAGAACAGACCCTCGCGAGGCTGTTCTTCCTTGTATTGTTCATCATCATCAGCCCAAGAGGCAGTCCACCACACCACACACTGGAGTAGGGTATTACACCACAACGGTGGCCCGAACCAGTATAAACCCTGTGTCTCTTGTGCTGTTCTTTCCATAGGTTAGATCTTAGCGAGGCGGTGGGGTGCAGGTAGGTAGAAGGCGAAATCTCTGCGCGCACCCCAGTGTTCGAACTTCAAGGGTCTGTCGGAACCCAAAATCCGACACCCAGGAAGCTGACCGGCGGTGAGAGTCGGCGGAGGAGCGGGCTCGGGAGCTCCTGGCCCGGTGCCACTGACTGGAGGAGCAAGTGGAGCTGCGTGAGGCAGCCCTCGCATCGATGAAGGTGGCCTCTAGCGACCCAGCGGAGCTCCAGAAGCGTGAGGAGGCGCTGACGCTAGAAGCCGCCGAACGTGCACGCGAGTACGAGCGTCTGGAGATGAGGGAGCGCTTGGTGACACAGGCGGAGGATGATGTCGCTGCACGGGAAGCCCGTGTCCTGGAGGAGGTCGGACGTCAGGTGGCAATGGCGCACTTGAACCTCGAGCGCGAGTTCGAGGAGAGGCTGGGGTTGATCCGGGCCGAGGCTGAAGGTAGGACTGCTGCCTTGAGGGCCAAGCTGGAGGAAGCGACGCGGCGGGCCGATGCTTTTCGGGCCGCCCTTGAGGTAGCGCAAGGGGAGTCAACCACCTCCCAGGCCGAGGTGATCCTTCTTCGCCATCGGGTGGAGGAGGCTGAGGCCGTCGCGCGCTAGAATGCAGACAAGATACGTCAGCGGCGGATCCTGGAGCATGAGCACGGCCCCATGCTCACCACGCTCCGGGAGAGAGCCAATACAGCCTTGGGCAACATCTACGAGGCGGCTGTTGGCGAGCCGCATGCAGTCAACTACGTCGACAACCTTCAGTTCTTCACCGACGTGGTGACGCAGCTGGAGGCGCGGTCAGTCAGGGCCGATAGGTTGGTGGAGGAGAGGAGCCGCGCCCTGCTTAGGCGTGCCTTTTCTCGCGTCTTCAGCCATCTCCGGAACATGGATCCCCACTTCGATTTCGACGCCGCCATCGCCCCAGTCCCCCAGGCCGTCTGAGTCGACATGGCGCACTGGGTGGAAGACAATGTGGATTCTCTTGTCAGGGCCTTCGCTTCGGACAACAACGGCGTGATCGTGGCCGCCGACGAGGGTGGCGTGGTGAACGGCCCTGACGCCGCTGGTGGCAACGCAGACAACGATGGCGAGTCCAGCGACGCCAGCAATGGTTCGGGAGGTGCTCCTGAGGACGCATTGGGGGATTTATCCGACTGATTACGCATCGTTCCTATTTCCTTACCCTGCATGAATAGAACTCAGGTCTTGGCCTGATGGATGTGAGAGCATTTTGGGAGGGGGAACCCCTCATGTAAAACTTGTGTTCATCGTATTAGTAGATGTTACATTGCGCATGCGCCCGCGCCAAGTGGTTGGCTAAGCGACGTGCTGGTTGGCTAGTTTTACCTTCGTTCTGTGCGGGGCCTAAGGTAGCCTGTGGGAGGCTGTGGTGTCCCGAGTGTTCCCTGATCGAATCCGTAGGATCTGCAGTAAAAAACCCTCCTGAGAGGACGCGGTGGCGGCAGTCTGGGCTGCGCGCAAGCTAGGCCTGACCCGGCTCGCGAGGGGCTCACGAGGGGAGGCAGCTCAGGCGGAGTGTTAATCAAAACGCGAGAAATTGCTCGAACGAGACTAAGCACCCCTTCCCCAAACACACGCAAATCTCAAATTCGAATCCAACTTAAATCCAGCAGGGGAAAGTGACAACCAAAGGGAAAAGCAATGAAAGCAGACAAAAGGCCGCGTCCAGCACCTAATCTAGTCTTGGACGTCTTCTACCAGCGCGGAGCTAAGTGCTGCCACTGGGCGTGGGAGGGAGCCCCAGGGTCTGAGGCCGGCACCCCTGAGACTCCGGGGCGTGTACAGCCTCACTCATTATTACGTGAGAGTGTCACGGGGCGGCGAGCTTCACAGGCACTGGGCCTTCTTCACAGGTACCGGCCTTGCTTCATATCGCCAGACGAGGGCCCCGCCTTGCGCCACACTCTAGTGCCATCAACGGCGACCGGAAACCAGGACGCCGCCGATGGGGTAGAGCGGTCGCCAGCGGTTCCCCCGACGACCACGGGTCCTCCGCCAGGGGCAGGCCCTGAGGCACCTCCCCAGCAGAGGGCCTACCTCCTGAGGACACCTTGCTCCGAACACCGCGATGGTGATGTCAGATCTCGGCCCCTCTCCTGCAGCCCCCTGCGCCCTCCTCCCGAGGGGTTGGAGACTGAGGGAGCGGGGCAGCTGCTCGCTGTGGCAACCTGCACCTCCTGCGATCCGTGATTAGCGTATGCCTGCTCCTGAGGAATTAGCGGTACCCGATAATCATTGCGTCCAGCGTGGCCAGTGGGACCGTCCCGGGGCTCCTGGAAGAGCTCAGCTTCTGGCGCCTCGTCCCCCCAGCTTGGGCTGAGGAGTGAGCCTTGTTCGCCCTCGTGAGGGTGCCCTTGGTCCATCATGTGGGGCACGTATTCTTCTGGCGCCGTCATCCCGAAGGCCATGCCTTAGTGCTCCGCGTGCCATGCGGCTCTGCTTGACGCGCCCACCGTGGGGTGGTAGCGCGGCTGTCCACTGGGGCCGTGGGTCGCGTCGAGTCCTTCTTCTTCGCGGACCGGGAGCGGGGGCAGTGCCACCGCCATTCCGGTGCCGACAGCTTTGCTAGCGTTGGACTAGCCTTGGAGCCCGCGGGCGTGCACGGAGCCCCCGCGCGGGCCGCCCTGGGCTTGAGATGGGAGCTGGGTGCAGAAGGGGTGAGCCCCCGAGGCGGCAAAGCCCAGGAGCTCTGCCACCCGCTCCAGCAGCACGTCGCGGCTGCCCTCCAGCAGTCTGCACTGCAGCAGCTCTCGGGCCACCGTGAGCGCGGCCCTCGAGTTCGCCTGCTCCCGGCGAGTGTACGGTGTCGTGGTCGCGGCGTGATTGGAGGCCATTGCTGCCGACCGCGCCTACCGCGGTGTGAGAGCTGTCGAAGCCTGTCCGCGTCGCCCGCGGCCCGCAGCGCCCTGCGGACCGCGAGCTGTCTGGGGCATGGGGTCACCCGAGGCGAGCAGCTCTGCGCGGGCGGGCCACACCGCCCAAGGATCTGGGTTGCCCGCCTGGTCGTCGGACATGGTGATGACGACACGACGGGACACGAAGCTGTAGAAGGTGGATTCCGGCGCACCCCTACCTGGCGCGCCAAATGTCATATTTCGGGTTCCGGCATACCCTAGAGGTTCGAACACTGGGGTGCGCGCGGAGATTCCGCCTTCTACCTACCTGCACCCGACCGCCTCGCTAAGATCTAAGCTTTGGAAAGAACAGCACAAGAGACATAGGGTTTATACTAGTTCGGGCCACCATTGTGGTGTAATACCCTACTCTAGTTTGTGGTGTGGTGGATTGCCTCTTGGGCTGATGATGATGAGCAATACAAGGAAGAACAGCCTCGCGAGGGTCTGTTCATGGCTGGGGGATGAACTGCTAGGAGGAGTTCAGTCACCCTTCTCTCTCTCTCTCTCTCTCTGCGTGATGCTACTCGACCTGATCCCAGCTTGTTTCTGGATTGGCCGATCCTCTCTACCCTGGGGGTGGCTAGTCCTATTTATAGGCAGAGGCCCTGGGCCTCTTCCCAAATATTGAGCGGGAAGGGCGCCAACAATTGGCCATTTTGAAGGGGAACATCTGGTACACTTATCCTGACTAAAGTTGGTCCTTGCCTGCCAAAGGCTCGTGTGGTGATGCAGTCTTGGGCTCCACAATGACTTCCTCCCTGCCGTTGAGCTGGTCTTGGTCTCGTTGCACCGAAACGGGTGCCTTTGATTGATGCTCTCGCCTGCGCTTGCTCCCTGTGCACCAAAGAGGAAAGGAGGACACTACGCGGGCAGGCGCCCGCCTGGCGCCCTTGGTCGTCATGGCTTGCGTCACGGGCACCTCGTGAGGTACCCCGCCTTGATCTCTCCGCCTCCTCGCGAGCCAGCCTGATGAGGCCGTGCCTGAGGAAGCTCCGTGTCGTCCGCCCCGCGAGGCTTGGCCCCTCGCGGGGGTCTTGGGTCTGTGTTGATGAAGATGGGCCGTGCTGGGCCCCCCTTTGAGCCACGCCGCAGGCCGCAGGCAGGCAAGTCTGGGGACCCCCGTTCCCAGGACACCGACAAAAGATGACCCTTGAGTATGTAGAACTCAAGGGAAAAAGGGGCTAGGTGGCGAATGGTAAAACCAACGTTGGGCATTGCTGGAGGAGTGTTATTCAAGGCGATCTGTCAAGGGGTTCCCATTATAACCCAACCGTGTAAGGAACGCGAAATCCGGGAACATAACACTGATATGATGGAAACTAGGGCGGCAAGAGTGGAACAAAACACCAGGCATAAGGCCGAGCCTTCCACCCTTTACCAAGTATATAGATGCATTAATTAAATAAGAGATATTGTGACATCCCAACAAAATATCCATGTTCCAACATGGAACAAACTCCAATCTTCACCTGAACTAACAACGCTATAAGAGGGGCTGTGCAAAGCGGTAACATAGCCAAACAACAGTTTGCTAGGACAAGGTGGGTTAGAGGCTTGGCTTAACAATATGGGAGGCATGATAAGCAAGTGGTAGGTATCCCAGCATAGGCATAGCAAAAGAGCGAGCAACTAGCAAGCAAAGATAGAAGTGATTTTGAGGGTATGGTCATCTTGCTTGAAATCCCGCAAGGAAGAAGAACGAGTCCATGAAGAAGACAAATGGACGTAGCCGAACGGATCCTCACAAATGCGACGTTATTGGAACCAACCCGAAGAAGCAACACCGGAAAGAAGCACACAACATAGTAAACAACCATCACATAAGCATGGCATGATGCACAACCAAGTATGATGCATGTCTGGTTTAATGAAGCATGGCATGGCAAAGTGCACAAACAAAACTACAAATTAAGTGGAGCTCAATATGCAACGAGTTGCATATTGACAAAACACCACGTCAAATATTTAGTTCCTCTCGTTTAGGTACTCAACAATATTAAATGTTGGTTAACATGGCAGGAGGTGAAGCAAAAGCAAATTACACAATCTAAGCAATTTAAATGGGGCCGGAAACATCAACCAACAATTCCGGTAAAACCCCATATGCATTAGCAATTTAATGCAACAACAATTTTAAACATTTTAAATGTTGTTCTCATGATGCGGATGACATGTGCAAGCTTATGCAATTTTTATTAGAAGTTGACAAGAGCATTATGAAGCATTTGTCACCCCGGTGGAAAGGAAAGGGGTGCCACGGCAACGATAACGAAAATGGTGCCACGGCAACATATCGGTCTCCGGTAACTCCTTTGAGATGCCGATGCAAAAGGAAGTGTGACGGGAGCGTGTCGTGCAAGATGGTGGGGTGATCTCGGTAACCGGGTTCCCACGGGGTAGCGGCAGAAGAGGAGGACCGAGCAAGTGACAACTCGGGCACGGTGCAAACATAGGGTGCAACTCATACATCACACAACATGCATTCGTTCCACGGGTCATCGTCTCGGCGGTTATACCTTCGAAGCGTGCAAACGTGATGGTTCGGGTTTGTCGAGGGAAGTAGAGGAAGTAGTGGTACTATCGGTCATCGGTGATGAACAGGATGGTAGTGGAAGTAGAGGTACACAATGTCTTGATGAAAATAACGGCGGCGGTAGTTGTGCGCATGTCGTCGTCGAACTTGATGGAACCAATGTCCTCGAGGGTAGTCATGGGAAGTAGTCGTACTCGCGAACTTGTCGGATCCACGGCGACGTTAGTTGTTCATGGTTCGTAGGCGGACTTGACGGGTCCGAGGGATCCGGCCATCGTGGTACTTGGCGCAACACCGTGTAGTCGTACATTTGAAGAGGAACTTGGCCATCCGGAGGTGTACTTGGCGAACAACGGTCGTCGTGGTACTCATCAGTCCCCGAAGTTGTTCTCGTAGGTTTTTGCATTTCGTTCGGTACTCGTTCGGGCATCCGTGTGGTCTTGTCGGTGGTGTACTTGGCGAAATTACACAGAGGCGGTCTTGAAACGCAATGAGCAGCGACACGGTGTACTGACGCAGCAATGCAGGTGGGTGCTTGAGCAGGACTTGGCGCCGGTCGTCGTCCTCGCGTTCTCGCGCGACAAAAGCAGGGGACGGAAGGAAAATCACGGGCAGGAGGAAGGCCATGGCAGAGACATGCTCTGGGTGCTTGGGGCGCCGGCGGTGGCCTCGGCAAGGAGAAGGAGGGACGACGAGGTGGAGGCAAGGTCGCTGGACGAGGTCAGGGTATGGAGCAAGGCGTCGGGTGGCTCGACACGGTGCAGCTCGCGCACGAGGAAAAGCAGAGGGGCCCGACGAGGAAGGGGGCTTGCCAGCTTGGAGGCCCTGGTGGCTGGTGCCATGACGGTTGGGGCCAGCGGCCTACGCCGAAAACAACAAGGAGAAGACCGGGAGGGGTTGTGCTTGACGGCGGCGGGCGGCGGCCTCTCTAGAGTGGGGAAGGCGGTGGTACTGCCATGGCCTCGCCGGAGTTGACCTCTATGCCGGAGCTTGATGGAGGCGGAGGATGGATGCAGCAGCAGCAAGGCGTGATGGGAGGCGATGGCAGTGCGCCTAGTAGTTGAGGAAGAGGGGAATGGCACGGAAAAGAGCGGTGGGGCGGCAGCCGGCAATAGCTCCGGTGGCCGGCCGGTGTGACTTAGCTGGAGGCACCAGGCGTGCGCTGGGAGGCGATGGGAGAATGAGAGGGAGATGGGTTACGGGCGAGAGGAGGGGTCGAGCACGTTGCCTCCTCTCCTGGAGGCGTGAGCGAGGGATCGAGAGGGAGAGGTGCGCGAGGGATCGGGCTAAGGTAGCGCTAGGGTTAGGATTAGGTAGGCCAAAAGGCATGGGTCTCTCTTCTCCCTTAAGTCTTAAAAAAACCTTTTAGAAATCAGAAAACTGCAAATAAAGAAAGGAGAGAAAATAAAGGATTAGAGGAAGGATTTGGGCATGCGAAATATTTTTTCGGACTCGCAAAAATATGCTCGTTCCGAGAAAATAGAAAAGGCCATGATAGAAAGATTTAAATTCAAACTCATTTTATTGAAATTCAAATGATTTGAATAGGAAGTGGGTGATAGGAGGTCAAAAAATGTTCGGTTACTTGGTGGAGCTCCGGAAAATTGAGAAAAGATATATAGCAAAGATAGAGGCCAAGAGTTTTGATAACTATAGCATTGGGATTTTTGCAAGTGTGTTATGGTGGATTTCAAATTAAAGAAATATTTAATATAGCTCCCTACTATCGGGAGGATATGTTATAAAGAGAAGTCCCCCTTCCCTCGCTTTAAATGGATCAAAGATCCATGCCATTTATTTAGTTGAGTTAAGAAAAGAAATGACCTGATGGCATGATGACATGATGCAATGCACATGATGCAATGAAGAAAGCAATGAACCAAACAAAACACACGATGGAACCCGGAAACCCTGGAAAGCATCTGAAGCTCCGGAATTGGGGCGTCACATTGGAGCCGGAGTTAGTGTTATGCCTCTCTCTTTATATCGTGGACTTGATTTGAATAAGTTGGCACCTACTGAAATATCCTTCCAAATGGCTGATAAATCAACTGCTATACCTGTCGGTATTGGTGAGGATGTGCCTGTTGTGGTTGCAAACGTTACTATTTTAATGGACTTTGTTATTCTTGATATTCCCGAGGACGATAGTATGTCTATTATTCTTGGAAGACCCTTGTTGAATACTGCAGGGGCTATTATTGATTGCAACAAAGGCAATGTCACTTTTCATGTTAATGGTAATGAGCATATGGTGCACTTTCCGGGGAAGCAACCTTGAGTCCACAGTATCAATTCTATTGGAAAAATCCATCGATTATTTTTGGAGGTTTTGAATTTCCTATTCCTACTATCAAGAAGAAATATGATATTCCTATTGTTGGGGATGTGCATATCCCCGTTGAGGTAACATAGTGTCATTCGAAATTTCTCCGGTTTCATGTTACTCGAAATGAGTTTGTTACCAAGACTTGATCAACCTTGTTAGTGGATTCCTTTTGATGAGCATGAGATGGATGAAGTAGAAAGCACAACCTTATGTACCCTCTTTTTACTTTCTGCTATTTATATTAAATAAAGCAAAACTAGTAATTTCTGTCTGTTTTCTGAACTATCCGTGCAATATAAAAATACCCCGAAAATAAAAGTTCTCCAAATGCCCTGAAATTTAAATATGATTTTTCTGGAATATTTGAGAATATCTGGCACGGAGAACACATCAGGGGGAGCAAGCACCTGGCCACGAGGGTCCACGATACGTCCACCCCCTGGGCGCGCCCCCTGCCTCATGGGCCCATGGTGGCTCCCCTCCACTTATATATGCACCCACACACCTCTGCTTCCTCCCAAAAAAATCACCATCCAGCTCAAGCACGAGTTCTAGCTCATTTCGCTGCAATTTTCGATCTCCTTGCTCAAAGCACCTCTTACAAAACTGCTTTGGGGGATTGTTCCTTGGTATGCGACTCCTCCATTTGTCCAATTAGTTTTTGTTCTAGTGCTTTATTCATTGCAAATTTGTGCTGCCTAGGTGACCATGTTCTTAAGCTTGCATGTCCAATTTATATGGTTCCAAGTAGTTCTAATGCATGATATAGGCTCTAGGCACTTGTAGGAGTAGTTGCTATCAATTTTGTTGAGTTTGGTTTACTTTTATTTGAAGCTACTAAAAATTTCAGAAATTTTTCAGAAGAACAAATATGTTTAGGAACATGTACCAAGGTGGTTCTTCAAGGAAGCAAGGCCCCAGGCTTGCAATGCGTGATGCTGATGATGAACCACCAAGGGATGCCCAGTGCGGCCTTGTGAATGGCCTTTAGAGGACTTCATGGATCGAGCAAGAATTAAGGAAGAATTTAAAGCATATTTGCGTAACGCTAATCTTGAGAGTTTCGAGGCAGAAAAGTGCCGTCAGTACCACTATCTCACTAGTTCCTTTGTGAGGAGGTTTGAATTTTCATCTTCACGCAATTCTCAAACTATCCTGTTTGATCTTTATGAAAATTCTTATACTATGGACTTAGAGTATTTTACCACTGCTTCCACAGTGGCATAGTGCTAGTGAAGCTCGCAAATCTGAATTTAGAGATTTTCTTGCTAATATAACTGCGGGGGAATCTAGAGATATAACACAAGCTACCATAGGGAGCCTTCATTTTCCTGCTATACATTATTTTGCTCTATTCATAGGTAGGTGCATAAATGGTAAGGATGAAGCATGTCACATGTGTGTCCCTGACCTCAGTATTCTTAGGAGTGTTGTGTTAGGAGATAAATCTTATAATTTGGGAGCCATTGTTCCACGTAGGTTGCATCATAATAGATTTAATGGAGATTTCTTTGGTGGAATTTATGCAACCCGTATAGCTAATTTTCTTGGTATAACCATACGTGAGGATGATATTGAGTTGCCTCCTCCTTATTTGGATTATGAGGCTATGGTTCGTCATCATTTTGTTGAGAGGAATGATCAGTTCCTCCAGTACCGACTAATCTTTGACAGACGACGCACCTATCACGTCGCTCTCCCTGCTTCTACTTTCTTTGACTCTCGGGCAAAAGGGGGATATTTTATAACTAGAGAGGAGGGGAAGAGTATAAGAGGAGGGCTGAGATAGCTCGCCTCCAAGATGCAGCCCACGATGCAATGACTGTTGTATCTTAGTATGACCCCAACTACAACTTTGGATATCCGCCAGGCCAGCCGTGGCTATAGACCAACTTAGGCCAAAAGCCTAAGCTTGGGGGGAGTACGTATTTCCCACCGACATTATATTCATGTTCACACACTCATTGCTAGTTGTCGGTGCTCATACTTTTTCATTGTATCATCCATACTAGTTTATTTCCTTTTTATGCTTTCTTCTTGTGTGTTTGATAAACCTTAAGAAAAAACCAAAAAAATTAGTTGTAGCTTTTAGCTAGCTTTAATTTCTATGCTTGTAGTAGTAATTAAGGAAACCCAAAAAGATTTCCTATTCTTCTTTTGTTTGTTGGGAGTTTTCCCGTGTAAATAGTTTTATTTCTTTTCTTTTCTTTGGGGGGTCGATAGGAGAAGACCTTAATTAAACTGTTAAAGTGGCTCTTATATGCATTATTGTTGATCTGACAAAAGAGCCCATATTGCCTTGTCTTCTCCTGTTTATTGAATGCTTGCATATTCCAGCTTAGTCCAATGCACGTGCACTGTTATTATTATTCACATCATTCGGTCGTGCAAGTGAAAGGCAATTATGACGATATATGATGGACTGATTGAGATGGGAGAAGCTGGTTTGAACTCGACCTCTCTTGTTTTTGTAAATGTGATTAGTTCATCGTTCCTGATTCAGCCTATTATGAATAAACATGTTTGCAATGACAATTAGAGTTATAGTTGCTTATGCCAAGCTTAATTAGCTAGGAGCTTATAATGGTTTACCTTGCGTGCCAACATGCTATTAAAATGGTTTCGATGTGGTATGATAGGGTGGTATCCTCTTTTGAACGGTTCGAGTGGCTTGACTTGGCACATGTTCACGCATGTAGTTGAAACAAAATCAACATAGCCTCTACGATATTTATGTTCATGGTGCATTATATCCTACCCATGCTTGCATTTGGTGTTGATTAATTTTAATGCATGTTCATGACTGTTGTCACTCTCTAGTTGGTCGCTTCCTAGTCTTTTTCTAGCCTTCACCTGTACTAAGCGGGAATATTGCTTGTGCATCCAATTCCATAAACCCCAAAGTTATTCCATATGAGTCCACCATACCTACCTATTTACGGTATCTACCTACCGTTCCAAGTAAATTTGTATGTGCCAAACTCTAAACCTTCAAATAAACATTCTATTTTGTATGCTCGAATAGCTCATGTATCAACTAGGGTTGTCCGTATCTTCCATGTTAGGCGGGTTATTCTCAAGAGGAGTGGACTCCGCTCCTCACTCACGAGAAAATGGCTGGTCATCGGGATGCCTAGTCCCATGCTTTATGCAAATCAAATCAAAATAATTGCAAACAAAACTCCCCCGGGACTGTTGTTAGTTGGAGGCACTTGTTGTTTCGAGCAAGCCATGGATTGATGCTTGTTGGTGGAGGGGGAGTATAAACTTTACCATTCTGTTTGGGAACCGCCTATCTTGGTTGTTATGTGTGTAGCATGGAAGATATCGCCATCTCTTGGTTGTTATGTTGACAATGAAAGTATACCGCTCAAAATATTATTCAGCTCTATTTCAAAATCGAGCTCTGGCACCTCTACAAATCCCTGCTTCCCTTTGTGAAGGGACTATCTATTTACTTTTATGTTGAGTCATCATCCTCTTATTAAAAAGCACCAATTGGAGAGCACCGCTGTCATTTGCATTCATTACTGTTAGTTTACATTGAGTATGACTTGACTGGATCTCTTTTACCATGAATTACAATGTCTAGTCAGTCCTTGATCTTTAAAGGTGCTCTGCATTTATGTTTTGCGGTCTCAGAAAGGGCTTGTGAGATACCATCTTGTTATATCATATTATGATTGTTTTGAGAAAGTGTTGTCATCCAAGATTTATTATTATTGCTCACTAGTTGATTATGCCATTGATATGAGTAAACATGAGACCTAAGAGTTATTGTGAATATGGTTAGTCCATAATCCTTGCTGAAAACTTGAATGCTGGCTTTACATATTTACAACAACAAGAGCAAACAGAGTTTGTAAAAGTTTTTCTTTATCACTTGCAGTTTGTCAAATGAATTGCTTGAGGACAAGCAAGGGTTTAAGCTTGGGGGAGTTGATACGTCTCCATCGTATCTACTTTTCCAAACACTTTTTCCCTTGTTTTGGACTCTAACTTGCATGATTTGAATGGAACTAACCTGGACTGATGCTGTTTTCAGTAGAATTGCCATGGTGTTATTTATGTGCAGAAACAAAAGTTCTCGGAACGACGTGAAACTCCACGGAGATTATTTTTGGAAATAATAAAAATACTGGCAAAGAATCAAGGCCATGGGGCCCACACCCTAGCCACGAGGGTGGGGGCGCGCCTGCCCCCTGGGGTTGACTACGATGAGACCTTCTCATCTGTAGCGATGCTTAAGTTAGTACGAATTGTGTTAGCAATTGCCGCATTTTATAATTATGAAATCTGGCAAATGGACGTCAAAACTGCATTCCTTAATGGATTTCTTAAAGAAGAGTTGTATATGATGCAACCAGAAGGTTTTGTCGATCCTAAAGGTGCAAAGTGTGCAAACTCCAGTGATCCATCTATGGACTAGTGCAAGCATCTCGGAGTTGGAATATACGCTTTGATGAGGTGATCAAAGCATATGGTTTTATACTGACTTATGGTGAAGCCTGTATTTACAAGAAAGTGAGTGGGAGCTCTATAACATTTCTGATAGCATAAAAGGACATATTATTGATTGGAAATGATGTAGAATTTCTGAATAGCATAAAAGGACAATTGAATAAGAATTTTTCAATGAAAGACGTCGGTGAAGCTGCTTATATATTGGGCATCAAGATCTATAGGGATAGATCAAGACGCTTAATAGGACTTTCACAAAGCACATACCTTGATAAAGTTTTGAAGAAGTTCAAAATGGATCAGTCAAAGAAAGGGTGCCTGTGTTACAAGGTGTGAAATTGAGTCAGACTCAAAGCTCGTCCACTGCAGAAGATAGAGAGAAAATGAAAGTCATTCCCTATGCCTTAGCCATAGGATCTATCATGTATGCTATGTTGTGTACTAGACCAGATGTGTGCCTTGCCATAAGTTTTGCAGGGAGGTGCCAAAGTAATCCAGGGGTGGATCACTGGACAGCGGTCAAGAAAATCCCGAAGTACCTGAAAAGGACCAAGGATATGTTTCTCGTTTATGGAGCTGACGAAGAGCTCGTCGTAAATGGTTACATTAATGCTAGCTTCGACACTGGTCCGGATGACTCTAGGTCACAAACCGGATACTTATTTATATTGAATGGTGGAGCTGTCAGTTGGTGCAGTTCCAAGAAGAACGTCGTGGCGGGATCTACGTATGAAGCGGAGTACATAGTTGCTTCGGAAGCAGCACATGAAGGAGTCTGGATGAAGGTGTTCATATCTGATCTGGGTGTAATACCCAGTGCATCGGGTCCAATGAAAATCTTTTGTGACAACACTGGAGCAAATGCCTTGGCAAAGGAATCCAGAATTCACAAGAGAACCAAACACATCAAGAGATGATTCAACTCCATTCGTGATAAGGTCAAGGATGGAGACATAGAAGTATACAAAATACATACGGATCTAAATGTAGCAGACCCGTTGACTAAGCCTCTTCCACAAGCAAAACATGATCATCACCTAGACTCCATAGGTGTTAGATTCATTACAATGTAATCTAGATTATTGACTCTAGTGCAAGTGGTTGACTGAAGGAAATATGCCCTAGAGGAAATAATAAATTTTTTATTTTTTATTTCCTTATATATGATAAATTTTTATTATTCATGCTAAAATTGTATTGATCGGAAACTTAAATACAAGTGTGAATACATAAAAAAATACCGTGTCCCTAGTAAGCCTCTACTAGACTAGCTCGTTGATCAAAGATGGTTAAGGTTTCCTAATCATAGACATGTTTTGTCATTTGATAACGAGATCACATCTTTAGGAGAATGATGTGATGGACAAGACCCATCCCTTAGCTTAGCATATTACTCGTTCAGTTTATTGCTATTGCTTTCTTAATGTCAAATACATATTCCTTCGACTATGAGCTTACGCAACTCCCGGATACCGGAGGAATACCTTGTGTGCTATCAAATGTCACAATGTAATTGGGTGATCATAAAGATGTTCTACAGGTATCTCCAAAGGTGTTTGTTGAGTTGGCATAGATCGAGATTAGGATTTGTCACTCTGAGTATCGGAGAGGTATCTCTGGGCCCTCTCGGTAATACACATCATAAGAAGCCTTGCAAGCAAAGTGACTAAGGAGTTAGTTACAAGATGATGTATTACGGAACGAGTAAAGAGACTTGCTGGCATGAGATTGAACTAGGTATGAAGATACCGACGATCGAACCTCGAGCAAGTAACATACGGATGGACAAAGGGAATTACGTATGTTGTTATCAGGTTTGACCGATAAAGATCTTTGTAGAGTATGTAGGAGCCAATATGGGCATCCAGGTTCCGCTATTGGTTATTGACCGGAGAGGTGTCTTGGTCATGTCTACTTAGTTCTCAAACACGTAGGGTTCGCACGCTTAACGTTCATTGAAGATATAGTGTTATATGAGTTATAGGGAATTGGTGACCGAATGTTGTTCGGAGTCCCAGATGAGATCATGGACATGACGAGGAGTTCTGAAATGGTCATGAGGTTAAGATTTATATATAGTACAATGATATTCGGACACCAGAAGTGTTTCGAAGTACACCAGGTAGTCATCGGATCACCGGAAGGGGTTCCAGACACCCCTGGAGGTCTATGGGCCTAATGGACCAGGGGGCAGACCAGCCCACAAGGGGGCTGACGTACCCCTCTCCCTGGACGGCCAACCCTAGGGTAAGGAAAGGGGAGGGGTGGCCCCTCCTTCCTTTCCGTCCTCATGACAGAAAGTAAGGGGGGGCTGCCTTCCTCCCGCACTCAAATAAGGAAGAGGGCGTGGCTTGGGGAGGACCCCAAGTAGGATTCGACCATACTTGGGGCGCCTCCTGGCTGCTCCCATCTCCCCCACCTATATCTCTCTGCCTCTCTCTCTCTCTCTCTCTCTCTCTATCTATATATATATATATATATATATATATATATATATATATATATATATATATATATATATATATATATATATATATATATATATATATATGGGAGGGGGGCACCACACAGAACCACGACAATCTCTTAGCCATGTGCGGCGCCTCCCTCCACAGTTTCGTCCATCGGTCATATTTTCGTAGTGCTTAGGCGTAGCCCTGTGGAGATAGCATCAGCATGACCGTCACCACGCTGTCATGCTACTAGAACTCATCCACTACTTCGTCGTCTTGCTAGATCAAGAAGGTGAGGACGTCACCGACCTGAATGTGTGATGTACGTGGTGGTGCCGTACGTTCGGTACTTGATTGGTTGGATCACGAAGAAGTTCTACTAGATCAACCACGTTAACAAACGCTTCTGCTTATGGTCTACGAGGGTACATAGACACACTCTCTCCTCTCGTTGCTATGCATCTCCATGGATAGATCTTGTGTGTGCGTAGAATTGTTTTTGTTTTCCATGCAATGTTCCCCAACAGCTATGTCATATGAACTCGGTGGTGCTGGATAGAAAGAATCGGTGGGGCCGAGTTGGAGTTTAGGATTTTGACATATTTGGATGGAGAAAGTGGCTGAGGGTTTTGGAGCAACATCACTAAGCATTTGAGCAAGCAAGCCATTAAGCAACACCTCATCCCCTTTTAATAGTATTGGCTTTCCTATGGACTCAATGTGATCTTGGATCACTAAAATAAAGATGGAGAGTCATGAGCGTTTGCCAATATATGTCCTTAGCATTTTGAGGGGTCCATATCTCTAGTCCATGCCATGCCATTCATTAAACTTCCTGAAATATTTATCTTGAATGGATATTACTTCAATGAGCTATATGTTGTTATGAATTACCAAAAACACCCGGGGATTAGTTGGACTTTCACCAGTTAACGACATGTTCGCAAATAGCCCATTTACTGCTCGCTAACTCACGACATGTTATGGCCTATCCGAATTAGGCCTAGTAGCATCATCTGGGCCATCTAATATGATTCTAGTCCATTGTAACTTCTGGCCCATGTATGGCCCATTACGTCTTTCGGCCTATATGAGGCCCTTTGTAACTCTGGGCCCTTTAACGGCCTATGGTGAAACTGGCCCATAATGAACAGTAGATCGCTTTATACCCATTAATGGCCTATTATTCCATTGGGCCGTTTCCAGCCCATGTTATCTTTCGTCCTTCTAAGGGTCCATTTACTCTTGGGCTCATATTTAGAATTCGATTACTTATGGTCTGTTACTGGTCTGTTCCGCCGATGTGCCAAATTCAGCCCGTGGTTATAGTCAACCCGTTTGTGGCCCATTAATCCATGTGGCCGTTTTCACAGCATTATCTAATATGGCCCATTAACGACCTATTATGCATGTCGATAGAATTAAGCCTGTTATACACACTGGTACATTGAGCTGCTATACAAATGGTTTGTAACCCCTTTCCACGATGGCATTTTAAACCGTCGCCTAGTGAGTGTGGGCGATAGGGGGGTCCTTCCCACACGACATAGACACCGTCGGGGATAGGGACCCATGATGCATACAATTATCACTATAAAGCTGTTTTTGATATCTCGAATATCCCAAACGCTCCATCCTTGCTATTCATGTGTGCTGGCATTACCATCGCAATCGGTATTCTGCGGTGCTACATTTATGATGCGTGGCCCATCACAAACAGTTCACGATTATAGAACATGTATGATAAGCAGACAATCACACACATTCACTTTTCCCAAACCATATGCGATAACTTATTAAGAAGATTAGCTAATCATCGTATGAGTGTCGGATAGGATTACGAAATGCCGGACCATCGTAACAGCATCGTACATGATAACTATCGCACACGCTATTTAGTGGTGCAACGTTTATGATGCGTACCACATCGGAAACAGTTCATGATTGCAAATCATGTACGATAAGGCAACTATCACAAACATTGATTTGCCTGCACCGTTTGTGATATTGTCTGACATCACACACTTTTTACAAATGGCAACTGTGTGCATGCTCGCACATGTTTCCTCTCTGTGAACCGTGTCGGATTATGGTGTAAATCACAAACGTTTGTGTTTTACCAACCATGTGCGCTGTAACGACCTAAAGAGCATAATTTCACCGTAACTTAGTTGCTAATATTTAAAATTGTACTGGATTTGAATTTGAAAGTATGGCATAACTTTATTCATATCCATCAGGTTCAAACAACCAATGCATTATTTGATTCACAGGTACATATGTTCAAGAATTATATAAGCACCAAATAAAGAATGATGAACCACAGTTGTATACTTGTACTATTAAAGACGGTAAATAAAGAGGCGAAATACATTCTTGTTACTGAACAAGGTGAAGTGGAATGCCCATATTATGCCCTCCTCCATGCAGAAGGCACACATGACTCTAGTCCAACCCCTTGTGATGGCCGACCACCCATTCTTCACTATCTTCATGAACACATCTAGATAGTCATCGTGTTCTAGTAGAAATACTTTAACCTTTGCATGCCCACCAATCATGTAGTTTGAGAGGTAATCTTAAGTAAACTGCTTTGGAAACCACTCACGTGGTCACCTATTACAGCTAGGGTCAAGGAACCATCATTTGGGATCCACATGGGGCCCATCACCATCATAGGTATGTCCCTGGACCGTGCCAACATTCGGATGCATACATCGGGAAGTTCACTCGGACGGCTCTGCGGCACTCGGACGGTCACATGTCACCTGGCTGATGAATCACCACTCAGACATAGATGGCAGGATGATGTCGTGGGAGATGCAACGGTCGAGGAATCCTAAGTCATCCACTAAATATAGTTATAGCTACTGTTATGTGAAACTGCTATAGTAGAGGCTCATTACACTAGTAATTGGCTCATTCAATGTCATTTATTGCCTCGACAGCATGGAAGACATGGGGCTGCAACACACTCTATATAAGTCGCACCCCTCTCCATAGCCAGGCAGGAGCAATCTCTGTAACTATACCCATCAAAACAAAGCAAGCCTCTAGGCACGAGACGTAGGGCTTTTACCTTCGCCGAGAGGGGCCCAAAGTCGTTAAAGACCGAGTGTTACACCTGCGCTTTAGCTAGGTTCTGCCCCTTATTCGTACCCCTAGCACTCATTGTCAGGATCGTAACCTTCACAGTTGGCGCCCACTATGCGGCTAGGCGTCTAGCAAAGTTTTGTGGCGTAGGTGGTTTTCTTCGTCATCATGTCAGTCGGCGGTGAAATCCATTCCAGGGCACTCTCCTTCATCGCGACGACTTAGCATGGCTTCGCGAGGCCCCACTGGACGTGGAGGCGTTGCCCATCCGCGGCGCGACGCATTTCCGCGTTTTGACTATGAAAGTGCTAGTTATCGACTAGAGGGGGGGTGAATAGGCGATTTTTATGGAAGTCTTCAAAACATGAAGTCTTTGAAGACAAACAGATGAAATGAATCAATTGATATGAAGTGGAAGATAGACTACACTAGACAAGCCATAGTCAAGTAAGCAATATAGTGAAAGTACAAAAACTATCAGCACCTAGGTAGTATGGATCAAAATGGAAGACAGTATGAAGCCAAACAGGTAATAGTCTTCACACAGAGAAGTCAATCAGATCAGACAAGTAAGCAATAACTTCATGAAGACAAACTAAAAAGTAAAGGAGGTTGGCGATAGAACCAGTTGCTTGATGAAGACAGAGATCTGGTAGACCAGTTCCAGTTGTTGTGAGAACTGTACGTCTGGTTAGGGAGGCTGAGATTGAACTCAAGACCATGTCTTCACCTTATTCCCCTTGAGCTAAGGATACCCAGTCCTCGCCCAATCACTCTGGTAAGTCTTCAAGGTAGACTTCCAAACCTTCACAGACTTCATTCACCAGCAATCCATAATGGCTCTTGGATGCTCAGAACGTGATGCCTAACCAGCTGGAGGATTCATAGTCCTCAAGTGTAACAAGTCTTCAGGTCACGCGGACAGAAATACTTCAATGATGCCTAACACTCTTTGGCTCTAGGTGTTTTGGGCTTTGTCCTCGCAAGGATCTCTCTCTCAAAGGCTTCGGAGGTGGGTTTCTCTCAAACAAAAAAAGTTGTGCACTAACTCTGAGCAGCCACCAATTTATGGTGTAGGGGGTGGGCTATTTATAGCCTGGAGGCAACCCGACATGATATGTTCAAAATGACCCTGGGTCACTAGGGAACCAACACGTGTCCAACGGTCGGATTTCAAACACACACGACAGCTTGGCTTGGGCTACAAGCAAAGCTGACTCATCCAGCTCTGGATAAGATTTGCTCTCATAGTCTTCGGTCGAAGACATAGGATTTTGGTTGAGCATCAGATCAGTTATCTGACTTTGTTCACTTGGACCCCACTTAATAGTACGATGGTTCATATGATTCAATAAAGAAGAAAAGGAAACTATGAAACAACTATGTCTTCGCACTCCATAGTCTTCAAGTGAATGTCTTCACATGTCATTATCTTCATCATGAATGTCTTCACGAACCACCATTGTCTTCCTTGTATTCACACATTTTAGGGGTCATCTCTAGTAGGTAAACCGAATCAATAAGGGACTACTACCTGTGTTATCCTGCAATTCTCACAAACACATTAGTCCCTCAACCAAGTTTGTCGTCAATACTCCAAAACCAACTAGGGGTGGCACTAGATGCACTTACAGACTGATACTTCTCCAACGTATCTATAATTTTTGATTGTTCCATGCTATTATATTATCTATCTTGGATGTTTTATATGTATTTATATGCTATTTTATATGATTTTTGGGACTAACCTATTAACCTAGAGCCCAGTTGTAACACCCACGATGCGGCTATATCTCCCACATGTTGAGGCACGACTAAGAGGCATAACCGCATTGTGGTTTTGTCGCAAGAAGGGTCATCTTCACACAATCCCATGTAATGAACAATAAAGGGATGAAGAGGGTTGGCTTACAATCGCCATGTCACACAATACTTAAATAATTCATACATCATCCAGAGTAAACACATAGACTGACTATTGTTAAATCCAAATATAGAGAAGATAACCCCAAAGGCTAGATCCCCGATCGTCCTAACTGGGCTCCACTACTGATCATCAGGAAACGAAACATAGCAACGACCAAGGTCCTCATCAAACTCCCACTTGAGTTTGGTAGCATCACCTGCACTGGTATCATCGGCACCTGCATCTGTTTTGGTAGTGTCTGTGAGTCACGAGGACTCAGCAATCTCAAAACCCGTGAGATCAAGAGTATTTAAGCTTATGGGTAGGATAAGGTAATGAGGTGGAGTTGCGGCAAGCGCTAAGCAAATATGGTGGCTAACATACGCAAATGAGAGTAAGATGAGAAGCTACACATCGGTCGTGAAGCTAGAAGTGATCAAGAAGTGATCCTGAAACTACTTACGTTCAAACATAACCCAAACCGTGTTCACTTCTCGGACTCCACCGAAAAGAGACCATCACAGCTACACACGCGGTTGATTCATCTTAATTAAGTCAAGTGTCAAGTTCTCTACAACCACATATTAACAAATTCCCATCTGCCACATACCTACGGGCACGGCTCTAGAAAGTTTATACCCTGCAGGGATGTCCCAACTTAGCCCATCACAAGCTCTCACGATGAACGAAGGATATTCCTTCTCCCGGAAAGACCCGATCAGTCTCAGAATCCCGGTTACAAGACATTTTGACAATGGTAAAACAAGACCAGCAAGACCGCCCGATCTTCCTACAAATCCCGATAGGAGTCGCGTATCTTGTTATCAGGGCACATCGAATGGGACAAGCTACGAGTAAAACCAGCCCTGAAGTTTCCCTGAGGTGGCCCCCTAGGCTGCCCATTTCGGACCAACACTCAGAGGAGCACTGGCCCGGGGGGGTTAAAATAAAGATGACCCTTGGGTTTGCAACCCCAAGGAAAAGTTATAAGTTGTTAGGCAAATATAAAACCAAGGATGGGCCTTATTGGAGGAATTTTATTCAAAGGGAACTGTCAAGGGGGTCCCATAACCCCAACCGCGTAAGGAATGCAAAATCAAGGAACATAACACCGGTATGATGAAAACTAAGGTGGCAAGAGTGGAATAAAACACCGAGCAAAAGGCCAAGCCTTCCACCCTTTGCCAAGTATATAGATGCATCAATTAAATAAGAGATATTGTGATATCCCAACATATCCATGTTCCAACATGGAACAACCTGCAAGGCACCTGCAACTAGCAGCGCTATAAGAGGGGCTGAGCAAAAGCGGTAGCTTAGCCAAACAATGGTTTTCTAGGAAGGTGGGTTAGAGGGTTGACATGGAAATATGGGAGGCATGATAAACAAGTGGTAGGTAGCGTGACATAGCGATAGAACGAACAACTAGCAAGCAAAGATAGAAGTGATATTGAGGGTAATGGTCATCTTGCCTGCAAAGTTCACAGAGTTGTCGAAAGCTCGATCCTCGTTAGCGTACTCAACATGTTCCTCATTCACGAATTCATCTCCCAGCTCTACCCAAATCAAGAACACAAGCAACGGAACAACAATCAATCACAGTGTAATGCAACAACAACATGATGCAAGACATGCCATGGAATGCAAGATATGATGTGCAATGCATATGGGTACTCCGGAAGGGAAAGGATGATAAAGGCATCAACTTGGCAAACCTAGTGTGCCGCTCGAAAGATGGGGTGATTTCGGTCGAAATCGATATAAGGATCATCGGAAACGGATGCACGGTTTGCAAATGACAAGCGAAACAAGAATGATGCAAATCTGCGATTAGCAGCATAATAGCACATAGAATGCAACAAGAAACTATGCTACAGTACTCCAATAAGACAACAAAGCACATGGCATAGAAGTACACATGAAGCTCTACAAATCATGAACATTGAGCTCCTGCTAGAACTCACTAGAACAAGCTCAAAATAGCATGGAAAAAATGCAAAAGATAACAGATTCACACACTTAAGAGAAAATACTAAGCATGCCAAAACAGCATTAGGAAGCAATGTTTAGAGCTAGAAAAGAACATGCTACAGGAACATATCATGGCAAACCAAGGTATGACATGCTATTACTGGAGACATAGAACAAAACTCCCTTACTGAACTTTAACCAAATATGCATGGAAAATATGGTGGAACCCATGCAAACATACCAAGTTATATGAAGAGTTTCAGACTTAGAAGAAAAAAAGAGCATGGTAGGAACAGATTCATGATAGCAACTTTACAAGCTCATGCCACACACCGCAAAGCATATCATGGCATAACAAGGTAACCGACATGAAGTATACATGTTCAAGAAGCTAAGAATGGCAAGAGTAAGTTCATAGGGTACATGCATCACTAGCAAAACACATGGCAAAACTGAAACTCATGTTAACAATCTGCCAAGAACAATATTTAGCAAAAGTAGAGCATGGAAATGACATTCTAGAGTACTCCATAATTATAACCAGAGGCATTAATGTATAGAGAAATACTACATCTTATAAACACTGTTACTGAACTACCTCAAAATGTGCATGGATCTCATGGTAGCAACACGCTTACATGGCATCAAAATGTAATAGGAAAAGATAGCAAAATATTCAAAGTGTCTGAAATCAGCAATATTATGAAGCCTACTTTGCATGCTTGTGCTAGTCACCACATATATCATAAAACTACAAGGCTTGCACCTCTGCAAAGATGGCATGATGGAGCTCATAAAACATGTAAACGTCAAGCTCATAGGATGCACACACAATATGCAATGAAAATAACAAATCATCAAGTTATGTTGAAATCCAGCAGACAACATCATATAGCAATTTTGCAACGATGATTTGAGCATCAAAATAGACAGTAGCATGCACGCAAATTACACTAACATAAATTGCATCACGAGATGAACATTTTGATATATCATGCATGCAAAACAGAGTTATGAGCATGGAGATATGGCATGATGAAGAGAGACACAAAATGTTACAGATTTAGGACTTAGACGAAATCGAGGTCAACCTTTTGGATATAGGGTTTCGGGCGCGGTTCCCGAGGTTGCCCGATGAAGCTGGCCGGATCTTCGCCGGAGAATGGAGGAAGGGGCGGCCGGAGTGCGGGGGAGCTCGCCGGAGTGCAGGGAAGTCCGGATCCGGTCGCTCCTCGATTGGATCTGGCCGGAGCGGGGTCGGCGACAATGGATGGCGGCGGAGCAGTTTGGCGGGGACGGGCGGCACCGGTGATGGTGGTGGTGGCGACCTGCGACGACAGCATGGTGGCACACCGGCGGGGAGGCGTCGGGTGGTGGAGAGAGACTCGGCTCGGGCGGCGCGGAGAGGCGTTGACCCGCAGACGGCGACAGAGGCGATAGGCTTCGGCTGCCCATCCCGGGCCTGGCAGGCTGGCGGCGGCGCGCAGTGGCTGGGGCCATGTGGCATGCGACGATTGGCCCGGGCGGCGGCGGTTTTGTCCGGTGAGGCCGGACGTGTTCGGTGGTGCGGAGGGGCGATTTCTAGGGTTTGGATTGCAAGAATTTCGGGGGAGAGGGCATATATATATGTAGGGGAGCTAGGAGAGCCCAAATGAGGTGCGGTTTTCTCCCACACGATCGTGATCCAACGACGGAGAGCATGGAGGGGGTTTAGATGGGTTAGTGGGCTATTACAAGATATGGGCTTATGCGGTTACCCGGTTAACCATTGGGGCATCAAATGGCCTCCAAATGGAACTAAATTTGACAGGAGGCCTACCGGTGATGTACCAAGGCCACTCGACAAATCTCGACCCATTCCGAGAACGTTCTTCTCCCACTCATGAAACGAGATTACAGGGGTGCAATGGGTGCATGTGGGAGTGTTAGATTGCGAAACGGACAATGGGGAAAATGACCGGATGCATGAGATGAACACGAATGCAAATGAGATGCACGTGATGACATGAAAAAAATGCAAAACGAAGACAAAAACCCAACCACGAAGGAAAATAACATATCACATGGCCGGAAATGGCAAGAGTTGGAGTTACAAATATGGAAAGTTACATCCGAGGTGTTATAACACTCCACCACTACAAGAGGATCTCGTCCCGAGATCTAGGTATGAAAGAACTCCGGATATTCAGAACGGAGGTGATCCTCGCATTCCTAGGTGGCTTCTTGGTTGGAATGGTGTGACCACTTTACTTTCGGGAATTTGATTGTCTTGTTGCGAGTCTTGCGCTTGGTTTCTTCAAGAATAGCAACGGGACACTCATGATAGGACAAATCTTCTTGGAGGTCAATCTCTTCGAAGTTGATAGTGCGCTCAGGCGTCTTGAAGCACTTGCGAAGCTGTGACACGTGAAACACATCGTGCACGTCTGCGAAGTTGGACAGAAGCTCAAGTTGATAGGCGAGATCACCTCTTATGCCAATGATCTTGAACGGACGCACATATCTCGGGGAAAGCTTCCCTTTGATACCGAAGCATTGAGTACCTTTCATTGGAGAGACGCGGAGGTAGACATGGTCTCCGATCTCGAAAGCCAAGTCACGGTGCTTGCTATCATAGTAACTCTTCTGGCGTGATTGCGCGGCTTTGAGGTTTTCACGGATGACTTTACACATTTCTTCAGCTTCTATGATCAAGTCGTTGCCAAGAAGTTGGCGTTCACCAGTCTCGGACCAATTGAGAGGAGTATGACACTCTCTGCCATATAGAATTTCGAATGGGGCCTTGCCTGAACTTGCTTGGAAACTGTTGTTGTAGGAGAACTCGGCATATGGAAGACAATATTCTCACTTCATACTTATAGAGATGACACAAGACCTGAGCATGTCTTCGAGGATTTGATTGACTCGCTCAACTTGGCCACTTGTTTCAGGATGGAAAGTTGTGCTGAAGCGAATGTTAATGCCCATGGCCTTCTGGAAGGAGTCCCAGAACATAGATGTGAAAATGCTTCCGCGGTCTGAAGATATGAATTGTGGAATACCGTGCAAGGAGACAATTCTGGAGGTGTATAGCTCTGCCAACTGAGCTGTTGTGATAGATTCTTTGTGTCGGCGTTCTGGGAACGGGGGTCCCCAGACTTGCCTGCCTGTGGTCCACGGCGTGGCTCTGCTGGCAGGCCTGTACGGCCCATCTTCATCAACAAGGAATCAAGACCCTCGTGAGGCGGACGGCACAAGACCTCCTCAGGAGCGGCCTCACCAGGCTGGCTCGTGAGGGGCGGAGAGTTCACGGCCGGGCAAACCTCGCGAGGTTTTCGTGACGTAAGCCATGACGATCGAGACCAGGCAGGCGCCAGCGCGCGCAGCGTCCTTGTTTCCTCTTTGGTGCTAAGGGGCCAAGCGCAGGCGCGGAGTACCGAGGCATCAAGCAAAGGTTTCCATATTGGTGCAACGAGACCAAGACCAGAAGGACGGCAAGACGGAGGTCACCGTGGAGCCCAAGATGGTGTCACCACCAGAGCCTTTGGCAGGCGAAGACTGCTTTTGTCAGGATAGCTTGTACTAGTTGTCCCCTTTCAAATTGGCCATTGTTGGCTCCCTTCCCGCTCAATTTTGGGGAGAGGACCAGTGCCTCTATAAATAGAACTAGCCACCACCATAGTAGGGGACGGGAGGGGTCAAGAATAGAACCTTGGATCGGATCCTCACACACACAAGTTCACCAAGCACAAGAACACCTCAACACTAGGAGGCTATTCTTCCCCTTGTACCGTTCGACCTCAGCCCAAGAGGCAATCCACCACCACCACACTGGAGTAGGGTATTACACCATAACGGTGGCCCGAACGAGTATAAATCTTGTGTCCTTTGTGTTCCGAGTTTGTCGAGTTAGTTCATGAGATCTTAGCTAAGTTAGGACGTGGATCGATAGGGGGAGATCTTCGCGCACATCCCAGTGTTCGAACCTTAAGGGTTTTGCCAGAACCCGTGATCCGACATTTGGCGCACTAGGTAGGGGTGCGCCGAAGCTTCCTTTCCGTCGCTCCGCATCATGTCGCTTCATCGTCTCCATGGCGGACGCACATCACGCCCGTGCCGAGCGTCGGGCTGCCCTCGCCACCCGTGTTGCTCGGACGGCCCCTGTCGGCGGGCCACCCCGTCGCTCTCCGTCGCCTGCCGCCAACGTCGCCACCGGCCCGGCAGAGAACGAGCAGCAAGCATCCTCGCCGCACCCCTCGGTGCGATAGGACGGCCGCACATCCACTCCATCGCTGACTCCCGCTGGTTCGTCGTCTCACGCTCGTCAAGTTCCCACGGACACGCGGGCCGCGCTCCTCATGGCGCACGAGCTCCTGCGCTACCGCCTAGTCGACGACCTCTATGAGGACTGGCTTGACCGCATCGCCGAGCTTGTCTGTGCCGTAGGTGCTCCCCTGCGCCGTCCCACTCTCTGCCTCGCCCTCCGCCAGCCATGGGCGACGCAGCTCATGAAGCACGTCCACCACCTCTGCCCCAAGACGGCGCCCTAGCGCCAAGGTACGCGGCTCCACGGCGCGACCCACCGCGTCCGGCGCCTGCGCGTGAAGAAAGAAGCTGTCAAGAAGTCCCTCGACCGCAAGCGAACGCTCCGCCACTCCTCGCTCTGCCGCGCCAGGATCATTTGTTGCGGCAAGGCCCTGCGGCGCTTGCCGTAGCGGCACGCGGGCGCCAAGACCAAGCTTCACCTACAAGGCGGGCCCCGGCGACCACGGCTGGCTGCCGCGCCTTCACCCCCGAGCTGCGCAGCGTCGCCTGATACGTCTCCAACATATCTATAATTTTTGATTGCTCCATGCTATATTATCTACTGTTTTGGACATTATTGGGCTTTATTATCCACTTTTATATTATTTTTGGGACTAACCTATTAACCAGAGGCCCAGCCCAGAATTGCTGTCTTTTTTTGCCTATTTTAGGGTT
This sequence comes from Triticum dicoccoides, assembly GCF_002162155.2. NCBI lineage: Eukaryota > Viridiplantae > Streptophyta > Magnoliopsida > Poales > Poaceae > Triticum > Triticum dicoccoides. Next base: position 340,182,731 of record NC_041382.1, read on the forward strand.
TCGAAGAAAAGGAATATCAAACGGAGTCCAAACAGAATGAATACTTCGGGAACATGATTTTCTCAACAAACAAGACCCGGGAGACTTGGACCCTACGCCAAGAAAGAAAAGAGGAGGCCACGAGGTAGGGGGGCGCGCCTACCCCCCCCGGCACGCCCTCCACCCTCGTGGGCCCCTGTTGCTCCACTGACATACTCCTTCCTCCTATATATACCTACGTACCCCCAAACGATCAGATACGGAGCCAAAACCCTAATTCCACCACTGTGACTTTCTGGATCCACGAGATCCCATCTTGGGGCCTGTTCCGGAGCTCCGTCGGAGAGGGCATCGATCATGGAGGGCTTCTACATCAACACCATAGCCCCTCCGATGAAGTGTGAGTAGTTTACCTCAGACCTACGAGTCCATAGTTATTAGCTAGATGGCTTCTCCTCTCTTTTTGGATCTCAATACAATGTTCTCCCCCTCTCTTGTGGAGAACTATTCGATGCAATCTTCTTTTTGTGGTGTGTTTGTTGAGATCGATGAATTGTGGGTTTATGATCAACTCTATCTATGAATAATATTTGAATCTTATCTGAATTCTTTTATGTATGATTGGTTATCTTTGCAAGTCTCTTCGAATTATCAATTTGGTTTGGCCTACTAGATTGATCTTTCTTGCAATGGGAGAAGTGCTTAGCTTTGGGTTCAATCTTGCGATGTCCTTTCCCAGTGACAGTAGGGGCAGCAAGGCACGTATTGTATTGTTGCCATCGAGGATAACAAGATGGGGTTTTGTTCATATTGCATGAGTCTATCCCTCTACATCATGTCATCTTGCTTAAGGCATTACTCAGTTTTTAACTTAATACTCTAGATGCATGCTGGATAGCGGTCGATGAGTGGAGTAATAGTAGTAGATGCAGGCATGAGTCGGTCTACTTGTCTCGGACGTGATGCCTATATACATGATCATACCTAGATATTCTCATAACTATGCTCAATTCTGTCAATTGCTCAACAGTAATTTGTTCACCCACCGTAGAATACTTATGCTCTCGAGAGAAGCCACTAGTGAAACCTATGGCCCCCGGGTCTATCTTCATCATATTAATCTCCTACTACTTAGTTATTTCCTTTTCTATTTACTTTGCCTTTATTTTACTTTGCATCTTTATCATAAGAATACCAAAAAAATTATCTTATCATATCTATCAGATCTCACTCTCATAAGTGGCCTTATAGGGATTGACAACCCCTATTTGCGTTGGTGCGAGGATTTATTTGTTTTGTGCAGGTACGAGGGACTCGCATGTAGCCTCCTACTGGATTGATACCTTGGTTCTCAAAAACTGAGGGAAATACTTACGCTACATTGCTGCATCATCCCTTCCTCTTCGGGGAACACCAATATAGTGCTCAAGAGGTAGCAAGAAGGATTTCTGGCAACGTTGCCAGGGAGGTCTACGCAAAAGTCAACATACCAAGTGCCCATCACATACCCTTATCTCCCTCATTACATTATTTGCCATTTGCCTCTCGTTTTCCTCTCCCCTGCTGCACCCTTGTCGGTTTATTCGTCCCCTCTCTCTCTATCCTCCCTCTCTTTCTCTATTTGCCTCTTTTTGCCCGCTTGCTTTTTGTTTGCTTGTGTGTTAGTTTGTTTGCTTGTCGTTATGGCTAGTCCTTTACCTTCTACCTCTATGTCTGAAATGGGGGAAACTATTGTCGATAATAATTCTGATGCTCCTACTAAAGAACCCACTACCTCACATACAAAAAGATTCCGTGTTCGTAGTGGTAATATTAATGGAAAAGGAGTTATTCAAGATTTCTTTACTTGTGTCGGTGCTTTACCCTCTATGGGTAGTTCTATCCCTCATAGAACTATTAGTCTTGCGGATGCTATGCCATGCTTGTAGTTGAACTTGAAAGACAATTCATGCACATGCATCCTTCCATACAAAGGATTTTTCTGGAATCTTCTAATATTGAGCATTCTTCTGTTAAGCGTGCCGCTACTATCTTTTTGGCTCATGAGTTTAGATTAATAATAAAAGAGGCCAAAGAAATATTTGCACATTATAGGGTGGATACTTGCAGTCCTCCCATAGAGGCTATCCTCTTTGATCAAGAAGAAATAATGCGTTTTCAATCTCTAGACTATGTTGCTTTCAATGAAAATCTTAGAAAAAGGGTTCCTACCAATGTTTTAGTTGATAGAATTTCTGAACTTAATGATGATTTTGCTATTCTAAATAACGAACTAGGATATTCTCTTGAATATAGGCTCACAAAGTTCTGTCAAAAGAATGCTTATGATGATGAATTGGTTGTGCAATATGAAGGACAAAAGGAGGAACCTATTCCTCCCAAGGTTGATCTTGGAGACTTTTGTCCCATTAAATTTAGCCCTTTTGATTACTTTTGCTTGCCTCAAAGAAAACTTGCTGCCGAAGGTATAGAATATGAAATGAGTTTTAATTATCTATCTTACTATTATGGCAATACCTAGATCTATTCTTGCTTGTTATGCCTAGCTAGGGGCGTTAAACGATAGCGCTTGTTGGGAGGCAACCCAGTTTTATTTTTATTACTTGCCTTTTGCTCCTGCTTAGTAATAAATAATTTATCTAGCCTCTGTTTTTGTTATGTTTTTTGTGTTTAATTAATGTTTGTGCCAAGTAGAACCGTTGGGAAGACTTGGGGAAAGTCTTGTTGAACTTGCTGTAAAAAACAGAAACTTTAGCGCTCACGATAACTGCTGTCATTTTTATTTGGAAAGTGATATTTAGTTAATTCTTTCTTAATATGATTAATAGATAAATTACTCACGTCCAGAAATTTATTTTAGAATTTTTGGGGTTCCAGATCTTGCGCTAGCTACAGATTACTACAGACTATTCTGTTTTTGACAGATTCTGTTCTTCGTGTGTTGTTTGCTTATTTTGATGAATCTATGGCTAGTAAAATAGTTTATAAACCATAGAAAAGTTGTAATACAGTAGGTATAACACCAATATAAATAAAGAATGAGTTAATTACAGTACATTGAAGTGGTCTTTTATTTTCTTTCGCTAACGGAGCTCATGAGATTTTCTACTTTAAGTTTTGTGTTGTGAAGTTTTCAAGTTTTGGGTAAAGATTTGATGGATTATGGAACAAGGAGTGGCAAGAGGCTAAGCTTGGGGATGCCCATGGCACCCCCAAGATAATCTAAGGACACCTAAAATCCAAAGCTTTGGGATGCCCCATAAGGCATCCCCTCTTTCGTCTACTTCTATTGGTAACTTTACTTGGAGCTATATTTTTATTCGCCACATGATATGTGTTTTGCTTGGAGCGTCTTGTATTATTTTAGTCTTTGCTTTTTAGTTTACCACAATCATACTTGCTGTACACACCTTTTGAGAGAGCCATACATGATTTGGAATTTGTTAGAATACTCTATGTGCTTCGCTTATATCTTTTGAGTTATATAGTTTTGCTCTAGTACTTCACTTATATCTTTTAGAGCACTGTGGTGGATTTGTTTTATAGAAACTATTGATCTCTCACGCTTCACTTAGATTATTTTGTGAGTCTTAATAGCATGGTAATTTGCTTAAAATCCTAGTATGCTAGGTATTCAAAGTTAGTAAAATTTCCTTAAGAGTGTTTTGAATACTAACAGAAGTTTGATGCTTGATGGTTGTTTTGAGATATGGAGGTAATAATATCAAAGTCGTGCTAGTTGAGTAGTTGTGAAATTGAGAAATACTTGTGTTGAAGTTTGCAAGTCCTGTAGCATGCACGTATGGTAAACGTTATGCAACAAATTTGAAACATGAGGTGTTATTTGATTGTCTTCCTTATGAGTGGCGGTCGGGGACGAGCGATGGTCTTTTCCTACCAATCTACCCCCCTAGGAGCATGCGCGTAGTACCGAGGTTTTTGATGACTTGTAGATTTTTGCAATAAGTATGTGAGTTCTTTATGACTAATGTTAGTCCATGGATTATACGCACTCTCACCCTTCCATCCTTGCTAGCCTCTTCGGTACCGTGGATTTCCCTTTCTCACATTGAGAATTGGCGCAAACTTCGCCGGTGCATCCAAACACCGTGATATGTGTCAGGACCCCGATTCCAAGTCACATCGATCTAGCCGGTAACACCTCATATCACATTGCGGCCTCATGCACGGTATCCCCACGGGTGTCGCCTTACCATGGCCCGGGACCGTTTGCGCCTTTTGGCTCACGTATATGATAGTATCGCTAGCTTCCATATGACAGAGAACCCGGGCCGACATGGCTACTCGAGAACCCAAAGCGGCACAGACCTATGGAGACAGGCATACATGAATCACATCGAGCATGTCGGTCATCAGCGAGTGAATCCAGGCTGTAGCACTGGGCTAACAGGACTCCGGGAAACCCGGGCTGTAGCAGGCTAGGCAGGACTCCGGATGTCACCGCATGACATTTCCCCGAAGGGACAGACATAGGAAAAAAGTGAAACACATGCCAGCCAGTCAAGTGTCCTGATCAGTAGTGCTGGGCTAGTAGGACTCCGGTGAACCGGGCTGTAGCGGACTACTATGGCTCGAGGAACACTAGACTACATTTCCCCATAAGAAAGGCTACCAAGGATAAACAACTAGATTGTCGGATCCCACACATACCAAGCATTTCAATCATACACACAATATGCTCAATATGTGTAAATACAACATGGCATCACAACAAAACTCTACAACTCAAGCACTTTATTTAAAGGCTCCAGAGAGCCATACATAACATGTTCATACAGGTAGGGGTCACATGACCCGACACTCAAGTCATACAAGCATACAAGCACATGCGGAAGCAAATAGTCTGAGTACAGACACTAGAAAGAAAGAAGGCTTCTCGAAGCCTGTCTATCTACATAGGGCCCTCCATGGTCAGGATCACCACCTGGGTGGCTAGTCACTCGTCGACATCAAGGTCTACGTAGAACCCATCGAAAGGGGCGGTGTTGTCGTGTGGAAACAGTAATTAAACAAACATGAGTACAAAGGTACTCAGCAAGTCTTCCATCAGAACCTATTATACATGCTCATTCTCAAGAAGGTGGTGGAGTTATTGCAGCAAGCCAGCTTTGACTCTTGGCTAAGCTATCCTACGGGACACCACTAGTAAAATAGTTTTCGCACACGAGTCCACTAATCACAACACAATACTCCACCGGGGATCCTCCCTCGTCATCCTACGAGAGGGCCGTCCTCGGTACTCACACTTATCTTGAGTCTTTTAGTAGTATCCATTAACTTGTCTATGAACTGTATAGGCAACCAAGTAGTCCTTTACCGCGGACGCGGCTATTCAAATAGATGATGTTAACCCTGCAGGGGTGTACTTCTTCATACATGCTCTCACCACTTACCGCCGTTTACACGACATGTACTCGGCAACCTTCAAGCGGTAGCCCAACGAGGGTGTCGTCCACGGCCTACCTAAACACTCAAGTCTCTAGTCCAGGTTTATCGCCTATCCAGGTTCCATCCGCAGGGAGTCCGGCCGAGGTTTCCACATACGGCCCCGAACGATGTGAACAGGGTTCCCGAGACACCAAACGGGTGACTCGGTACACCGTGCCATGGTGTATCTACCGCAACATAGCCCACCCCTAGGGTCAGCGCTACGCACGGCCGCCAACACATAACATACAAACACCATAAACTAGTTGCAACTCCTGGACAGAGTACTAGAGTGATTAAGAAGCCGAGAGGGTCCATTGGTTTCGGGCCCAATGTATGGTAGTAACTGAATCTTAAATCACACATACAGATCTCAGTTCTTAGGGACGGCCTCAATAAAACAACCCACCATGTACTCCTACATGGCCTCTCATCGATACCTTTACCAAAACATGTTCAACACATCCCTCACATTACCGACATAATCATTTCACTCTAGCCCATCACCCAGATGAACCAGACCTGACACAACTCTAAGCATAGCAGGCATAGCAAGGTAGGAAACACAAACATGGCTCAATCAAATCCTACACATGCTAGTGGGTTTCATCTAGTTATTGTGGCAATGACAGGTCATGCAGAGGATAAGGGTTCAACTACCGTAGCACACAGCAGTTTGAAACGATGTTGTCTTAATGCAGTAAATGAGAGCAGAGGCGAGAACATGGGATTGTATCGATATGATCAATGGGGCTGCTTTCCTGATGGAGTGGTAGTAGGGTACTGCCCTTCAGTTGGATACTCGGAGATATCCTCGGAGGCAGAACCTACCACGAAGGTCACACATAACGTAATCAACACATGACAATATGCAACAATATGATGCATGCCATGACATGGCAAAATGATGTGTCCTGCCTAATGCAATGTGAAACAAGTTGAAAAGGGTCCATTTGAACCAAAGATTCAAATGGAAGTTAAAGTTCTTCTGCATAAAAAGTGTATTAGCTTGTTTCACCTAAACAGCAAGGTTAAAGTGGTTTATCATGCATCAAACCATTACAGATGGATAGATTGAATTTTTCTGATCATTTTTCATATATAATTTGTTTGATTTGGAGCTATGGTTGATTTTCTATGATTTTTAGAAGTTTTGGCTATTTTCTGGAATTTCCTATATAAAAATAAATTCAGAAAATGAATAATTGCGTCAGCATTAGGTCACGCTAATGTCAACAGGTCAACAGATGCCGTCCAGGTCAAACCTGACCTGGGGGACCCACTGGTCAGTGACTCAGTTAGTTAACTGAGTTAATTAGAGTTAAACTAAATCTACTAAAAATGTCAGCAGGGCTGGGCCCACATATCAGTGGCTCAGGGTTAGTTTAGCAAGGGGATTAACACTAACAGTGGTGATTAGCACTAACTAACACCTAACTAATCTAGTTAGGGCCGGCCCCACGTGTCAGGACTCGGGTGGGGCCCAGCCGGGGTCAAAGTGGGTCAACCCCACCGGCATTAAGCCGCCGGCAAGGACAGACGTGGCGGAGGCGGCGGGATTCCTCCTCCGGCGACCAAATGGCCGGCGGAGGGCATCTACGTGCTACTGGTGAGCTCGCGCGCCGAGTGGAGCAAGCGGTGTGTGCGGGGGTGGCCGAAGATGACGCTGGCGTCGAGTCAGGCGGCGGCCGGAGTTCGGGCGTGCACGGAAACGGCGTTAGGAGGCACGGCAGGGGGCGCAGAAGGGTGCTACGGCCTCCTGGGGGTGCACTGAGCACGGTGACGCGCTCAGCTGCGGCTATAGGTGACGGTGGCCACGGCGGCGGCATGGCTGGCGGAGCCAAGCTCCCAGCTGTGATGGCCAATGGGGTTAGGGGCAGCTAGGGTGACGTGGCTAGGGGGAGAAGGAAGAGAAGCTCATAGGGAGTGCAGGAGTGGCCTCGGCGTGCTCGGGGAAGCACCGGAGCGAGTGGAGCGGTGAGGGGGATCTCCGGCGATCGAGGTAGAGGAAGATGGCGGTAGCAGCATTGCAGTGTGTCCGAGGTGTCGTGGCTCGCCCGTGAGGAAGAGGAAGACATCGGTGGTGCTCGGGGACACGTCGAAGAGACGAGAGGGGGTTGATGGCCGCGGTGAACGGTGACAGTGGCGACGAGTTCCTCTCGGGAGGGAATGGGGAGAGAGCCAGAGGAGGGAGAGGGGCACGGGGAGAGTGGGGAAAATGAGAGGGGGGCGAGGGAGAGTGCGTGGCAGTCATAGACGACGTCCTGGGCATCGGCAGAAGCAGGAGGAGGCCGGCGTGTGGCTGCGGGCGCCGGGCACGCGCCTCTCGTCCTCTTGGCGAGAGGAGGGGGATGACTGGCGGTAGCCAGTGGGCTGGGCCGAGCTGGGCCAGGCTAGGGCAACAGGTAAGTCCTCTGTTCCCTTGTTTTCTCTTTTTTTATTTGCTCTGCTCTGTGTATTGAAATGATTAAAATACCATTCCATTTCTAAAAATCCTGGAAATATTCAGAGGCACATTTGAAAATATTCTCAACTGCCTAAAAATACTTCCAAGAGTATTTGAGCACTTTAAAATATTTATAGTATTTAAAATGCCCAAATTCAAATACTTATGGCTTGTTCAAAAATCCAGAATGGCTCCATAATTTGCAAGACCATTTTTGGCAGAGGTTTAAACCAGAACCAAAAATGGTGGGCTTTTATGAAGGGCATTTTGGGTTCATTGAAAATCCAATTGTTGGAAATTAGCATTCTCAGGGGGGTGTTGGGGTTGATTAGCCCCCATTTCTTGTTTAAAAAAAATTAAACATGACACACATGTTCATCCAATCCTAATGCATGACTAAAAGCAGGGATGTGACAACTCAGCCCCACTCAAAAGAATCTCGTCCCGAGATTTAGGATCCTCCGGGAAGAACGTGGGGTACTCGAGTCGAAGACGATCCTCCCTTTCCCAAGTGGCTTCTTTCTCGGAATGGTGTGACCATTGAACCTTGAGAAACTTGATATTATGGCCTCGAGTGGTACGCTCGGCTTGATCAAGGATACGAACGGGATATTCCTGATATGAGAGGTTATCTTGTAGATCAAGCGTTTCGTGGTCCACTCCACGGATAGGATCCGCGAAGCAACGCCTGAGTTGAGAAACATGGAAGACATCGTGAACTTTGGAAAGATGCGAAGGTAGTTCCAATTGGTAGGCAACTTCTCCTCATTTGGCAAGAATGCGAAAGGGTCCAATGTAACGAGGAGCCAATTTGCCTTTGATACCGAAACGAGGGGTTCCCTTTAACGGAGTAACCCGAAGGTAAGCCTTCTCGCCGACTTCATAAGTCATGAGCTTATGTTTACGATCATATTGGCTCTTTTGGCGAGATTGGGCTGTTTTCAATTTCTCATGAATAAGGCGAACCTGCTCTTCTGCTTCCTGAATCATATCCGGGCCAAAGAGTTGTCTTTCCCCGGTTTCTGACCAGTTAAGAGGCGTTCGACATTTTCGTCCATAGAGAACTTCGAAAGGAGCTTTGCCCAAGCTAGCTTGATAACTATTGTTATAAGCAAACTGCGTGAATGGAAGGCATTTCTCCCAACCCATTCCGAATGAAATGACAAAAGCTCGGAGCATATGTTCCAAAATTTGATTGACTCGCTCTACTTGACCACTTGATTGAGGATGGAAGGCGGTGCTAAAAGAGAGACGAGTTCCCATAGCATTTTGGAAACTTTCCCAAAATCGAGAGGTGAGACTCCCACAGTCTGAGTTAAATTCCAATGGGACACCATGAAGAGATACTATTCGGGAGATGTATAATTCAGCTAGCTGGCTAGCGGTGATACTCTCACGAACAGGTAGAAAGTGGGCTACTTTGGAAAGACGGTCGATCACGACGAATATGGCATTATTCCCTCTCTTGGTCCTTGGAAACCCAGTAATGAAATCCATACTGATTTTATCCCATTTCCACTCAGGAATAGCCGAAGGTTGAAGGGTGCTAGTAGGCCGTTGATGCTCTACTTTAACACAACGACAAACGTCGCAATTAGCAATGTATTGAGCGATTTCTCTCTTCATCCTAGTCCACCAAAACCTCTGGCGTAGGTCTTGATACATTTTAGTACTACCGGGATGAATGGTGAGAGGGGATTCATGAGTTTCCTTAAGGATCACCCGCCTCAGGTTTCGTGCCTTGGGAACCACTAAGCGGTTTCCAAAGTATACGACACCTTGATCATCAACGGAGAAACAATTCGCGACTCCTTTCTTAATGTTTCTCTTAATACGGGAGATTCTCGGATCTACCTTCCGTGCCTTGATGATCTGATCCGTAAGGGTCGGTTTCGCCACCAGGGTGGATAGGAATCCTCGAGGAACAATGTGAAGATTAAGCTTACGAAATTCCTCATGGAGAAGTGGTTGACTTTGTTGTAACATCAAGTTGTTACAATAGGATTTACAACTTAGTGCATCAGCCATGACATTGGCTTTGCCCGGGGTGTAAGTTATTCCTAAGTCATAATCCGAGATCAACTCGACCCAACGTCTTTGCCTGAGATTCAAATCCAGTTGGGTGAACATATATTTCAAACTTTGGTGATCGGTGAAGATCTCGCAATGATTACCGAGGAGGTAATGTCGCCAAGTTTTAAGTGCATGGACTACACTTGCAAGCTCTAGATCATGTGTGGGATAATTTTCCTCATGTGGGTGTAATTGCCGTGAAGCATAGGCAATTACCTGACGATCTTTCATGAGTATGCAACCTAGTCCTTGTCGCGAGGCGTCGCAATAGATAATAAAGTCCTTGGAGAAATCTGGTGGTACCAGTACGGGAGCAGATGTCAGTCGTCTTTTCAGTTCCTGAAAGCTGAACTCGCACTGTGGAGTCCACTCGAACTTTTTATATTTCTTGAGGAGTTCAGTTAGAGGTTTAGCAACCTTGGAGAAATTCTCGACGAAGTGGCGGCAATAGCTCGCTAAGCCAAGGAAGCTCCGAACTTGCTTGACCGTCTCAGGTGGAGTCCAATCAAGGACGGCTTGAACTCGCTCAGGATTGACAGCAATACCCTTACCAGAGATTACATGGCCTAGATAGGTCACTTTTGTCGGTGTTCTGGGAACGGGGGTCCCCAGACTTGCCTGCCTGCGGCCTGTGGCATGGCTCAAAAGGGGGCCCAGCGCGGCCCATCTTCACCAACACAAACCAAGACCCTCGCGAGGGGCCAAGCCTCGCGGGGCGGACGACGCGGAGCTTCCTCAGGCACGGCCTCGTCAGGCTGGCTCACGAGGAGGCGGAGAGATCAAGGCGGGGTACCTCACGAGGTGCCCGTGACGCAAGCCATGACGACCGAGGGCGCCAGGCGGGTGCCAGCCCGCGTAGTGTCCTCCTTTCCTCTTTGGTGCAAAGGGGGCAAGCGCAGCCGCGGAGTACCGAGGCATCAGGCAAAGGTTGCCATTTCGGTGCAACGAGACCAAGACCAGGAGGACTACGAGACGGAGGTCACCGTGGAGCCCAAGATGGCGTCATCACCAGAGCTTTGCGCAGGCGAAGACTACTTTTGTCAGCATAGCTAGTACTAGCTGTCCCCCTTCAAATTAGCCCGCCATTGTTGGCTCCCTTCCCGCTCGATATTTGGGAAGAGGACCAGGGCCCCTATAAATAGGACCGGCCACCCGCTAGACAGGGGAGAGAGGACCGAGGGCAAAAAGAAAGAGAGAGAGAGAGAGAGAGAGAGAGAGAGAGAGAGAGAGAGAGAGAGAGAGAGAGAGAGAGAGAGAGAAGGGCGACTGAGCTCCTCCCAGCAGTTCATCGCCCCAGCCAAGAACAGACCCTCGCGAGGCTGTTCTTCCTTGTATTGTTCATCATCATCAGCCTAAGAGGCAATCCACCACACCACACACTGGAGTAGGGTATTACACCACAACGGTGGCCCGAACCAGTATAAACCCTATGTCTCTTGTGTTGTTCTTTCCTTAGTTTAGATCCTAGCAAGGCGGAGGGGTGCAGGTAGGTAGGAGACGAAAGCTCCGCGCGCACCCCAGTGTTCGAACCCCAAGGGTCTGCCGGAACCCAAAATCTGACATTTGGCGCGCCAGGTAGGGGTGCGCCGGGATTCGTCTTCCACCACCCCATTCTCCTCCGACCATCACGCCCATGTCTGACGTTCATCGGGCCCGCGCCGAGCGTCGGGCCGTGCTCGCTTCCCGCGTCGCCCAGACGGCCCCTGTCGGCGGACGCCCTTGCCGTTCCCCATCACCTGCCGTCAACGCTGCCACCGGCCCGGGCGGGGACAAGCGGCAAGCATCGTCCCAGCATCCGTCTGTGCGGCAAGACGGCCGCACCGCAACTCCCTCGCTCACCCCAGCTTGTTCTTCGTCCCGTGCGCTCCGCGAGCCCATGGAGGCTCGAGCCGCACTCATCGCGGTGAACGAGCTCCTGCGCTACCGCCTCATCGACGACGTCTACGAAGAATGGCTCGACCGTGTCGCCGAGCTCGTCCGCGCCGCAGGGGGCTCTCCTGCGCTGTCCGTTCCGCTGCACCGCACCCCGCCCTGCGCGGGCAATGAAGCTCCGGCGGTGCCCCGACCACCTCCTCCTTAGGAAGGCGCCATGGATCCAAGGCGCGTGGCCCCTGGGCGGAACCCGCTCCGGCAGGCGCCAGCGCAGCAAGAGCGGAGCAGTCAAGAAGTCCCTCGCCCGCAAGAAGCTGCCCGGGCGCTCCCTGCTCCAGCACGTCGCGACCATGCTCCTGCTCCCGCGCGTCAAGACCCCGCGCTGCACCCAGCTGCAGCGCGTGGGGACATGCAAGACCAAGCTCCCCGTCATCCAAGGCCTCCCGTGGCCACAGCAGGCTGCCGCGCCTTCACCGCTGAGCTACGCAGCATCGCGTGGCCCGGCAAGTTCAAGCCAGACTTGCCTCCTCGCTACAACGACACGGCTGACCCTGCGGAGTTCCTCCAGCTCTACGAGCTGGGCATCGAAGCTGCCAACGGAGACGAGAAGGTCATGGCAAACTAGTTCCCCATGGCACTCAAGGACGGGGCCCGCACCTGGCTCCTAAACCTGGCTCCAGGCACAATCTCCTCCTGGGACGAGATGCGCACCCACTTCATCGCCAACTTCCAAGGCACTCGCGACCGGCCACCCGCCGTAAGCGACATGCGCCGCATCAAGCAACAGCCCGGGGAGACCCTGCAGAAGTACATCCAGCGCTTCAACAATGCACGCCTCAAGATTCCCAAGGTGACCGAGGAGGCCATCATCTCGGCCTTCTCCGACGGCGTGCGCGACGTCAAGATGAAGGAGGAGCTGGCGATGCATGAAGACCTGTGCACCTCCTTGGAGCTGTTCAACCTGGCAACCAAGTGCGCAAGGGCCGAGGAAGGGCGTCTCTCCCTCCTCGAGCTGCCTGCCGCAGACCCAAAAGAGAAGAAGCCCAAGACCAAGGATGTGAAGCGCAAGGGGGCTACCGTGCTCGCGGCAGAACCAGACACCAAGCGAGGCAGAGATCAGCCCGAACCTTCCAAGGGCGGCCGGTACTGTGTGTACCACGACCTCCACACCCACAACACCAATGAATGTCAAGAGCTCCGAGCCGTGCGAGAAGGAAGGATCGGCCGTCGCCCTGACCGCAGTGACCGGGGCTACGGCCAAGGAGGAGGAAGGAACGCAGGACGCTGGGAAGACCGTGGCCCATGCCAAGGGTGGCGCGACCAACCTCGCGAGGGAGGCTGGAGGGATCAACCTTTTGAGGGGGATTGGAGAGATCAGCCTCGCGAGGATCGCCCGCAAGGCAACGCAGGCCTCCCACCGCTGCCGCCGCAGCCAAGAAGAAACGAAGACCGCCACCAGGACGAGGGGGCTGGGGGCTTCCAGGAGCCGCGCGCGATCGCCTGCATCTTGGGAGGGGCACAAGCCCCAGCCTCTCAGCGCATCTTCAAGCAGTTCGCCCGCGAAATGAACACAGTCCTCCCCAGGCTCGAAGCCACGTGCCCTCTCAGGTGGTCGGCATGCGCCATCACGCTCAGCTCGACAGATCAGCTCAAGTGTGCGGCTGCAGCCGGAGTCCTCCCGATGCTTTGTTCCCCAATCATCAGCAACGTGGTGGTCACCAAGACCCTCATCGATGGCGGTGCAGGGCTCAACGTCCTGTCCGTGGAAACATTCAACAACCTCCAAGTGCCCTACAGCCAGCTTCAGCCAACCAAGCCTTTCTCCGGTATCACCGATGGATCCACGGCCCCGATTGGGCAGGTCCGCCTCCCTGTCACCTCCGGGGCAGGCGACAACTACCGCACCGAGCTCATCGACTTCGACATCGCTCACATTCGCCTGCCGTACAATGCCATCCTTGGGTACCCAGCGCTGGCCAAGTTCATGGCCGTAACTCACCACAGCTACAACGTCCTCAAGATGCCAGGAAGTGGCGGAGTCATCACGGTGCCCTGTGATGAGAAGGACGCGTTGTGTTCCTTGGAACGAGCCTTTCAGGCCGTGTCACTGGAAGACCCGGATCGTGGAAGTAGGAGGCCTCCTGAGACCGCCCCTAAGAAGAAGAAGACATCGTCCGGCCCGACCACTCAGGAGGCAGGCCCCTCAGGAGGCAGGCCCCGCTGGGCCCGCGCCTGCCCAGGGGGAACCTCCTTCCATCGCATAGGAAAGCGCGCCCAGCGCCTTCCTTAGGCAGGGCTCGGGGGCTCTCCCCTGGAGGGCCACCGACCTAGCTAGGGTCACGAGGGAGGCGCTTGGGCACCAGATGGAGGCGTGTTTCGAAGCATGTTTCCCTCAAGAAGGAGCAAGGAAAGGAGATCCAGACCCTCAGGAGTTCATCAGCAAGGCCATTCAGGAGCTACAGGAGTCAAGAGTCATGAAAGGCGGCTGCCGCCTACCAGCAGTGGCTCCCCATCCAGGCGAGGATGGTGGGCTGCGCGTCTGCATCGACATACCAGGGCTCAACCGAGTTGCCTCTCTGGAGCGCCTCTGGCCCTCGCGAGTGGGGCGCTGCGGAGGCCCACCCCACAGCTACGTCCGCATGCCGTACGGCCTGCCGAGCGCGGCTGACGCGTACCAGCGCCTCATGAGGGGCATCACGGAGGCAAGAGAGGCTAGGCGTTCCGCTGCCCTGACAAGGATGGAGATGGCCCACGAGGAGCCGCCAGCGCCTCCGGAGCCTCCCGAGGCCCCTGGGCTTGGGGGCTCGTGAGGATCGGCTCCCGCAGCCCATCGAGCCTGCTACATCAACTCTCTTTCGTCCTCAACATCATCGGGTAACACCTTTCTAGTTTTACTTCCAGCTGGGAGCGCCCCCCCAGGGCAGCATTATTCCCAGGCCGCATGGGTCCGTCCCTGCGGCGTCTATCCCTTTTTTTATTCCATGTTGTTAGCTTACCTTGTTGGGGGTGCCCCTCAGGCTGCATGATCCCCAAGCCGCTCGGGCCAAGCCCAGTGGCATGTATCCCATTTGCATCTATTTCCGATTATGCATTAGACCCACCATGCTTGATTATTTGATGCCGGTCCACGGCACCTCTTCTTCTCCACGCCGACCACTTGCACGTTAAAGGGGGGGGGGGTACCTGAGCATCGCGACTCAGGGCTCTTACTGGCTCTCCATCCCTCACCCTCTGGCCTTGTCCATGGCATCGCGACCTGGCATACCAGCGACGGCTGAGACCAGCTCGAGGGCCGGGACCCAAGGACGTAGAGTGCCGACATCTAACCAAATTTGCAGGAACACATCACAAGATAAGGCCCAGTGTCAGGCGCAACCCGCCCAGAGGTAGGGCCCCGTGAGTCCCGCGCTGGCTCACGGGTGCCCAGATACACCTCGCCAGGTCCTACCGTGCTAGCCACGTGTCAGGGCGGGGCTGTACACGCCCCGGCGGCTCCTCCTAGAGGAGGGCCCCTCCCACTGTAACACCCTCGATGCGACTATGGCTGCCAAGTGTCGAGGCATGACTTAGAGACATAATCGCATTGAAGGCATATGTCGCAAGTTAGTTAATCATCACAACATCCCATGTCACATAGATAATAAAAGGGGAGATAACATAGTTGGCTTACACTTGCCACGTCAATCAAGTACATAAAATAGCATTACATCATTCAAACACTCATGGCCCAACTACGACACCAAAATAAAAGATAACCCAACAAGCGACACGGTCCCGATCACCCCAACTGGGCACCACTACTGATCATCAGGGAAAGACACGTAGTATCGTTGAGAGTCCTCGTCGAACTCCCACTTGAGCTCAAGCGCGTCACCTGGAGCGGAATCATCAGGCCCTGCATCTGGTTCGGAAGTAATCTATGAGCCACAGGGACTCAGCAATCTCGCACCCTCGCGATCAAGACTATTTAAGCTTAATAGGAAAGGCAAGGTAAAATATGTGGAGCTGCAGCAAGCGACTAGCATATATGGTGGCTATCCTGTTCGCAAAAAAGAGCGAGAAGAGAGGGCAAAGCGCGAACGAGAAACTAGAGAACACCCTGCGCAAGCATTACTCCAACACCATGTTCACTTCCCGGACTCCGCCGAGAAGAGACCATCACGGTAACTCACACGGTTGATTCATTTTAATTAAGTTAAGGTTCAAGTTATCTACAACAGGACATTAACAAATTCCCATCTGCACATAACCACGGGCACGGCTTTCGAAAGTTCAAATCCTTGCAGGGGAGTCCCAACTTAGCCCATAACAAGCTCTCACGGTCAACGAAGGAATAGACCTCCTCCTGAGACGTTCCGATCAGACTCGGTATCTCGGTTCTTCAAGACACTTCGACAAGTTAAAACAAGACCAGCAACACCGCCCAAATGTGCTGACAAATCCCGATAGGAGCTGCACATATCTCGTTCTCAGGGCACACTCAGATGAGCTCTCCATACAACTAAAACCAAACCTCGAGTTTCCCCGAGGGGGCGCTGCACAGGACTCTAGTTCGGACCAACACTCAGAGGAGCACTGGCCCGGGGGGGTTTAACTAAGATGAACCTCGGGCTCCGGAAACCCAAGGTAAAAGAGGCTAGGTGGCAAATGGTAAAACCAAGGTTGAGCATTGCTGGAAAAGCTTTAATCAAGGCGAACTATCAAGGGGTTCCCATTATAACCCAACCGCGTAAGGAACACAAAATCCGGGAACATAACACCGGTATGACGGAAACTAGGGCGGCAAGAGTGGAACAAAACACTAGGCGAGAGGCCGAGCCTTCCACCATTTACCAAGTATATATATGCATTAAGATAACAAGGCAATATAATTATATCCCAACAAGTAAATAAATGTTCCAACAAGGAACGGTCTCCAATCTTCACCTGCAACTAGCAACGCTATAAGAGGGGCTGAGCAAAGCGGTAACATAGCCAATCAACGGTTTGCTAGGACATGGTGGGTTAGAGGTTTGACATGGTAATTTGGGAGGCATGATAAGCAAGTGGTAGGCATCGTAGCATAGGCATAGCAAAAGAGCGAGCATCTAGCAAAGCAAATATAGTAGTGATTTCGAGGGTATGATCATCTTGCCTGCAAAGTTGTCAGAGTTGACTGGATCCTTGAAAGCAAACTCAACGGGCTCCTCATTAGCAAACTCGTCTCCCGGCTCTTCCCAACCAAGACAAACAAGCAAACGGAACACAATCAACCACGTGCAAAGCTCAAACAACATGATGCAAGGATGATATGCTATGCGGGATGCGATGCGGGATGCATATGCAAGATTTGACGAGGAACGAATGAACCTGGCCTCAACTTGGAAATCCAAGTGTGCCACTGGAAAGATGAGATGAAATCGCTTGAAAACGATATAAAGAACACCGGAATCGGAGTTACGGTTTGGAAATGGCAAGCGATTCAAATATGACGACGTTCTGCGATTTACAGCAAGTAGCCATCTAAATGCAACAAGATGAACATGCTACAGCACCCAAACAAGGCATCAAAATACAGGGCAGGAATCCATTCATGAAGCTTAACAAAAGCCTAGCACTGAGCTACGGCCAATTCATCCATTAACAGGTTCAAACAAGCATGGCAAAAATGCATTTGAGAACCAGATCTCAGACTTAGTGAAATTAACACTTGTCTGGAATTTCAGATCAGATAGCACTCTTTGGAGCATGAAAACAATATGCTATAGGACCTGAACATGGAAAAGTAAAGCATAGCATGGATCTACTCAAAGAGCTTAACAAAAGTCCCTTAGTGACCTTGAGCCAAAAGGGATCAGAAAATACAATTGCAAGCATGTGAACATGGCAAAAACATAATCAGTTCTCAAACTTAGTGAAAATTGGAGCATGCTGAAACAGATATCAAGTAGGCATGTTTACGAGCTCGATGCACTCACCACAGAGCAAGTCATAACGAGCTAAGCATACACCCATCAAGAATACACAAAATGCAAGCTAGACATGGCAAGAACAATAGCATAGCATGCACGGTTCAACTACAACATCCCCGGCAAATTTGCTAACAAGTAGACAATCTGCCCAGATTCATGAAATGACAAAAGTAGAGCTCGATTGACTCAAGCTAGGGTGCTCCAAAATTGCAAACAAAGACATGGATGGATAGAGCACTACAAGATTAACAAAACATCCTTACTGATCATCATCAAAAGAGGCACGGATCACCAAGAAACAACATGAACATATGGCCATATGAGATAACCAGCTCAAGGACTTAGTGGAAATGCTAAGTCCCTGAAATAAACATTAACAAATGCCTCACTTTGCAAGCTTGTGCTAGTGACCAAACACATCAAAAAATACATGGGTTGCACCTCTGGAAAGATGGCAAAACCCTTAATAAAACATATGTAGAGCTCAGGGGCATATCATGCACACAATAATCATGGCAAAAATGACAAATATCTAATTGGAGCAGCAGATCTGACAATTATCTCAAATAGCACTCTTCTAACAGCATTTCGGACATCAAGATGAACTCAAATGAAAATGATGCAATGAGATGAAATGATGTACTTTCTGAGACGAACATTTGATATGCTATATGCCCAAAACGGAGTTACGGATGCAAAGTTACGATGCGATGAACAGGAGCAAATTATTAGGGTTTCGGGGCAAAAGTCAACCGAGTTTAGATCTAGATCCAGATTCGACATTGTTCACGCGCGGCCTACGAGGTTCACCGGCCGGACTTGGAGCTCGCCGGAGTCGGACTTGGCGCGGAGGAGGGGCTCGCCGGCCGGGAGGAGGAGGACGTCGGCGCGGAGGAGCTCGCCGGCATGGCGGACGCGGCGCGGAGGCGGTGACCCGAGCTCGCCGGGCTTGGCGGCGGGGCGGCAGAGCTCCGGATCGGCGGGGGCGGCGGTCACCGGAGGCGTCGGGGCGGCGGCCGGCTCGGAGGAAGATGGCGGCGCGCGCGCGGTATGGAGGCGGCGGGGCGATGGGCGCGGTGCGGGCCGCGGGGGACGGCGGGCCTGGCGTGGCGATGTGGGGCGCGGAGGTGGTGGCGACACGTGGCAGGCGCGGATAGGGCGCGGGCGGCGGCGGCGGTTTGTCCGGCCGGATTCGGACGTGTCCGGCAGGCGCGAGGTGGTTTTAGGGTTTGGATGGGGGAGAGATCCAGATTTTTCGTGGGGGTTTTATTTATAGGCATAGAGGGAGCTAGGAGAGTCCAAATGAGGTGCGGTTTTCGGCCACGCGATCGTGAACGAACGCTCTAGATGATGGAGAGGGTTTTGGTGGGTTTTAGGGCAAATTGGAGGGGTGTTGGGCTGCAACACACACGAGGCCTTTTCGGTCCCTCGGTTAACCGTTGGAGTATTAAACGAAGTCCAAATGATACGAAACTTGACAGGCGGTCTACCGGTAGTAAACCAAGGCCGCTTGGCAAGTCTCGGCCCAATCCGGAAATGTTTAATCCCCACACATGAAATAAAGGTAGAAATGACCACCGGAGGGGAACGAAGCGCCGGAATGCAAAACGGACAACGGGGAAAATGCTCGAATGCATGAGATGAACACATATGCAAATGCAATGCACATGATGACATGATATGAGATGCATGACAACGATAACAACACACAAAGAAAAAAACCCGAACCCGAGAAAATAAAATGACTTAAGGCCGGAAACAGCAAGAGTTGGAGTACATATTGGGTAAATCACATCCGGGGTGTTACAACACTCCACCACTACGAAAGGATCTCCTCCCGAGATCTAGGACTGAAAGAACGCCGGGTACTCAGAACGGAGGTGATCCTCGCATTCCCAGGTAGCTTCACGGTCGGAATGGTGTGACCACTTGACTTTGAGGAATTTGATTGACTTGTTGCGAGTCTTGCGTTCAGTCTCTTCAAGAATAGCAACTGGGTGCTCACGATAAGAGAGATCTTCTTGGAGCTCAATGTCCTCAAAGTTGACGGTGCGGTCAGGAGTCTTGAAGCACTTTCGGAGCTGAGAGACATGGAACACGTCATGAACATTTGCAAAGTTTGAAGGAAGCTCGAGTTGATAGGCGAGGTCGCCTCTCTTGCTGACAATCTTGAAAGGTCCCATGTATCTAGGGGCAAGCTTCCCTTTGATACCGAAGCGACGAGTACCTTTCATAGGAGAGACGCGGAGGTAAACAGGATCTCCGATCTCGAAAGCCAAATCACGGTGCTTACTATCATAGTAGCTCTTCTGGCGGGATTGGGCTGCTTTGAGGTTATCTCGAATGACTTTGCACATCTCCTCTGCCTCTGTGATTAAGTCATTACCCAAAAGCTAACGTTCACCGGTTTCAGACCAGTTGAGAGGGGTACGGCACTTCCTGCCATACAGAATTTCAAATGGGGCCTTGCCCGAACTTGCTTGAAAACTGTTGTTGTAGGAGAATTCAGCATATGGAAGACAATCCTCCCACTTCATGCCGAAGGAGATCACACAAGCCCTGAGCATATCTTCAAGAATCTGGTTGACATGCTCGACTTGACCGCTAGTTTGAGGATGGAAAGCTGTGCTGAAGCGGATGTTGGTGCCCATGGCCTTCTGAAAAGAATCCCAAAACTTGGAGGTAAAGATGCTGCCACAGTCTGAAGATATCACTTGAGGAATACCGTTCAGAGAGACAATTCGAGAGGTATAGAGTTCTGCCAATTGAGCTGCAGTGACTGACTCTTTGATAGGCAGAAAGTGAGCCACTTTGGTGAGTTTGTCGATGACAACGAATATAGCATCATTGCCACGCTTGGAATTTGGAAACCCAGTCACGAAGTCCATTTCAATGTGGTCAAACTTCCATTCTGGAATGGCAAGAGGTTGGAGGAGACCCGTTGGCCTTTGGTGTTCTGCCTTCACTCTTCTGCAGACATCACACTCATTCGAGAATTGAGCAATCTCGCGCTTCATTCGAGTCCACCAATAAGCCTGTTTGAGGTCCTGATACATCTTCGTGCTCCCAGGGTGGATGGAGAGGAGAGAATTGTGAGCCTCGTTCATGATCACTTTACGGAGGTCACCTTTGGGCACAACAATACGATCCTCGAAGAAGAGAGTATCCTTGTCATCAAGGCGGTAGCACTTGTACTTGGGTTGACTCTTTGCAATCCCAATCTTCACCTTTTTCACCATAGCATCAAGAAGCTGAGCTTGGCGAATTTGGTCTTCCATGGTGGGAGAGACTTGAAGGTTGGCGAGGAAACCTTGAGGAACAACTTGCAGATTAAGTTTGCGGAAAGCTTCACAAAGCTCGGGTTGATAAGGCTTGAGAATCAGACTATTGCAATAAGCCTTTCTGCTCAATGCATCAGCAATCACATTGGCCTTGCCTGGAGTATACTCGATACTCGGATTATACTCTTGAATCATTTCGACCCATCGAGTTTGCCTGAGGTTGAGATTAGGCTGAGTGAAGATGTACTTGAGACTCTTGTGATCAGTGAAGATGTCCACTTTTCTTCCCAATAAGAGATGTCTCCAAGTCAAAAGAGCATGCACAACTGCCGCCAACTCGAGATCATGATTGGGGTAGTTCTTCTCGTTGGGCTTCAACCGACGAGAGGTATAAGCCACAACTTTCTTCTCTTGCATCAATACTGCACCGAGACCTTGGAGAGAGGCATCACAAAAGACCTCGTACGGCTTGGATTCATCAGGCGGAGTCAGAACTGGAGCAGTGACCAATTTCTCTTTCAAAGTGTTGAAAGCAATGTCACACTCTGGAGACCAAACGTACTTGACGTGTTTCTGGAGAAGATTTGAGAGAGGCTTCGCGATCTTAGAAAAGTTTTCAACGAATCTTCGGCAATAGCTTGCGAGACCGAGGAAGCTACGGAGTTGCTTCACGTTCTGAGGAGGTTCCCAATTCACAATTGCAGACACCTTCTCAGGATTCACCGCAATGCCCTTGGCAGAGATGATATGACCAAGATAAAGAACCTCATCGAGCCAAAATTCGCACTTGGAGAACTTGGCGTAGAACTGGTGTTCCCTCAGCTTATCGAGTACCAAACGCAAGTGCTTGGCATGATCTTCCTTGTTCTTCGAGAAAACCAGAATGTCGTCGAGATAGACCAAAACAAAGTCATTGGTGTAGGCGTTGAAGATGAAGTTCATCATGCGAGAGAACATCGGAGGAGCGTTGTCGAGGCCAAAAGACATGACAGTGTATTCATATGAACCATAGCTTGTCCTGAAAGCCATCTTGGGAATATCTTGCTCACGGATTCGAATCTGATGATAACCCATACGGAGATCAAGCTTGGAGAATACTTGGGCACCTTTGAGTTGTTCGAACAGCTCATTGATGTTGGGAAGTGGGTATTTGTTCTTGATGGTCTTCTTGTTCAATGGACGGTAATCAACACAAAGTCGTTCCGTTCCATCCTTCTTCTTCACAAAAAGAACACCACAACCCCACGGAGAAGAACTAGGCCGGATGAGACCCATTCTCTCTTGAATATCGAGTTGCTTCTTCAGCTCCTTCAACTCTTCAGGTCCGAGCTTGTAAGGACGCTTGCACACAGGTTCCGTGCCAGGCTCAAGATCGATGACGAATTCAACTGGCCGGTGCGGAGGCATTCCTGGAAGCTCTTCTGGAAAGACGTCTTGATATTCGCAAACGACTGGAATTTGCGAGATAGCATCCAGTTCACCCTTCTCATTGAGAGAAAACAGACGGATGGTATCATCACGAGTGGCAAAGACAATTACATCCTCAGACGAATGAGTCAATTGAATCTGCCTGGCAGCACAATCAAGATGCGCCTTGTGCTTAGAAAGCCAATCCATTCCGAGAATAAGATCAATATCTGAATCACCCAGAACAATAGGAGAAGCTAGAAATTTGTAGTCGCCCAACGTGATAGTAATATCCGGGACATAGAAATTAGCTGTCATTTGCTTGCCCGGTGACACGATTTGCAAGGAATTTTGCAGACACTGATAATCGCATTCATACTTCGATGCAAAAGGTTTGGAAATGAAACAATGCGATGCACCAGTGTCAAAAAGAACTTTTGTAGGGATATCGTTAACAGAAAGGTTACCCATGATGACATCTGACGAGTCCTCTGCTTGAGCTGCATTCACCATATTGACCTTGGCATACTTGGGGTTATGCTTGACCACAGCTGTACTTGCCGATCTGACAGGAGGAGGAGGAGGGAGACGCCTCTGGTTGAAGCACTTGTTGGCATAGTGACCCTTCTGTTGGCACTTGTTGCACGTGACCTCTGAAAGCGGACGATGATACGGAGCACTTGATCTTGGAGCTTGAGACGAAGTCTTGTTCTGAAAGCCAAGGTTGGGTGGGTGGGAAGATCCACTGCCACCTTTGCTCTTCTGCTGATACGGCTGACGGAACGGAGGAGGAGGAAGCCAATACTTCTGCTGCTTGGCCACTTGAGTAGAGGAAGAAGGAGTAGCATCTCTGACTCGCTTCTTGGAAGCATCACACCTCAGTTGAGCGGCCTCTTGCTTCAATGCCATGTTGTAGAACTCATCGTACCTCAAGGGCTCAAAGAGAACAAGAGCTAGCTGAATTTCTTCTCTGAGACCACCCCTGAACTGGTATATCATGCTCTTCTTATCAGGGACGTCCTTCTTGGCAAAGCGTGCGAGCTTCTGAAACAACTTGTTGTAGTCATAGACAGACAAAGAGCCTTGCTTCAGGTTGCGGAATTCCTCATGCTTGCTTTCAACCACGCTCTGGGGGATATGATGAGCTTTGAAGTCTTGACGGAACTCATCCCAGGTAATAACACGTCCACCTCTAGAGTCCTTGTACTGCTGGAGCCATTCTGCAGCTTGATCTTTGAGTTGGAAAGAAGCGAACTTGACGAAGTCCTCAGGCCTGACGTTACTGCACTCGAAATGCTTGCACAGATCCACGAGCCAATCGTCAGCATCAGTTGCCTCAACACAATTGCTGAAAGTCTTTGGCCCGTTAGCAAGGAACTGGTTGAGTGTAGCAAAGTGATTATGATTGTTTCCTTGGTTGCCTTGGTTCGCTTGATTACGCTCTTGAAGAATTTGCATGATCAACTGTGTGTTTGCATTGGTTGCGGCCATCACAGCTTGCCATGCCTCCGGAGGAGGTGGAGGTGGTGGCGGATCCTGATTCTGATTCTGATTGGTGCTCTTAGCGGGAGCCATCCTGAAGAGGTTGACCACCGTTAGCACATAGACAGATAAAATGAAGCTGAATCCAACGGAATGGAAATTGCAACATAAAGTCTTCACATCTGAACAAAATGGACGAATGCATTCCTCTTGAAATGGTCACATATCCATAAATTGAGAAGCCACTTAGAATTTAGGTAGAGAAATAAATCAACAAGGTACGGATCAAGAACGAATAATCGGTAAGAAATCCCAATCTCAAACCAAATATCCGTGGAAGAAGAACTAGAGCTAATTGAATTCCCACCTATGAAACTCCCGAACCTTTCCGGTTATGCAATCAGGTGTTGGGGATACAGGGGAAGCATAATATCTCACCCAAATCTAGCAAATCCTACATCCAGCTGTATCCATCCTTCAACACATAACCGAGAAAAACTTCGGAAACCATCTACCTCAACCTTCGAAAAGCATCCGTTATACAAGTTATGGTACTCCCGAACTCCCGCCCCAGTACTGGGTGGCGTCGAGGTTATCTCACCAACGAACTGCATAAAAGAGATTTTCGATGTCGGCATACTAAACTCAGGTATTCCAGAATTGCAATGACAAAATTATGACGACAACACCTCGGAGCTCAACTCCCCGGGACACTTCCGCAAAACCCCTGACAGGAGGCACCAAGACAATGTTCTCGTCACAAAACCATCGGAACGATTCCAAGATACCCGCGTGATCCTAAATTTTTTAGTGAAATTTGAGAAGAGAAGAGTCAAAACTCTACGTCAGGATGCCTTACCAGAGCAATGAGGAGACTGGGAAGTAAAAAGAATTCCTAAACTATCCGATATATAATTCCTAAATGACTCAAAACATTTTTCTAGACACAACTCGGCTGCTAAAAACGATCAAGCAATGGGGCTCCTAAGGTCAGGGAAGGCTCTGATTACCAACTTGTAACACCCTCCATGCGACTATAGCTCCCACGTGTCGAGGCACGACTTAGAGACATAATCGCATTGAACGCATATGTCGCAAGTTAGGCAATCATCACAACATCCCATGTCATATAGATAATAAAAGGGGGGATAACATAGTTGGCTTACACTCGCCATGTCAATCAAGTACATAAAATAGCATTACATCATTCAAACACTCATGGCCCGACTACGGCGCCAAAATAAAAGATAACCCAACAAGCGACACGGTCCCGATCACCCCAACTGAGCACCACCAATGATCATCAGGGAAAGACATGTAGTATCATTGAGAGTCCTCGTCGAACTCCCACTTGAGCTCAAGCGTGTCACCTGGAGCGGAATCATCAGGTCCTGCATCTGGTTTGGAAGTAATCTGTGAGCCACAGGGACTCAGCAATCTCGCACCCTCGCGATCAAGACTATTTAAGCTTAATAGGAAAGGCAAGGTAAAATATGTGGAGCTGCAACAAGCGACTAGCATGTATGGTGGCTATCCTGTTCGCAAAAGAGAGTGAGAAGAGAGGGCAAAGCGCGAACGATAAACTAGAGAACACCCTGCGCAAGCATTACTCCAACACCGTGTTCACTTCCCGGACTCCGCTGAGAAGAGACCATCACGGTAACTCACACGGTTGATTCATTTTAATTAAGATATGGTTCAAGTTATCTACAACCAGACATTAACAAATTCCCATCTGCCCATAACCGCGGGCACGGCTTTCGAAAGTTCAAATCCCTGCAGGGGAGTCCCAACTTAGCCCATAACAAGGTCTCACGGTCAACGAAGGAATAGACCTCCTCCCGAGACGTTCCGATCAGACTCGGTATCTCGGTTCTTAAAGACACTTCGACAGGTTAAAACAAGACCAGCAACACTGCCCGAATGTGCCGACAAATCCCGATAGGAGCTGCACATATCTCGTTCTCAGGGCACACTCAGATGAGCTCTCCATACAACTAAAACCAAACCTCGAGTTTCCTCGAGGGGGCGCTGCACAGGACTCTAGTTCGGACCAACACTCAGAGGAGCACTGGCC